>NC_043705.1:84256070-84373281 GCF_006229205.1 Suricata suricatta
ATAAATAAATAAATAAAACTACATTTACTGGGGAGTGAGAGGGGACCTAGCGTGACTACCTGAAAGAGGTACTTTTTATTTTTATTTTACTATAATTCCAGTGTAGTCAGCATACAGTTTATATTAGTTTCAGGTGAACAATGCAGTGGTTCAGCAATTCCTTATGTTAGTCAGTGCTCTTAATCCTCTTCATCTACTTCACCCATTCCCCCACCCACCTCCCCTCTGGTAACCATCTGTCCGATAAAGAAGATGTAGTAAGTGTATATGTATATATGTATATATAATGGAATATTAGCCATAAAAAATAATGAAATCTTGCATCTGCAACAACAGATGGATCTAGAGAGTTCAATGCTAAAGGTAATAAGCCAAGCAGAGAAAGACAAATAACATATGATTTCACAAATGTGAAGCATTTAAGAAACAAAATAGCAAAGACCAAAAAAAGAGAGAGAGAAAGAGATAAACCAGGCAAAGGAGCTTTCCCTCCTCTCATTCACAGCATGAGAGCAAGTGATCTAGAAGTTACAGGATGAATTTGCCAATTTCTTGAAGTTACAGGATGAATTTGTTCACATTTGGGGGCTGAGCTTTTTAGTGTTTGGAAGATGGGTAGAGGGTGTTCCAAATGATTTTGAGACATATCTTATAAAAACACCCATTTAAACGTTAAACTGTAAGGATTAAGAGAGCATGTCTATTTACATTTTTCTGTATGAGTACTGAATATATTAGTGTTTGATGCTTTGGGTAACGATGGAGTTATTCTATGATGACATGAGAGTGGGTAAGAAAGAGGAAGAGTACGAACTAGTTGATAGCATCTTCTAGAGTCTATTTTTGTGATTTTTAAATACAAACACTGCCTCACATGAACCCAATCACTCCCATCTCAACCTTTATTATGATTAATTTCAGTATTACAGTAGTTTACAGTTGTATAGTAAAATCAGCAACTTTCAAAGCCAAGGACGAAAAGCCAAGATAGCTTTCTAGTACCACCTTGTGGTTAACCTATTAATTCACATCCTAAGCTGATCACTAAGTAGACAGAGAGTACTACCAAAATATGTATTTTTTGATGTATATATAATTATGTATGTAACAAATGATAGAGCTGGAAGAAATTTTACAATTACTTAAACTTCAGGTGGCAGGAATAGATTTCATTCCACAAATGCGTGGGACTTAATTTCTCTCTAATTAACCTAATCCCAGATAACTGAGGGACCCCCTAGTCCATCCCTAGGCTTACTTCTAAGTTCTGGGGGGACTTAAAGGATGTCAAGTCATCAGGAAGTGTGGGAAGGAGTTTCTGATCCTAGGTTTTCAAATAACAGAGGTCACTTCTGAGTCCTTCATTGCTGGTTCCCAACTGCAAGACAGCTTCAGTTCTGGTATGTAACTGCTGATTCTGGAGCTCTCCTGCTGCTCTCCACCACACTGAGCTCCACCTGTGCTTCCTGGGCTGCCTCTCTGGGGCTCCCCCTGGGGAAGGGGCACGTGTCATTCTGTTCCAGGATCTTCCAAACCATGCAGAGTTTGTGAATTGTTCTCTTCTATAAAAGCAGGACTCAGGTTCCTTTTTAGCCACTCACAGGCATTTTAGTACCTGACTTCTTCCTCTCCCAGGTATCCTTATTTCTCCCACCCTACAGCCTCTAGCAACCATTCTTCTACTCTGTTTCAATAAGTTTGACCTTTTTTTATTTTTTTAAACATTCCACATACAAGTATAATTATCCAGTATTTGTCTTTCTCTGTCTGGCTTATTTCACTTAGTATAATGCCCTCCAGTTTCATCCATGCTGTAGCAAATTACAGGATTTCCTTCTTTTTTAAGGATGAATAATATTCTATTATATAGAGAGATAATATATATCCCATTTTTTAATCTATTCATCCATTGACAGACACTTAGAGTTTTCCATACCTGGGCTGCTGTGAATAATGCTTCAATCCACATGGGAGCAAAGGTATCTCTTCCAGATAATGGTTCCATTTCTTTTTAGTATATACCCAGAAGTGGGAAAGCGGGATCATATGGTGGTTCTACTTTTAATTTCTTGAGGAACCTCTGTACTGTTTTTCCATTAGGTAACTATAAGATTCCTCTATAGAAAAGTAGCAAACCTCTACACAGTAGATCAATTTGTTCATGTTTGTGAAGGACACTGAGAACAGGGTCAAGTGGGCTTTGACTCCTTGAAGAGGGCCACGCTCTTTGCAAACTGCAGAAAACTGTGTATTGGCAATGCTGGGATCTGAGACCTTCCAGCTCAAACTCATGCTATTTCCCTCACACCTTCTCCTCTGGCCTAATTGGTAAGGGTCTAGACCTAGGATACCCCCAGATTTCATCTCCTGGAAGCAGGTACATGTGCTTACTGGAAGCTGAGTCCTCTAGAAACTTCTGGTCCATCAGTATAACCCTCAGGGCAGCTTCGCCATCCCTACCTCCCAGTCTCCCCAAGAGCACCAAATCTGCCTTCATTTCGAGTCCATCCTCTTTAACTTCCTCTATATTGGCAAGCTGGTGAGTGTGGCAGGCAAGAGATCCACCGTTCCTTGGGCTCAACACCTCTGTCTCTGGGATCAGAAGGGTGCAGCGGGTGATGCCTGGAGAAAGAAGGCTGGGGAAATAACGGGATATAGGAAGCAAGGGGGATACAAGAAGTAAGCACACAGAGAGTGAATGAGAATAAGAGGGAACCCAGTGAGGGAATCACTCTGACCTAACGTCATCCTTTGTTTCCCCGCCATCCCTAGGGTAAAGGCCTAGCTTTATAATGTGAAATTCAGAGCCACTCTGCATCTCAGTGATCCTGGGCTCTCCATGGTCACCTTCTACCAGCACAGAACTTCTAGTAACAGTCTATCTCAAACACTTGGGTCATACCTCTACTTCTCTGCATATGTTGTCCTATCCCTTCTGTTATTTGAACATGGAACTCCACACAGGCAATTCCTGATCTGGTGTTCAGCACCTGGAGTAGGGCCAGTCACCAAGTCGGTGAGTGTAAGGAACTAAACTGCTAGTTCAGGCCAACACTGGGGCATGGAAGCTGGGTTTCTGGCAGGCTCTATATAGGCTCAATGTACAGCCAAGTTCCCTGACCCCCACCTTTGGGTTCCCTATTCCCCAGGCCATTCACTTGGACATGCAATTTGGTGGACATACCAATGACTATGCAGAATTTGTGGCCAATGACAAGCTAACCTGGCAGCATCTGTGCATGCAGCATCTGGTGGAGCAGGTGGAATAGATGAAGAAGATCCAGAAGGAGCAGGCATACTGGAGGGTGAGGGGCTCATTTGGCCCAGTTGGGACAAGGGATATGTAACCTCCCAGGGAGGGTCTTTTACCTCTTAAGAGAGGGGATAGATTCAGTCTAGCCAAGCACCTTCTCCATTCTACCCTACCACAGTGGCAAGAGGAGTACTTCCAGTAGACCAGTAAGAGCACCAATTAACGGGTGCCATGTGGTCTATTCTATGGATAGTCATCCTGTGGCCATTGGCATCTGGCAGACACAGTACCTCAAGGGCTTTCTTAAAGCCAAGAAGCTGGTGTAGATGGGCCCCAGAGACCTAGTATCCACTCACTACCCTCTGCTGACTTTTGGGAAATGGCCTGGCCTGGTCTATCTCTTGGCTTCCCCTACCGTTCCCAACCCTACAGGGCTTCCTTGCCATTTGCAGGGGGACAGAACTGGTTTCTTGGCCAGCACTGGGGAAAGAATGGGTCTTCAGTTGTAAACACTTAGATGGAAGAAGCTGTAGATTCCTTTGTGACTCTGTGATGCTAAGGAGGAAGGGGTTAAGGGTTCTCCCAAACCCCATGTTAACAGGATGGATGAACTATCCCAAGATGTAGAAATAAGAGTGAAAATAAACTGCAGACTTTCTACCCTAAATGTTTATTGCCTCCTACCCTGCAATTCATTCTGGTGTTTTCTGTGTCTAACCAGATATTAACATAAAGCCCTGCATGCACTAGTCAGGGACTGATCTCAAAATGGTCAGGGTGAAGAGATGTGCCCCAGAAGCCTCTGCAACATGTGGAAAGCTCTTTCAGAAAAGTTCAATTTGGGCTCATCTTTTGGATAACCTGAGTGCTTGTGATGATCTTATGCCTCTCTCTGAGTTCCAGTCAGGTTCATGAGCTATTCCATTCCAGTCACCCTGACTTCTGGGTTCTTCCAGGAGATTAGATGAGCATGTTGGTTTTCCTATTATTATTCAGTCAATCTGGGTCTCTATGATGTCATTGGTTAAATTTTTTCAGGAGATGCTTGCTTTTATATGGTTCTAAGTCATTGTTTCCATCATATTCAGCATGCCCTATAACTCAATCTTCACATGTACACAAAGGTGATGACCAGGCACCCATGTCCCCGTTGCTTTTTCTTGATCTCACCCACATGTTACCAAGCCTTGTGCTGGTTGCCCTTTTGGAAAATAATCATCTCTCATTTGAATTTGACATTTTCTGTTATAAAGAAATTCACTGGTTGGCATCTTCAACAAAATCAAGTCCAAATTGTCAAAGCCAAGGATGTCATTAAAGGGAGACTCCACATGAAGAGGATGAGCCATGACAGCACTCAGCTCTTGGCCCCTGAAATAGACTCATCTTCCCCTAGGATACTCAGAGGGATGACTGCAAATCTCAGGGATGCTGCTTATTTGTAGGTCTGGATACACTTGGTCTCTGAAAGTATCAATGGGATTCAACTGAAGCTGGGGGTAATGGGGTGGTAGAAACCATGGGGGAGTAACCCCTGATCAGAGAATGTGACCTTAGGGTCCATTTTCCTCACCTAAAGCTGAAAGTGAGGTGTTCTAGTTTTCCACTACGAGGGAAACACAGTGATCCAAACAGGCACATTCTTGCCCACAGAGTCTGACACCAAATGAGGCAGGAGATTGAACAAGACAAGATGAACAAGATTGATCATGTTTCTGAGAAAGGCAGAGGCCAGCGGCAACATGACAGGAGTCCTAGCCTAGTCTAGGTGGTCAGAGAAAGCTGCTTTCTTAGAACTGTGACTAATAATAGGAGTTAGCTAAAAGAAGACTGTTCTGTCCAGAAGAAAGAGCACATAAAGAAGCCCTAAAGCAAGATGATTTTTCAGCAGAAACTTTGCAGGCCAGAAGGAAGTGGCATGATATATTCAAAGTGCTGAAAGGGAAAATCTGCAGCCAAGAATACTCTATCCAACAAGGCTATCATTCAGAATTGAAGGAGAGATAAAGGGTTTCCCAGACAAATGAAAGTTAAAAGGATTCATGACCACTGAACCAGTCCTATAAGAAATGTTAAGGGGGACTCTGTGAGTGGAAAAGAAAAACCGTAAGTAAGAGTGAGAAAAATAGGAAGCACAAAAACAGTGGAAGTTAAGTGTATCTGTAAAAATCCATCAAGAGGAGCACAAAATAAAAGGATTTAAAAAATGATAACAAATATCTCAAACATGGAGGGGAAAGAAATAAAGAATGGGTTCAAAAGTAAGTGATGATCAGCTTAATATAAACTACTATATGCAGAAGATGCTATATATAAACTGAATGATAACCACAAATTAAAAAAACAGTAATAGATATACAAAAAATAAAGAGTAAAGAATCCAAGTATATCATCAAAGAAAACTAGCAAACCATAAAAGAGAAAAAGAGAAGGATCAGAGAAAAACTACAAAACAACTAAAGAACAAGTCATAAGATGGCAATAAATACATATATATCAATAATTACTTTGAATGTAAATGGACTAAATGCTCCAATTGAAAGACATAGGGTGACAAAATGGACACACACACACAAAAAAAGACCCATCTATATGTTTCCTACAAAAGAATCATTTCAGACTTAAAGACACCTGCAGATTGAAAGCGAGGGGAGAGAAAAACATTTATATGCAAATAGATGTCAAAAGAAAGCCAGAGTAGCAATACTTTTATAAGACAAAAAACACTTTAAAACAAAGTCTGAAAAAAATAAAAATAAAACAAAATCTGTAAGAAGAGATGCAGGACACTATATAATAATAAAGGGAACAATCCAACAAGAAGATATTAATAATTGTAAATATATATGCACCCAACATGGAAGCCCTCAAATACATAAAACAATTAATAACAAACATAGAGGAACTAATCAATAATAGTAGAAGACTTTAACACTCCATCCAAACAGAAGCTCAACAAGGAAAGAGTAGCTTTGAATGGCACACAGAATAGATGGATTTAACAGATATGTTCAA
This sequence comes from Suricata suricatta, assembly GCF_006229205.1. NCBI lineage: Eukaryota > Metazoa > Chordata > Mammalia > Carnivora > Herpestidae > Suricata > Suricata suricatta. The sequence goes on from NC_043705.1 coordinate 84,262,339, forward strand.
ACATTCTATCCTAAGGCAGAAGAATACACATTCAAGTACACATAGAACATTCTCCAGAATAGATCACATGAGGCCACAAATCCAGCCTCAACAAATTCAAAAAGATTGAAGTCATACCAAAGTACGAAACTAAAAATCAACCAGAAGAAAATAATCTAGAAAGACCACAAATACATGGAGGTTAAATAACATGCTTCTAAACAATGAATGGGTCAACAAAGAAATCAAAGAACAAATAAAAAAATACATAAAAACAAATGAAAACAAAACACAATGGTCCAAACCTTTGGGATGCAGCAAAAGCAGATCTAAGAGTGGAGTTTATAACAATAGAGGCCTACCTTAAGAAGACAGAAATATCTCAAATAAACAACCTAACTTTACACCTAAAGGATCCAGAAGAGGAAGAACAAACAAAACCCCAAAACAGCTGAAGGAATGAAATAATAAATATTAGAGCAGAGATAAATGATACAGAAACTAAAAAACAATAGATCAATGAAACCAGGAGGTATTTCATTGAAAAGACCAACAAAATTGATAAGCCTATAGCCAGACTCATTAAAGACAGGAGAGAGAGAAAGGACTCAACTAAACAAATCACAAATGAAAGAGGAAAAATAACAACAAACACCACAGAAACACAAACAATTTTAAGAGAATAGTATGAAAAGCTATATGGCAACAAATTAGATAACCTAGAAGAAATGGATAAACTCCTAGAAACATAACCTACAAAAACTAAGGCAGGAAAAATAGAAAACTTGAACAGATGCATTGCTAGCAAGGAGTTTAAATCAGTAATCAAAAAACTCACAATAAACAAAAGTCCAGAAGGAGACAATTTCATAAGCGAATTCTGCCAAACATTTTTTTTAAGTTTTTATTTATTTATTTATTTTGAGAGAGAAAGAGGAAACAGAAGAGGGACAAAGAGAGAGAGAGAATCCCAAGAAGACTCCATAGTTGTCAGTGCAGACCCCATGTAGGGCTCAAACTCACAAATCATGAGACCATGACCTGAGCCAAAACCAAGAGATGCTTAACCAACTGAACCACCCAGACTCCCTTATCCCTTATCAAACATTTAAAGGAGAGTTGTCCATCACCTGATGAATGGATCAAGAAGGTGTGGTATATATATATATGTGTGTGTGTGTGTGTGTGTGTGTGTGTGTGTGTACATATATATATACACACACACACATACAATGGAGTAATATATATATATATATATATATATATATATATATACACACATACATACATACAATGGAGTACTACATGGCATATATATATATGTGTATATATATGTATATATATATACACATATATATATATATGTATACACAATGGAGTACTACATGGCAATGAGAAAGAATGAAATATGGCCATTTGTAGCAAAGTGGATGGACCTTGAGGGTGTCATGCTAAGCGAAATAAGTCAGGCAGAGAAGGACAGAAACCATGTTTGCACTCATAGGTCTAACAGGAAAACAGGAGAAACCTGATGGAGGACCAGGGGGAGGGGAAGAGGGAAAGAGAGTTGGGGAGAGAGAGGGACAAAAATCATGAGAGACTATTGAATACTGAAAACAAACCGAGGGCTGAAGGGGGAGGGGGAGGAGGGGAGGGATGTGATGGTCATGGTGGGGGGCACTTGTGGGGAAGAGCACTGGGTGTTATATGGAAACCAATTTGACAGTAAACTATCAAAAAAAACATTTAAAGGAGAGTTAATACCTACCCTACTCAAACTATTCCAAAAATAGAAGAAGAAGGAAAACTTCCAAATTCACTCTATGAGGCCAACATCACCCTGATACCAAAACCAGATAAAGACACCATAAAAGAGAGAGAGCGCTACAGACCAGTATCTCTGATGAACATAGATACAGAAATCCTCAACAAAATATTAGCAAACAGAATCCAACAATACCTTAAAAATATTCACCCCCATCAAGTGGGATTTATTCCTGGGATGCAAGGGTGGTTCAATATCTGCAAATCAATCAACATGATATATCACATCAATAAGAGAAGAGATAAAAATCAAACAATCATTTCAATAAATGCATAAAAGGATTCAACAAAGTACAACAACCATTCATGATTTGAAAAAAAAAAAACTCCATAAAGTAGGTTTAGAGGGAACATAAAACATTAAAAAGGCCATGTATGAAAAATCCACAGCTAACATCATACTCAATGAGAAAAAACTGAGAACTTTCCTCCTAAGGTCAGGAACAAGACGAGGTCTCACTACTTTTACTCAACATAGTACTGTAAGTTCTAGGGACAGCAATTAGACAACTAAAAGAAATAAAAGGTATCCAAATTGGTAAGGAAAAAGTAAAACTTTCACTGTTTGCAGATGACATGATATTATATATAGAAAATGCAAAGACTCCAGCAGAAAACTAGTGACCTGGCCCGCAGGTCAGTCAATGCAGGTTCTGAGGGAGGGAGTGAGAATTAGGGGGCAGGGGGCACAGAGAATGGAGGCAAGACAAAATCTCTGATCAAGCCTCTTTTATTGAGGGAACACAAAACTCTTATAAAGGGTTCAAGGCGGGAAGCAAGGCAGCTGACCTAGGTTGGTTGCTAGGAAACAGGATCAAGTGATTTTTTGAAAGGCTAGGGTAAAGGGGGAACCGAAACTGCAATTTTAGCACAACGCCTGAGGGGCCGATAAGAAAGCTCAGACTAGCTGTCTCCAGCTCTGAATTGGGAGAGATAACGATGCCCTGCCTACAGGCTGCTGATCTTTGTTCTTCTGGGTCCCCACAAACTAGGACTGATAAATTAATTCTCAGTAAAGTCACAGTATACAAAATCTATGTACAAAAACCCATTGCATTTCTATACACTAATAATGAAGCAGCAGAGAGAAATTAAGAAAACAATTCGATTCACAATTGCATCAAAAATAAGATACCTAAGAATAAATCTAATTAAAGAGATGAATGACCTGTACTCCAAAAACTATAAAACACTGATGAAAGAAGGTAAAGAGAACACGAAGAAACGAAAAGACATTCCATGTTCATAAATTGAAAGAATAAATATTGTTAAAATGTCTATACTACCGAAAACAATCTACACACTTAGTGTAATCTCTATCAAAATACCAACAGCATTTTTCACAGAACTAGAACAAAAACATCCTAAATTTTTTATTGAATCACAAAAGACCCTAAATGGTGAAAGCAATTTTGAAAAAGAAAAGCAAAGCTGGAGGGGCACCTGGGTGGCTCAGTAGGCTAAGTGTCCGTCCAGCTCTCTTTTTTTTTTTAACATTTTATTTTTTTATTTTTGAGAGAGAGAGAGACAGTGTGAGCAGGGGAGGGTCAGAGAGAGAGGGAGACACAGAATCCAAAGACAGGCCCCAGGCTCTGAACTGGCAGCACAGAGCCCGACCTGGGGCTTGAACCCACAAACCAGGAGATCATGACCTGAGCTGAAGTCAGACACTTAACCGACTAAGCCACCCAGGCACCCCTATCCAACTCTTGATCTCAGCTCAGATCATGATCTCATGGTTCGTGAGTTCGAGCTGCACTGACAGTGCAGGGCCTGCTTGGGATTCTGTCTCTCCTTCTCTCTGCCCTTCCCCCGAGAGTGCTTGCATTCTGGCCTTCTCTCTCTTTCAAAATAAAAATAAGTAAACTTAAAAAAAAAAAAGAAAAGAAAAGCTGGAGATATCAAAATTCCAGACTTCAAGTTACATTACAAAGCTGTAGTAGTCAAAACAATATGATACAGGCACAAAAATAGACACATAGATCAATAGAACAAAAGAACAGAATAGAAAACCCAGAAATGAACCCACAATTATATGGTCAATCTTTGATGAGGCAGGAAAGAATATCCAATAGGAGAAAGACAGTCTCTTCAACAGATGATGTTGGGAGACCTGGACAGCTACATGCAAAAGAATGAAACTATACTACTTTCTTATACCATAAACAAAAGTAAATTCAAAATGGATTAAAGATCTAAATGTGAGACCTGCAGCCATTAAAGTCCTAAAGAGAGCACAGGCAGAAATGTCTCTGACATGGGATGTAACAACACTTCTAGATATGTCTCCCGAGGCAAGACAAATAAAAGCTAAAATAAACTATTGGGACTAAACGACCTTGCCATCCTCAGGATCTCCTTAGTACCTTCTCCCCTACCCCAATACAATCCAGCACCTGTCCCCTCCCCACCCTGATCCAATCTCCCTCAGCTGCTCTCCACATCAACCTCTCCACTTTGCCTCTGGATCCCCCTGGTCCGCGGGAAACGAATCTCTGCACTCTCAGTCTCTTCAGTGCATATCCCTCCACCACTTCCTGAACCATAACATGAAACTCCTCACCGCCCCTTCTCTCCAGTGTCTTCTCAAGCTAGGCTTCCCCATCACCCAGGATTCCAGGCCTAGAGAGGGATGTGCACTGTCCCTGATCCCCAGAGGTAAAAGCCTCTTCCCTTTAAGACCCATAGCACATGGCTCCACCGTCTTCCCACACTCCTACTTGCCTCCCCCACCCCCCAACAAAGGGGATGCACAGAGCCTAGGCTCTCAGTTCCCTGATTTTCTGTCCTCATCAGGCTCTGCTTTAATCCTGGAGGATTCTGCTGTTCACTCTCATATTAATCTTTCCTTAGGGGCACCTGGGTGGCTCAGTCACTTAAGTGTCTGACTCTTGATCTTGGCTCAGGTCATGATGTCACAGTTCAGTTAGTGAGATCCATCCCCACATCAGGCTCTGCAATGACAGGATGGAACCTGTTTGGGATTATCTCTGTCCCTCTCTCTCTACCCCTCCCCATTTCCCTTTCTCTGCCCTTCCCCCACTCACACACATGCCCACATGCACTCTCTCTCTCAAAAATAAACATGAAAAAAATCCTTCCCTGATCACCCCTTCCCAGCCTACACTGATCTTAATGCATCTAAATTCTGATTTCTGAGCTCACTTCAGCAGCACGTATACTATAACTGGAACAATACAGAGAAGATTAGCATGGCCCTTGTGCAAGAATGACATGCAAATTCATGAAGCCTTCCATATTTTGTGCAGTTCTCCAGAAAACAGCCACCCTTTGTGGATTAACTCAGAGGCAACAATGTGAGTCAAAGCACAGTGTGTAACACTGAATAATGAAATTGTGACATTTCACTAGAAAAATCAATTAATTAATTAATTAATTAATTCTGATTTCACACTCATATGCCCTTACTCACTTCCACGTTCCCAGATCCCAGCACAGGCCCAGGTCATCAGTAGACGCTCTTATATTTCACGAATGAATGAATGACCACAGGGAGGAGCAAGGCAGAGAGGGATGGACACAGCTTTCCCCCACCATCTTGCTGCTCCAGCTAGAGCCCCTCCCATAGCTGGACTGTTAGCTGAATGTAGGTCCTATGCTACTATCTCTTGTCATCAGACACACAGGCAGCCTCACCTACTCCCACTACCCATCCAGCAGGAACTCCGGGGCTATCATCAGCCCAGGGCAGTAAAAGGCAGAATTACCTAGCGGTTGAGCCCTCCCCCAGCCCATTCCCATGCAGGGCCCTGAGTAGCCTTGTCCCCACCCAGACCAGGACAGAGAAGCCTTTAGTGTGAAGGTGAGCTGCCCTGCAGACCAGGTTCTCCTTCTTTCCTGTTACTAGATTTGTCACACTCAGTGATTCCAGTTTCAGCCACAGGGTCTGCTCTGAAGAAATGACTCCACCAGTCCAAACTGTGTACGTGAATACCAGTCTGAGGGCCAGCCTTGAACTAGGCATTCCTCCTTGCCTCATCCCTTGTGCCTCCAGGAAATCCTAGGGAAAGGATAAGTTACTTGGTATTAAGGTGACCTCCAAAGTTTCATAGGAAAAGGCAGATTATTTTCCCCCTCTTCTGAGGTTGATGTACAATTCTGCCCTCACCTTAATCCCTGGAAGCAACATGGGGTACAGAAGAGGGCTTAGAGTGACATCAGCAACATAGTCCAACATAGTCCAATTCAATATTCCTCACTGATATCTATGCCTGACCAACAATTTGACATCCATCCACAGATGAAAATGCCTTTATGGAAGCTGTGGGGTCCAGCACCACATGCCAGGGGACCCAAGAGGAGTCTCAAACACCCATGTGTCAAGTAACAGACCTCAGTCCCACATGTGACCCTGCAATCAGCCATGAACCAGCTCTAGCCCCAGTCAGCCATGGTCCGTGAGACCCTGGGGAGCATTGTCTTAAGACAATCACTCTTAGAGAAGAGCGCCTTTACCGAAGCCCACTTTTCCAGAGAACATCCAACACATAGTTGCGGCAAAAAATGTGTGTGTGTGTGCACATCAAAGAAGGTAAGAGGAACAATGTGACTTTGCCTACATCACCTGTCCCCCAAACAGCACAGCTCAGGCCAAGAAATCACCTTCTCAACCCATGATTTCTCCAGCAGAAGGAAAGTGAGGGCATGTGAGTGACCCCCCGGCTTCCCAGGTTGTACAGAAATCTGGCAAATAAGCTTATTTCTCTCTTGTCCCGTTCAGGGTACTGAGTTGTGAGCTGCATGACTGGGGCTGGGAGGAGCAAACGGGACTCTTGGAGGGCATTAAAGAACACGGATTCTATTAACTATATCATAAATTCTAATCGAAAGGCATAGAGTGGACTTGCTTCCACATCTATACTGACAGGAGCTGGATTTCCTGAGGACCCACCAGGGAGGCATCACTCTGTCTGTGGGACAACTTGGAAACACGTCCACACTGACAGCAGCTGGGTTTCCTCAGAACCTTCTGTGGGAAGAGAAGGAAGTGGCTGGGAATCAAAAGTACCAGAGTTATCATCCAAAACAAGATCAGAAAACATCATCAATAGTTACTACAAAAATGACCCTGATCTACTGGGCAACCACGGAAGCTTGAGACATTGTCTACCCCGTTTCATTAACAATGAGCCCTGCCTGTTTGTACATGTAAGAGCTGGTATGTTTGAGGCTGGCTAAGAGCTACATCACTCTCACAAAAGAGGTGGGACCCTGACCCCAGTCATCATGCAGGTGAAAGAGCTGATCAATACTACCAATGTCACTCTGATGCTTTTAGTGGCTTCCAGGCCCTTGTCCTCCAACGTGTTTTCAAACTCCTTCAGCTTATGAAGGATGTACCCCCAAGGTGTTGGGGGGATCTGAGACTGCCTGGGACCAGGGCTGGGCCTTCCAGAACCACTGATAGAACCGCCACCAGGACTGGGGCAACAAGATGAGCCTCATGGCAGTGCCAGAGGGGCACTCTGGATCAGTCATAGGACAGCATAGGTGGACCTGTACATTTTACAGCTACCTTCTTGCCAGGAGACTCTTCAAGTTGAACATATTTCACCTGTCTGGGAAGATAAAGGTATTAAATTACTGTCATGGTATTAGCAAGGAGCAAGACTGCACTCACTCTTCTTGTGGCCAGACTCTTCCCATCCTTTCATTCCAAAGGTGTCTTCTCCTGCATCCACTGGGGTGAGATTTAAGGCAGTTTACCCACATCCTTTGGATTGGTTGAGGTGTGAGATATACCACTTGCTAGTCCTGGTAATGCTGGGACAAAGACACTTCCGAAACTTGAGAAAGATGGAAATTGGCTTTCTTCTTTTATTGAATTACATTTGACACAACACATTATGTGTTTGAAGTATAGAACATGTTTATTGGAAGCATATATGTATTATGATTATCATTGTGGTGAAAACTGGCACCTCTATAATGTCACATGATTGCCATTTCCTTTTTGTGGTGGGAACAACCAAAGTGTAGTCTCTTTTCAATTGTGATGAATATAATACAATTTTATTGTCTATATGCTATATGCTGTGCATTGGATTTCCAGGACTTAATTAACTACTGGTTGAACATTTGGGCCCTTTAATAAAATCTCTCCTGCTTCCCACACCCCAGCACACAGTATCCACTATTTTATTCTTGGCTTTTATAAGTTTGGCTCTTTCAGATTCCACATGTAGGTGATATCATACAGTATTTGTCTTTCATGGTCTGACTTATCTCACTTAGTATAATGCCTTCAAATTCCATCCATGTTGTCACAGAATGCAGGATTTCCTCTGTCTTGTGCCTGATTAATCGTGGCACCTGGGTGACTCAGTCAGCTGAGCGTCTGACCCTTAGTTTTGGCTCAGGTCATGATCTCAGAGTTGTGGGTTCAAGCCCTGCATGGGGCTACACACTGAGCATGAAGCCTGCTTAAAATCTCTCTCTCTCTCTTTCTCCCCCTCTGCCCCCACCCCCACTCACATTCTCCCTCTCTCTCTAAAATAAATAAATAAATAAAATTTAAAATATTCCATTGTATCTATAATTTATTTATGTTTATTTATTATAGAGACAGAAACAGAGCATGAGTGGGGGAGGGGCAAGAAGGAGGGAGACACAGAATCTGAAGCAGGCTCCAGGCTCTGAGCTGTCAGCACAGAGCCCGACGCAGGGCTTGAACCCACGAACCGTGAGATGATGACCTGAACCGAAGTTGGATACTTAACCGACGGAGCCATCCAGGCCCCCTCCCCATTGTATCTATATACTACAACTTCTTTGTCCATTTATCTGTTGATTGACACTTGGATCGTTCCCATGTCTGGGCTATTGTGAATGGTGCAATAAACATAGGAGTGCATTTTTTAAAAGGCATAGAATGGCTGGATGGATTAAAAAAAAAAAATAAGCAAGATCTGACTATATCCTGCCTACAAGAGATTAACTTCAGCTTTAAGGACACTCATAGATTCAAGGTGAAGGAATAGAAAAAGATATTCCATGCAAGTGGAAACCAAAAGAGAGCAAGGTTAACTATGTTTACATTAAAAAAAAAAATAGACGTAAGCCAAAAGCTGTAACAAGAGACAAGGAAGATCATTATATAATGATAAAAGGATCCCTCTGGAACATATAATAATTGTAAATATATATGTACTCAACATTAGGGCACTTAAATACGCTAGGCAAATGCTAACTGACCTGAAAGGAGAAATAGACACCACCCCACTTTCAACAAAAGGTAGCTCATTCAGACAGAAAATCAATAAGGAAACACAATAAGGACTTGAACTATACTTTAGTACAAATATACCTAACAAATACATATAGAACATTCCTTCTAACAGCAGCAGAATGCACGCTGGAACATTCTTCACGATAGAGCATAATTAGTCACAAACAGGTCTCAACAAATTTAAGAAGACTGAATTGCACCAAGTATCTTTTCCAACCACAATGGCATGAAACTAGCAGTCAGTATCAGGAGGAAAACTAGAACATTCACAAATATGTGGAAAGGAAACAACATACTCCTGAACAACCAATGGATCAAGAAGAAATCAAAAGGAAATAAAAAATAACTTGAAACAAATTAAAATAGAAACACAATTACCAAAATGTGTGGGACACATTAAAACAAACTCAAAGAGTTGGGCCTTACGTGTAAAACAATAGTAAAAAATACACTAAAAAATTTCATCTGTGAACTTATATTAGTTGACACCAAGGAACCACTGTTAATTTTGTTAACCATAAAAATGGGATTACAGTTATTTTTTAAAAGGTCATATTTTTAAAAGATGTATATGTCAAAGTATTTAAAGGTGAAATGACAAAAATGTCTGAGATTGCCTTAAAACACAAAGAAAAGGTGACAAAGCAAATACAATACAATCTTGGTAATTATTCAGTCTAAAGACTGGGAATATGTGAGTCCACTGTTAAATTTCTGTACTTGCTAATGTTTGCAGATTTTCATAATAATTTAAAAGTGAGAAATGGGTGGAAGAATTAGACCTGGTCAAACACAACTCTTTGACCCTCCACCCACTCTTTTCCAGTTCCAGACACGTTCCTAGACAGCCTGCTCCACCTGTGACATTAGGGAACAGAAGAGTGTACACCAGACAGCTACATGTGCCTCCACGGAGGGAACCACCAACCTGGGCCTCCCAACTCGGTCTCTACCTCTTCCTGTGCCCCTGCTTGGCCTCCATGAGTCCCCAGAACTTTGAGCCAATGAAAAGTCAAGTCACCCCACCTTCTCTAGAGCCGCATCCCTTCTCTGTTCTACCTGAGGCTTCCTCAGGAATCAGTAGTCAAATCCTTCCATGCAGAGGCCGCTGAGACAACAAGAGGGCTAAGGGCTCAGCACCAACGCACCCTTACTTAATCTCACCTGCGCCTCCCCGGCTTGCCCCAGGCACTGGGAGAGAAGGGCAACTCCCCCAAATGGGAGGATGCCTGCCCTCGACTGGCCACCAGTCACTCAGGCCTCCAGCTGCCCCCCTTAACCTAAACAGAAAGAAGTAGAACAGAAAGCAGGCCCAGGAGGACTTGTCCTGGTGGGTGGTGGGTGAGGGCTATAGAGAAGAGAAAAGGAGGAGGAAGAAGGGAGTATCCTGTGGAAGGCAGATGGAGAAAGGCTTTCTGGTAGGGGCAGGGACATGGTGTACAGCAGAGGAGAGGAGAGACTGTTTCTCTGCCTGCCTTCCAGTCTTTTGTTAATTCTTAGAACAGACCTAGAGCTGATCAAGGGCATGACTCTAACTTTGACAACTGGACACAGATGAATAAGACTCTCTTTTAGGAGAGGAGCTTCCAGTGGGTGGGAGAGACACTCAAATAAACAGAACTATGCCCAGGGGCCATATTGGCCCGGGGGCAATGATGTGCTGTGGGCATCCAAGAGAAGCACAGTGATAACCCTTCACAGTAGAGTGGGCCCTGGAAATCTCCCAGGCCTACAGTAGAAGCAAAGAGTCATAGCCCAGAGCTTCCAGGGTAGTGCTGAGAAATATCCTCATGATATACCCTCATGGGAGGGTACTGAGACCAAACAGTGAGAATTTCAAAGGGACATCAAGGCAAAATTGCAGGGAGGAGGCTGTAGCATCAAGACACCCCAAACTCAGCTTAGGCTGTTTTAAAAAACTGAGTAAATTTGAAAATCTAATTGGCTTTATTCAATAATTCATGAATAGGGCAGCATCCCATCTAGCAGTTGAAAGGAACTCTAGGGAGCTATACAAAAATGGAAAGCTTTTATAGGCAGAAGAGGAAAAAGAGTGGATTATTTCAGTCAAATTCACCTTCCTTTATGGAAGGAAAGAGAATTATCAGGTGGGATCACCTCACTAGTACTTACCAGTTAAGATTACATTCCTGAGAGGGACAGAAACTGCAATTAGATTAGGTATTAAGTCTTGGTTTGCTAACATGGGGCTTAGCACAGTGACTCCATTGGGTCCTGCAGTTTCTTTTTTAACAGCACCAAGAGGCAAGGGAGAATGAGGGGTCCACAAGGGAGGGAGACAGGTTTCAGTTAAGCCAGGGAAAGGCTGTGAAGACTGCCCTTAGGATAGCATAGCCTGTAGGGAGAGGTGGAGAACACCAAGCACAGTGAGACAGGCCAGATAACCTGGAGAACTGGATTTAGAGGCTGAATTGGAAAACACCAAGGCTGAGAGCCCTGGGGGATCATGACTTCAAAAATTACAAGCCTCCAATAGCCTCATAAAGAGGTCTGGACCTTTCCAGGTCATAATGCTCCAGAGAGGCCCAAACCACAGGCAAGTAGACACAGACCCTGCAAGGGCCCTACACAGCACCGGGTGAGAGTGTCCCAGTTACCCTCCTAAGGGCACAGTCCCGTTGGAGAGCTCCATTTCCCCAGAGGCATCCAACCTGGACAGGTTTGTGGTATGATTTGAGAAGATGAGGTGGAGAGAAAAACCCAATGTTGATTTCAAATGGGAGCGCAGTTTGCCAAGTGTTGTACATTCATTGCTCCTTTATATAAAGTGGTTTTTCTGCCTGCCTATAAAACAACTGTTTGCTACCACATTATGGAGATGGCTGGATTTTCTCCAAATTCAGAAGCAATGTTTGGCATAGTTTGACTTAAAATATGAACTATATAATTCTTGAAATTTAGCCTTAAAGACATTGGAGCATTTCACATATTTTTACTATCATAAACTAAAATATGTATGGGGGGGTAGGTATTCCCGTACCGATTTTGAGCTAAATACAGAAATTTACATGTATTTATTTATCTTTTTAAGTTTGTTTGCGAGAAAGCATATACACAAGCTGGGGAAGGGCAGAGAGCAAGGGAGAGAGAGAATCTCAGGCAGGATCCATGATCTGTGCTGAGCCCAACATGGGACTCAATCCCACAACCATGAGATCATGACCTGAGCCAAAATCAAAAGTCAGATGCTCAACCAACTAAGCCACCCAGGTACCCCAGAAATTTACTTTATTTAATTTTGCCTTCATTTTAGAATCAGGGAGGGATTGGTAGGTCCCAATCTTCATTACTTCTTAAGTTTGCTCTTGGGAGTTCTCACATCAGAAGTACATATGAGATATGACTCCTCATAACTTCCTTTCTGCCTCTTCCCCAAACCCACCAAAAGCAGCAAAGCAAATAAGAAACAGCAACTCCCTATGTTTGATTAAGTGGAGTTAGAGGGAAAACCTCTAACACCAAACTCTAAAATAAATGAGAGAACGACTGATAAGGGCAGAGAACACCCGGCCATCCAGGGAGACCTTCAAGGCAGGGGCAGCACAGGACAGACCCATGCAGGTGGGTGACCCACCTAGAGCAGGGGCAGGGGTGTGGTGGACAACAAAACATCACATTTGACACAGTAGAGTAGAAGGAGACTCTGTGCTCAGAGAGATAAGAGACTGCATACAGCACCTGGCAAACCACTGCCTTGGCTAACATGGGGAGCAGAAAGGGGCTCTAGGGGAGGTAACAGCCCAAAACCGCAGCTCTTGATCAGCTCAGCAATAAAGAGGCTGGCAGCCTTAGGCACAAGTACCTGACGTCCCCATGAGATAGTACAAATACCTTGGCTTCTCCTCAACCCCATCCTGTGAAAACAGCTAATCCAAGAATTTGACCACAAAATGAATAGGCAAAGAATCTACAGTGGGAGAGGAGGGGACATGGTGGCAGGGAAGCAGACAGAGGATAAATAAAGGGGAAAGTGAAGGACATTTCTCAAAAATATTTTATCATAAAGAAGATAAGTATCATGAACAAAGATTTTCCCTAAGAACTCACAGAATATACTAAATGTATCACCACCTCTATTATGCAAGATCTCAAAGCCAAAATATAAGTACACTGTGAAGAAATGATAGGATAGCAGAAAGAAATGGAAAATAAATTTTCAAGCAGAGTTCAGGAAAAATAGAGAGGAATTTAATTATCACTGAAATAAAGGCTACACATAAGGCCAGGAGGAGGGGATGAGGAGTTGTGGATAATAAATAGGGACAGAAAGGAGAGGACTGAGAAAATTAAGAAAGATGAATTGAAAAAGAGCAAATAAGGAAAAAGGATTAAAGAAAAATGGTAGACAGAGCAAGGGATCCACTAGACACATAGTTGGAATCTCTGAAGAAGATAAGAGAAAGAAAGGAAATACTCAAAAGTGATTTTAAAATAGCAGGTAGGGGGCGCCTGGGTGGCTTAGTCAGTAGAGCGTCTGATTGTGGTTCAGGTCATGATCTCATGGTTTGTGGGTTCAGGCCCCAGGTCAGGCTCTGAGCTGTCAGCTTGCTTCAAATTCTGTCTCTGTCTCTCTCTCTCTCTCTCTGTGTCCCTCCTCCACTCATATGCTCTCTCTCTCTCTCTCAAAATAAAAATTTTAAAAAATTAAAAAATATATACATATATTTTATTTATATGAAAATATAAATATATATATTCCATATATTTATATGGGAATTTACAGTTGCCTCCCAGGTGTTTTATGTATCTCCACAGTAAAACTGGATGGGACAACAAGAAGAAAGTCACAGAAGAGAAGATCTCTGGGGTGGGGGTGGTACAGGGGCTAATTTAAGAATTATTAAAATACTAAATATAAAATAAAGAATATTTTTTAAAGAACCCCCTTTTATTTGAAACAAGTTATGGAAACAGTAGTAACTTAAGACTTAACTCACCAAATCAATCAGGAAATTTAGAAAGTTTAATTTATGAGAAACTTAAGACTTAACTCACCAAATCAATCAGGAAATTTAGAAAGTTTAATTTATGAGAAACTTAACCTCGGTCTTGTACAAACCAAAATATGGTGCTAACAGTATTTTTATATGGTAAACTACTTTTTAAACTTCCTAGCGTATACATAACAACTGAATGTTCTGGGGGTTTTGCTTTTTGCAGTTTTTTTAATGGTTAATTTTTAGAATTTCTCAAGTGAATCAAGGAGAGAGGAACAAAAAGAGTGAGAAGCACCTGGCATTAGACCAATATGAAACTGTCATTTTAAAAGCCTGCTTATATTTCCTCTGCAAGGGGAGAGAAGAAAATTTAAATATAGAAAAACAGAGTAAACCTCATTACAGCTGGTTCAGACAGTAACCTGGGTCCTTGACTATTTTCTCAAGCCATACAATTAGAAAGCCAGTCATTATTAGTCTCCAAGGTATGGAAATGAAGGAGTAGTGTGCTTCCTGCATTAAACAAAATTACCTTCTGATAAGCAAGAGGATCTTTTCATGAGAGTTCCTTTGCTTTTTGTTCTAAGATGTCTTTTTCTTTTTAAATTTAAATCCAAGTTAGTTAACATATAGTGTAATAATGATTTCAGAAATAGAATTTAGTGATGTATCACTTACATATGACACCCAGTGCTCATCTCAGCAAGTGGTCTCCTTAATGCCATCACCCATTTAGCCCATCCCCCATCCACCTCCCTTCCAGCAACCCTCAGTTTATTCTCTGTATTCAAGGGTCTCTTATGATTTGTCTCCCTCTCTGCTTTTATCTTATTTTTGCTTCCCTTCCCCATGTTCATCTATTGTGTTCCTTAAATTCCACATGAGTGAAATCATATAATACCTGTCTTTCTCTGACTTATTTCACTTAGCATAATACACTCTAGTTCGATCTAAGTTGTTGCAAATGGCAAGATTTCTTTTTTTTTTTTATTGCTGGGTAATATTCCATTGGTATATATACCACATCTTCTTTATCCATTCATTAGTCAATGGACATTTGGGCTCTTTCCATACTTTGGCTATTGTTCATAGTGCTGCTATAAACATTGGGGTGCATGTGCCCCTTCGAATCAACTTTTAACCCTTTGAATAAATACCTAGTAGTGCAATTGCTGGGTCATAAGGTAGTTCTATTTTTAATTTCTTTTCTGTTTTTTTATTTATTTTTGAGAGACAGAGAGAGACAGCGTGAGCAGGGGAGGGTCAGAGAGAGAGGGAGACTCAGAATCTGAAGACAGACTCTAGGCTCTGAGCTAGCTGTCAGCACAGAGCCTGACGCGGGGCTCAAACCCATGAACCATGAGATCATAACCTGAGCTGAAGTTGGACGTTTAACCGACTGAGCCACCCAGGTGCCCCTCTATTTTTAATTTTTTAAGGAACCTCCATACTGTTTTCCAGAGTGGCTGCACCAGTTTGCATTCCCACCAGCAGTGCAAAAGGGTTCCCCTTTCTCTGCATCCTTACCAACATCTGTTGTTTCCTGAGTTGTTATATTTAGCCATTCTGACAGGTGTGAAGTAGTATTTCTTTGTGGTTTTTGATTTGTATTTCCCTGACAGTGAGTGATGTTAAGCATTTTTTCATGTGTTAGTCATCTGGCTGTCCTCTTTGGAAAACTGTCCACTCATACCTTTTGTCCATTTCTTCACTGGATTATTTGTTTTTTGGGTGTTGAGTTTGATAAGTTTTTTATAGATTTTGGATACACAACACTTTATCTTATATGTCATTTACAAATAGTAAGATAAGTCTTAAATGAACAATCTTCTCAATGTCAAACTCTCCCCAAAATGGCCAGTGAAATTCCAACTGGTGAAATTGTACCAGATACAGAACTAAGTATACAAGTTGGTGGTATTACAGTGAGAAAACATGCTGTAAGTAGGTTTGACCTGAAACAGGCATAGTTTTAAATGAAAAAGAAGGCATGGAACTGAATGGTCCAAAAGGATGGTGCATGTGTAACTCTTATTTTTCTGGAGTGTGGCCAAAGGCCTATCAGTCATCACCTTCCAGGGCCAGGACACAACCTCTTAAGTTCAGGCAGACTAAACTGAACAAAATAGTTCTCAGGGACATAAGGACAAGATCAAAGAAGAAATTCTTACAAGATTTTTAAATAATGACCTGGGGCACCTGGATGGCTCAGTTGGTTGAGCGTCTAACTCTTGATTTAGGCTCAGGTCATGATCCCAGGGTTATGGTATCAAGCCCTGAATCACTCTATGCTGAGCTCAAAGCCTGCTCGGGATTTTCTCTCTCCCTCTCTCTCTGTCCCTTCCCTGCTTGCACGTGCACATGTGTGTTCTCTTTTTCTCTCTCTCAAAATAAACAAGCCAACAAATAAATGTTTAAAATAAATAAATAAAATAAAATGATGATCTAAAACAAATTGAGTCCAGAAGACGAAAGGGCAGCTGGAGAAAAGACTTATCTGATTTATGCCCATCTTTCTCTATAGAATTTTCATCTTCAAGGAATACAGGTGCTGGTGAGGATGTGGAGAAAAGGGAACCCTTGCACACTGTTGGTAGGAATGCAAAATCAGTGACGCCACTATGAAAAAGCATGGAGGTTTCTCAAAAAATTAAAAATAGAACTATCACTGATCCAGCAATCCTACCACAGGGTATTTATCTGAAGAAAACAAAATCATCATCTCAAAAAGATATCTGCACCCCCATGTTCACGGCAGCATTATTTACAATAGCCAAGACATGGAAACAACCTAAGTGTCCATCAGTGGATGAATGGATAAAGATGTGGCATAACCATACAATGGATCATTATTCAGCCATAAAAAAGAAGCAAATTTTGTGACAACATGGATGGACCTAGAAGGCATTATGCTAAGTAAAATAAGTCAGACAGAGAAAGGCAAATACCGTATGATCCCACTTACGTGTAGTATCTATAAATAAATAAATAAGAACTCATAGATAGCAGAGAACAGATTGGCAGTTGCCAGAGGCAGGGAACAGGGATGGGCAAAATGGGTCTGAAGGTGGTCAAAAGGTACAAACTTCTAGTTCTCAGATAAACAAGTCCTGGGGACAGATGTACAGCATGGTGACTATAGTTAACACTGTATTGTATATTTGGAAGTTGCCAGGAGAGTCGATCTTAAAAGTTCTCCTCACGAGAGAGGCACCTCGGTGACTCAGTTGGTTAAGCAACTGACTCTTAATTTTGGCTCACTCAGGTCATGATCTCACAGTTTGTGGGACTGAACCCCACATTGGGCTCTGCACTGACACCATGGAGCCTGCTAGAGATTCTCTCTCACTCCCTCTCAGTTCCTCTCTTGCTTGCATTCTCTCTCTCTCTCTCTCTCACACAACAAACTTTAAAAAAAGTTCTCATCACAAGAAAAAAATTTCTAACTATGTGTGGTGATGAATGTTAACTGGTACAGTCATGGTGATCATTTTGCAATACATATTTCAAATCACTATGTTGTTCATCTAAAACTAATACAATATTATACATCAATTATATCAATAAAAGAATTTTCATGTTATATAAAATTCTCAAGACACCAGACAGACAGATAGACCATAGAATAAGTGTTAGGAGCACTTGAGTGGCTCAGTCGGTTAAGCATAGGACTTCAGGTCAGGCATGATTTCATGGTTCCTGGGTTTGAGCCTTGCTTCGGGCTCTGTGCTAACAGCTCACAGCCTGGAGCCTTACTTCAGATTCTGTCTCTCTCTCACTCTCTCTCTCTCTCTCTGTCTCTCTCTCTCTCTCTCTGCCCCTCCTCTACTCATGCTCTGTCTCTCTCTCTCTCTCTCTCAACAATAAATAAACATTTAAAAAAAATTTTTTTAAAGAGTGTTAGAAGGCTAGAAAGCAATTTTACGAAGGAACGATACAAATCACATCAGACAACCAAAACAATCTCAAGAGCCCTTATTGCTAGTAAAACAAAAGAAACTCAATGCCAAAGGGTTTCAATAAAATATCAGATCTCAGTTCAGCATGAGGTTGCCTCCAGTCCATGGACAGGGTGACACCTCAAGCAGGCAGAGACACAGGGATTCCATATGTGCATGCTATTTCTTACTCAGGTGGTCCAAAGTAGTGAGGGCTCTACTGAATCTTGGTAAATCCCCACTTCTGTCAATGTCCTCCAGCCAAAGACCACCAGGAGCTCACTTGCAATTGAACAAGCGGGGATTACTTCTTGTTGCTGTTAGGAAAAGCACACACCACAGGGGAACCATGAAGTATCTCAGTAAGAAGGGGTTGAAAATAATTTATTATGAGATATGGGTACATAGTAGGTGTTGGAAGGAAGGTTAAAGGAAATGGGGCTTTGCTCTGGACGGGATGCTGTCAGCAAGCAGGGGTAATTCTATGATTGGGCATTTCAACATGTATTATGTATAAGGCAGGAGGAACAAAAGAGAGCTATGGTGAGACTGGTAAAGAAGCAGCAGTCACTCACATGAGCCAGGACAGGAGTTACTTGGTCACTTTTGGAGCTCTGGACAATGCTCACATTTTTGTTTGTGGTCAAACCTGATTATTGGGTAGCATCTTGTTTTCTCGGCCTTGTCTAATACTGACGTTCATGAAATTGATCAGGTTCAACAAAACACCAAGGGCTAACTTTGAGTGCCAGGCCAGCACCCGGATGTGAAGGGCTGTTTTTCTCTTTCTCACAGTCTGATTTTAAAAAATGGTATGTAAATAATTGCCCAGTTATTATTGTTAGTAAATTAACTGATTGAGCAAATTTGAAATAAAACGAAAACATCTGCGGTATGATTCCACTTATATAAGTAACCTAGAATAGTCAAATTCTTAGAGACAAAGGGTAGGAAAATGATTACTGGAGCTGAAAGGAAGGGAGAATGGGGAACTATTATTTGATGGCGACAGAGTTTCAGTTTTGTAAGATTAAAAATTTCTGGAGATGGATGACGGATGGGTGCATAACAATCTGAATGCACTTAATGCCCTGAACTATACACTTAAAAACGGTTAAAGTGGTACACTTATATTATGCACATTTGGCCACAACTTAAATTTTTAAAATATTTATTTCTGAGATAGAGAGACAGAGACAGAGTGTGAGCAGGGTAGGGGCAGAGAGAGAGAGGGAGACACAGAATCAGAAGCAGACTCCAAGCTCTGTGCTGTCAGTCCAGACCCGATGCAGAGCTCGAACCCACGAACCATGAGATTATGACCTGAGCCAAAGTTGGACGCTTAACTGACTGAGCCACCCAGGCATCCCGGTCACAATCTACAGAATAAAAAATCGGGCCACCTGAGTGGCTCAGTAGGTTAAGTGCCTAACTTTATTTGGAATCTTCTGTCTAAACCCAAGAAAATGTACTACCACAGGGGTTGAAGACACAGACTGCCCTTGAATGTAGCTGGAATAATTCCAAACTGTTACAGTGGACAAGAGGATTGTGGGAGCGGGGCGGGCAGGGCAGAGTGGCTGTGATTGTGACGCTGTAGCTGGGAGTTCTCTCAATTAACTTCCATGTAGAGCCTAGTATTTATGTTCATTAAAAGATAAGCAATACACATATGCTGATTTGAAGCACAGACATATATAATTATAACTCATCAATAACCACAGCAATTGTTTAGAACTTAGATCTGCAGGAGATTTTTTTCAGGGATTAGTACTTTATGTGACATTGTTTAGAATTGCCAGCATGGTGATGATAAAAGCCAGACCAACTTATAACTGGTGTTGTTTTAAAATTATCTGCAGGGGTGCCTGGGTGGCGCAGTCGGTTGAGCGTCCAACCCTTGATTTTGGCTAAGGTCACGATCTCACAGTTCATGGCTTCGAGCCCAGCACTGTCAATCCAAAGACTGCTTGGGATTCTCTCTCTCCCCTTCTCTCTGACCTGCCCTCTCTCTCTCAAAATAAATAAACATTTTAAAAGAAAAAGGAGGAGGAGGAGGAAAAAAGAAAGAAAATGCCCCCTCCATGATCCAAGCTCTGTGAAAAGCTACCTTGGATGTGGAAATCCTCAGCCTTGGAGGACCAGGCTAGAAGTGAAGGACATTTTACCACAAGGTGCTCTCTAAGATTTCTGAAGGGAGGTTGTCATCCTTGTAACTAACTGCAAAGACTTATCTACAGAAAAGAATGTAGCCAGATTAGCTTCCTCTCATCTCATCAAGGGATGTACCACCTCTGGGATAGAAAATGAGAGTGGGCTTTGGAACAGAGGAAAAGAAGTGCCCCAAATTCAAGTGGTCCAGCCCAAATCAGAGTCTCTGGAGGCTCTAATGAAGAAGAACTGCTTCTCTCCTCAAGAAGATGGCCAGGGTGAGCCAAATTCCTGGACCCACTGCTCTCTCCCTCCCAGAGCCACAGCGATAACCATCTGAGCGATAGTGGCAGAGACCCAGCATTCTGAAGGTCTAAAGGCATTCTAGCTACACCAGAACAGACTTCCCCACCCCTAGTGTACTCTGGCCATGCAGTGGGGCTCTAAAAGTAACAATAGCCAGAGAAATCAAGGTGCTTCTGGAGATTCCTCAAGCTTTCCAGGGTCCTATCCTGTAAACACCTTCACCCAAAACTGATCATGGTGACCAAGTTGTGGAACTACCATGGGAAGGAAGACATTCTTGAGATGGTGAGTAGGTCCCCAAGGCAATTAATAGGAACAGTAAAAGACACACAACTTTTTGTTGGGCGGGAGGGGGATGGGGAGGAATCTAAGCTTTTCCTATCAGCATGATGTCATCCATTTAGTAGATCAGTATGACACCATGTAGGTCAAGGTTGTTGTGCACTAAGTTGTTGCCTAGAGACTGGATATATCCTGTGGTATCATGGGGTTAGGTATGAACTCCATCTCCTAAAGTTCATTTACTCATTGTTGCTCATAGGCTTTCAAGGCTCCCTTGCTACAAGATGTGCCTCTTTCTCTCAACCCTGAAGATGCCTCTTCCTTCTTCTCAAACTGAATGTGTCTACATTTCATATAATACTTTGTGTTTGGAGTGGAGGTTCCTCTTCTTTTCTCCTCCATCTTGATAATCCAAGGATGCATGAAACAGCAGCCCTGTGGCAGCCAGCCTCCAAGATGACCCCTAATGGTTCTTCCTTGCTGGTATTCATGGTCCTGTGTAGTCCCTTTTCACACTGAACAGTGTTGATCTGTGCAACCAATAGGATGCTGCAGAAATGAGAACATGTGACTTCCAAGGCTGGGTCATAAAGGCATTGTACTTCTGCCTTGCTATCACTTGGATCACTTACCTGAGGGAAACCAGCCACCAAGTCAAGAGGACATTTCACTAGCCTTGTGAAGAGGCCCAGATGGTAAAGAACCAAAGCTCCTTCCAACAGCCAGGTGATGAGCCATCTTGGCTCCATCTTGGGAGAAGATCTTCCAGCCCCATCATAGCCTTCATATGATGTGGCCCTGAGTGACATCTTGACTGCACCTCATGATAGACTCTGGGCCAGAATACCCAGCTAAGCTACTCCAAATCCCTGACCCACAGAGAAATGATGTGAGATAACATCTATTTTTGTTTTAAGCCACTAAGGTTTGGTATAACTTGTTATTAAATAGTCCTCCTTGCCAACTGACTACTCTGAAGAAGCCACTTTCTTACAGGCCAACTTTTAACTGGTGTTGTTATTTTTAAATTCTCTGCAGACACGCCCCTTATTGCCTGCATCCTGGGTAGAAGCTTTCATCACATACCCACTGTGTGGCTACCTGGAAGCCACCCTGAATTAACTACTTGTCAAGAAGCTAAAGTCATGGGCATTGTGGATATGAGCAATGTAGGATTCTCACTCCCCACAGACTCGGGTCCCTGGGTGTGGGCTCCAAGCCCATTGGATCTTACATCTCTAGTCCTCTCATCTGCTGTCCGCACTTGAAGCCAAGAAATAACAGTGAGACTAGGGAGTGAGAGAGCAGGCTGCCTCCTGAAGACTCCCCGTCCATACTCTGCCCTAATCTGAGTGGTTTCCTACCACAAACATGTATTTTCAGGAGTGCAGATGAGACTCCTCCTCATTTCCAGGGATGTAGAAGAATTCTTCCTATTACTTCAGTTTGACTATTTCTGTGTCTGCAGAGAATTTGAAAACAATAAAACAGGTCAAAAGCAGACATGGAATGCCACTTTAGAAAAGGAAATTATTAAAATCCAGAATTACATTATCATACTATTAGAAAATTGTCTCTACCGCAGTGGGTGGCAGGGACTGGAGGGACAAACTTAAGAGTCAGAATGAAATACAGTGGAGCTATTTTTGTCCGACAGAATGGTGATGACCTCATTGTTGCTTCCATGATAAATCCCTGTATTAGCCAACTTCTGACAGGGAAGACTATATTAGTTATCACAGTAATTCAATATGGCCTGGTCTTTAATTCTCTCTTGGCCAAGATCTTTTTGGGACACTTTTGTTTACAAACATCCTACTATATATGCCAGGCTCTGTGCTGAAGGGAGCAGAATACGCCATCCCCAAAACATGCCTCTTTGGCATAAGGATTATTGAGCTAAAGTCACTTGAAAAACAGCAGGTACAAGAAAGGAATTCTGACCTTCCCTTTACTTCCTGAAAGCAGGAGCTAAAACTCCCATGTGAAAGATGGTCTCTCTATACTAGGAGTAGAGAAATGTTATTATCACCAGAAACAGGGAGCTGAGGCCAAGAGGTATCTGTACAAATAGATTTTGTTAAAATAATTCTTATCTTTAGTCTCACCATTTTAGTTACTTTCCCACAATTCTCTCTCTTTGTTCAACCTACTATATAAACACTTAGGCCTGGCCACTTCTGTGGGTCTTCATTTTCTTGTAGGGGCTCCCATGCACATGTGAAAATCTATATACTTATTAATCTGTCCTGTGTCAATTTAGTTCTGTGGCCCAGCTGGAGACCCAAAAAGGATGGAGGTGAAGTTTTGCCTCCCTAGAGTGCTAAGGTCTTGGTTTATATGTCACAATCTCATGAGACACTAGTTTTATCCCCATTCTCTATATGATAAGACTGAGTCTCAGAGAAATCGAGGCCTTTCTTGATGTCACATAGCCAGTAAGTGGTGGCGCTTGGACTGAAATCCAAGTCTGTTTGAGTCCCAAGCCTACAATTTACAGAAGAGTGAGTCACAGATGGCTTCAAGGAAGAGACCTTTGGACTGGTCCTTGAATGGTCAGTACAAGTTTATCAGATCCAAGAGGAGTAAAGGAGAGAATATGGTGTTGAGCACATCAAGGTTGTAAGATGGGGTTGAAAGGCTGAAACCCAGGGTTCAAGGAAAAACAGTGGTGAAGATAGAGGCACTATAGGCAAAAGCCAGCTCATGATAGCCCCCAAATAAAAGGCTTGGGGACTTGTAACTTACCCTGTGGGGGCTGGGGGACTCCTGGGTGGTCCTAAGCTGGGGAGACATAGTCAGACTTGGTATTTCAAGACAATCTGGGGACAGCATGGAGGCTGAATTGGAGCAGCAGTTTTCATGATGGGTGTGGATCAAAATCATCCAGCCTGCTTGTAAAACACACCTGGAACCCATACTCAAAGAGTGTGATTCAACTGGGCTGGAGAGAGGCCCAGGGATCTGCATTTTAATATTTTCCAAGTGATTCTGATGTGAATCATCACTTGAAGAAACACCAGTAATCCAGAAGGAGAGAAGCAAAAAGGAGACTAATTAGGAGGTTGTTACCAGAGACAAGTGATGAGTCCTGAACTCCAACAACGGTAAGGAAAATGAAAACAGCCTTACTGCTATGGCAGGATAATGTTTTTATAACGTGACCCTTTGTTTGTCTTTTTTCTAGTAATTCATCCCCCAGCCCCTTTCAAATAGCTAGTCCAGGATATGATCATCGCCCCCCAAGAGTGGGATGTGACAAGACAGAAAAAAGTCATTCTGGTATGATGTATTGGGCATGTTTCATATAATACAGGAGCTGGGGGATGGGGGTGGTTTTAGATGAATCAAGATTGGCCATGAGTTGATAACTGTGGGAGCTGAGTGATGGCTGCAAGGGATTCATTATAGAAATCTGTCTACATTTGTCTGTTGTTGGTGTTTTCTTAGTCTTATTTTTAAAATGTTAAGTATTACTGGATTTGATTTCAAAAAGCACTTAGGGACAAGGAGAGAAAGCTCAGACGTAGCTGGAAAGTTCTAAGAAAATCATGAGCAAGAGGAGGCAGGGAGAACTGGCCCAGGAGAAGAGGCTCTGCCTACAGGATACTTTTTGACTGAGAGAAAAACTCATCTGATTAATGTATTTGGGAAGAATACAGTGCATGCTCTGCTCAGCTCTGCTCTTGTTCCTCTTAGGATCTGCCGCATCCACTGCCCCTTCAGGGGCTCTGGGAGGGAGGCCCACTCAGCCAAGCACTGCCATGACTGCGGGACGGGGGGGCAGTGTGTGCACAGCTCAGGGGTTCAGTTGCCCACACTGAGCAAAATGCTCCACCATGGCCTTTGTCAGCAGTAAGGCAATGTCCTGGCCTTCACCGCCTCTCCTTTGTTTCATTCTGTAGTATGTTTAGAACCATAGTCAGGAAGACAGTGCCACCTATTGGGGGTCCTCTAGAGACCCCAAAACAAGAGCTTCTGAGGTCTGGAGAAAAGGGAGTGCAGAAGAGGATGATGGAGGGAAGCGATGAGAGTACACAGGGACTGGAGTACAAGACAGAAAACCCAGGAGTAGAGAGGAACTTTACCCTGGGAAGCAGCAACACCTGTCATAGAGAAGGCTCCAAGGCACGTCTAGGCAAAAAAGGGCCTTAGCTAACCTCAGCAAGATTCCCACGGCAAGAGTAGCCCGCGGCAGGAAGAGAGCTGGAGTGCCTAGCAGATGTGAGTGAGAACAGCCAGGTCTCAGCAGCAACCAGCAGAACCAATGACATTTCCATGAATGTCTGTGTAGACAGATGACATTGAGAACTAGATCCCCCAACACACACACACACACACACACACACACACACACACACACACACACACACTTACACACTTACACCCAAGTATTAGATAAGGCTCTAGGACCCTAAACACAACCTCCAGGAAAGGGGTAAAACCCTCAATTAGCTGAGATTAAGTTTCTGCCACTTCAACAGAATGGGAGTTCAAAATAGAAATTAAGTTGAGTTATAAAAAATACTTTAATTATATTTCTTGCACAGGTGAATTTATGAACAGATTCCTCCTTGCTGAAATGGATGTTTTGAAAGCAGAATCAACAAGACTTGGAGGTCATATGGATGATGGGGTGGTGAGGAGGAGAAAGTTTCTTCTCCCTTTAAGAGATTTATTTCCCAAACACCCCAGGCTAGTCTGCAAAGTTCTCCTTCCTCCCCCTGGTGTTCTCCTCTCATGGCCTTGTAACAGGTTCAATTGTTCTTACCCACTCAATTAATGATTAGGAACAACAACCAGTTGCTCTAATAAATCAACCTACTTAAAGACATTTTCTATTTACTACCTAGAAAAAACATGTTAGAATTGTACCATTCAGACTGTATTAGAGTCACTGTAACAGTGGGGCTTCTAGGGCCTGAAAAAGGTCAGAGGAACACACTTCCCCTCCCAGAGTGCCTCATCTGGACTCCCCTGTTTCATTCTTCCCTTGTGCCTAGGCTCCACCACCCTCACAGAAGGTCTAAATCTCACCCTAGGTTTCAAGATCTTTCACACTGGACCCTAGCTCTCATCCTCTCCAGCCTTATTTCTTCTCTAAACCTCCTTTCTCTCTTGGGGTAAGTGGGGAGAGCCAGCCTCAGACTGTCCTGCCCAAAGGTGCGAGCCCATTCTCAAGTCTAGAGGGAGGAGGGTTGAAGGAGAGGGAAGAAGAATTGGCTACCTCCCTCAAAAAGTGCTAAGGAAGTCCTTAGTTAGCCTGAGGCCCAACTACAGGACTCAAGGGGAGGAAGGGGCCCTGATCTGCTTTCCTTTGGTGGAACCACTTCTTCCCAGAAGTGGCCAGGATGAGGATGGTGAGCTGGGTGACGCTCAGTAACTGCTCATGTGATAATCTACTTTGCACTGTCCTTAAAATGTCCCCTCTTCTTCACTCAAGCAATTAGTTCTGTACCCACCACATTGGGTAGGAGGGAAAGTAAATCACAAGGTAGAACTGGCAAACCATCCTGGATTTTGTATTCCATGCCCAAGCCCTTACAGACCTGAGTGATGAAGTCAGTCGCCCTCAAACTTTTGATTGCTTGAAAGCAGTTTGAAAAATTACACAGTCTCTTACATGGGACCTGTAAAATAAATTGTAATACTCAGTGCAAAATGAAAATGTAGGCCCCTTACTCAAATCTTAAGAATTTCAAGGAGATTGGGGCATCTGGATGATTCAATTGGTTAAGGGTCTGACTTCAGCCCAGATCATGATCTCGCATTTCGTCAGGCTCTGGGCTGACAGCTCGGAACCTGGAGCCTGCTTCGGATCCTGTCTTTCCCTCTCTCTCTACTCCTCCTCCACTTGCAGCTCTGTCTTCAAAACTGAATAAACACTTTTTAAAAAAGATTTTAAAGGGAATTAAAGAGTAGGTTATCATGATGAGCACTGAGTAATGTACAGAATTGTTGAGTCACTATATTGTACACTGAAACTAATATCAAACTGTATGTCAATTATAGTGGAATTAAAAATCTTAATAAAATTTAAAAGATTTTTCAAGAAGACAAAGGCAAGGCATTAAGCCAAGCTCACAGCCCTTCTGAAAGTGACATCCTGAGTGGCTGCACAGGCTGTGTGCATGTAGGTATCTAGACCTGCTTTCATACATTTTTGAGTTAGCATGTAAAAATATGTATATATAAATTCAGAGTTGCAGAAGATGTAGCTCCGGTATACATATACTTGATTTAAAAATATTTTCTCCCAGGGGCACCTGGGTGGCTCAGTTGATTAGCGTCCAATTAGCTCATGTCTTGATCTCACAGCTCATGGGTTTGGGCCCCACGTCAGGTTCTGAGCTGACAGCTTGCTCAGAGCCTGGAGCCTGCTTCAGATTCTGTGTCTCCTTCTCTCTCTGCCCCTCCCCCATCCACATTCTATCTCTCTCAGTCTCTCAAATATAAATAAATGTAAAAAAATTTTTTTCAGATATTTTCTTCCAGTTCTCAGAGTGGCATAATAAGCTAATGTAATGTACAAGAAATGTTTGTTGTGACTTCTCATCACTGTTGAATGGATAAGCTCACTATGGCACTTGCATACAGTGGACCACCACTCAGCAGGGAGAATGGATGGGCTATGGATACATACCACAACATGGATGAGTCATGAAATAATTATGCTGAGGGAGAGAACTCAGGCAAAACAGTTCATAATATATGAAATGGAAAATATACATAGAAATAGCAGATCAGCAGCTGCCCGGGAAGAGGGGATGGATTACAATCAGGTGGAGCCATATGGCTAGCATCTCACCAAGAGAATGTGAGTAAAAATGATGTATAGTCATTTCTGGGTATTGCTCATAAAAACTTCCCA
The DNA here is from genome assembly GCF_006229205.1 of Suricata suricatta. NCBI lineage: Eukaryota > Metazoa > Chordata > Mammalia > Carnivora > Herpestidae > Suricata > Suricata suricatta. Next base: position 84,289,897 of record NC_043705.1, read on the forward strand.
TGCAACCCTCACTCTATCTTCTTCCCTATCCTCCAGTTGAATGGAGAGAACCTAGATGAAGGGACAGCCACAGGATTGGAGGAGACTGGATCCCTGAATAAGTGCATGAAGCAAATCCCCTTTGACTGGCACTGGACTATGACGTGAAAAAGAACTAAACTATTATGGCATTAAATCCCTAACATCTTGGAATGGTTTGTTACAGCAGGTGGCCAAACCTAATACACAGTCCAATGCAATCTCTACCAGAAGATAGTAGCCAGTCTTCTCAAAATAAGGATACACACTGGGGGTTTAGGCTGGTGTCTTTTTTTTTTTTTTCTTAACATTTATTTTTGCAAGACAGAGAAAAACAGATCATGAGTAGGGTAAGGGCAGAGAGAGAGGAACACACAGAATCAGAAGCTGGCTCCAGGCTCTGAGATTCCAGCACAGAGCCCAATGTGGGGCTCAAACCCATGAACTGTGAGATCATGACCTGAGCCGAAGTCGGACGCTCAACCAAGCCACCCAGGCGCCCCTTAGGCTGGTGTCTTGACCAGAGGACTCAGCACATATTATGGGAGGCCAGCTGTGGGAGGGAGCAGTCCATGTTGCCGGGCCAATTTTGTCATAAACCCACTGAGAAAATCCCAAAATGGCTAGGGATGGGGATTGCCTGAGAGTCACAGAAGGTGTCATACTGCCTACCAGGTAGAATAGGCTCTTCCATAGTGAGGCCCTTTTGGTGAATGTCCACCTGAGACACAAATCATTTTATGCTCTGAAGCTACTCTGGGCAGTTTGTGCACATTTATCTTGCTCAAGACTTACTGTCACTAACCTTTGGTGTTTCCATTCAAGTCTCTGACCACAGACCAAACCATTATCCAAAGCCAGAATCAGTATGCCTGTACTTCAGGGATTCTGGGCACGTTTCCCTTTTCTAGGTCCCTTGGGCCCTCTTGGAGGAAGTCTGAAAAACCCCAGTAATCCACTTCTGGCTGAAGCCAGCACACTGTGCAGAGCCATCCATAAAGTGGGGTTTAGATTTTTCTTCCTTAGTCAACTTATCATAAACAATTACCCATGAGACCATGAATATCAGTAGCAGGAGAAGAATGTAAACACCTTGCTCAGATGAGCCTTTAGAGCTTGCTTGGACCCAGGCCATGTATGTCACTCCTCTTGGTAATAGAGTGCTGCTGGCTGGGTAGATCAGATAACATGGTAGCTTAGGTCACCTGGTAACCTGGTATGCCATGGTCAGGAGGCAGTTTCACCAGACTCCTGGAGCAAGTCAGGAGCATCTCAAAAGGAGATGCTCTTTGCCGAAGGAGGGCGTAACTTTGTTCCAAAATTCAATGCCTGAATATAAAGACCAAAGGCAGGACTACTTATTCTGCAACCTGATCCAGGAAAATCTTCTCTCTTTGTATGGTCCCCGCTAAAGTTGACAGCTTTCAAGTGACCCAGTAATAGGTAAAAGTAATATACCTAAGTACAGTATATTTTACCATCCAAATCTAAAGAAGGCCACCAAGTATTGTACCTCTTTTATTAGTGATAGGGAGCATGATGTACAGCAACTTGTCTTTAATTTTATAGGGAATATCTCAACACACCCCAGACTCCTGGATAGTGCACTGAATGGACAGACCACTGTATATTTGTGAGATTTATTATCTGCCTTCTAGCACACACATCATGCTTACCAAGTCATCTAGGGTATCTCCTACTTTCTGTTCTCAAGGTCCATCAGAATGATGTCATCAGTGTCACAGTAGATCAGCCTGATAGCCAGTGGAATGGTGATTTGGTGAAAAATCCCTATAAAGCAAGTGTGTTCAGAGAGTGACATATTTCTGAAGCAAAACAGTAAAGCTTTACTGCTGCCCCTGACAGAGGAACACAAACTATTCCTGAGGTTTAGTATAGAAGAAAAAACACTTATTCGACCTACAGTTGTCTGTTAGAGGCCAACAACCACACCCACATGAGCCAAGAATGACCACTCTGAAAAAGCGCCTGCGACTGGAGTCCTTACCAGAATAAGTTTGTCATAATGCTCTGTCATTCTTCAAGACCATTTATCTTCTCCATCAATAAAGAAAATGCAGCATATGCATATATATACATATATATGAATGAAATACATATAAAAAAGTATTAAAATACATATATGTATAAAGTATATATATAATATATATAAATGAATATTATTCAACTTTAAAAAAGAAAAACATCCTGGGGTGGCTGAGTCAATTAAGCTCCCAACTCTTGATTTTGGCTCAGGTCACAATCTCATGGTTCCTGAGTTCCAGCCCTAGAGTGGGCTCTGCGCACACGCTCTATCTCTCTCAATAAATAAACTTTAAAAGAAGAAGGAGGAGGAGAAAGAGGATAAGAAGAAAATCCTACCATTTGCAACAACATGGATGAACCTGGAGGACATTTTGAAAAGTGAAATGAGCCAGTCACAAAAAGACAAATATTGCATAATCTCACTTATATGCGGAGTATTAAAAAAAAAAAGCTGAACCCATGATAACAGAGAGTAGGATAGTAGTTATCAGGGGTGTAGAGGAAAAGAGTTTTTTGTTGTTGTTGTTTTTAAGTAGAATGGTGGTTGCCAGAGGCTGCTGTGGGAGCGGAGAATAAGGAGTAATTATTTAACAAGTATAGAGTTTCAGTTTTGCAAGATGAAAAGAGTTCTGGAGATGGATGGTGATAACGGTTGCACACAATATGAACATACCCAATGCCACTGAATTATATGCTTAAAAATAGCTGAGATTAGGGGGTGCTTGGGTGGCTAAGTTGGTTAAGGATTCGACTTCATCAGGTCATGATCTCACCGTTAGGGAGTTCGAGCCCCACGTCTGGCTCTGTGCTGACAGCTCAGAGCTTGGGGCATGCTTCAGATTCTGTGTCTCCCTCCCTCTCTCTGCGTACCCCCCCCCCACATATCCTCTCTTAAAAATTTTAATGGCTAAAATCATTAAGTTTTATGTCAGGCATATTTTACCACAATAAAAATAAATAAATGAGAAAAATAGTATCTATCTTCTATTCTGTCCAAACTAAGAGGTCATGTTGATGTCAGGGGAATCATCCGGAAATCCTTCAATTCTCTGATGATGGCACTAATCCCTATAATGAGATGAAGCATTTTTCTATTTTCTTTTTCATTTTTGAGAGAGAGAGAGAGAAGGGCAGAGGGAGAGAGAAAGAGAATCCCAAGCAGGCTCCACATTCAGCGTGGAGTATGAGTCAGGAGCTTGATCCAGACCCTGGGACTGTGACCTGAGCAGAAATCAAGAGTCAATGCTCAACCAACTGAGGTACCCTGGCCACCTGAGAAGAAGTATTTTTCATTTAGGTTCCTGGGACTTAAGGAAAGCTCCAGGACCCTGTAGCACTTCTTCTCAAAATAGCCCTTGCTCCCATTAATTTAGGCTTACGTCATAATTCCACCTCCTTAATGATATCAAGAGCAATTCTACATATAACCACTACATAGTTTCAGGGTACCACTAGCCCCGGCATGAGAGAGATTGCACTCAAAATTTTTTCTAAAAATGTGCACCATGTGCATGTCTCATATATTCAGAAAGGAGGGGAAACTCATGTTAACAATTAAATACATGATTACATTTTTATTTTATTTATTTATTTTCAATTTTTTTATGTCTTTTATTTATTTTTAGAGACAGAGAGAGACAGCGCGAGCAAGGGAGGGTCAGAGAGAGAAGGGGACACAGAACCGAACCGGAAGCAGGCTCTAGGCTCTGAGCTAGCTGTCAGCACAGAGCCCAACGCGGGGCTCGAACCCACGAACTGTGAGATAATGACCCGAGCGGAAGGCGGCCGCTTAACCGACTGAGCCACCCAGGCGCCCCCATGATTACATTTTTTCCTATAATATTTTATTGTCAAATTGTTTTCCATATGATTACATTTTAAAGTGTTCCTTTGTGTACCACTCAAAATCCTCTTCTGCATGTAAAACCTTTGCGGAAACACTGACCTAGAATGTACCCCAGTCATTTTCATCCCATCACAATGGTTTTAGCTGTGTATTTAACGATCCACTTTCCCCACCAGGCTGCGGCAGGAGGGAGGTCTGAGCTCTGCTGTTCCAAGCAACGAACGCTGGACTCTCAGTTGACCATACTTTGCAAATAAAGAACCAGACCATTCCCTATTCCCTTTCACCTCAAACCATCCACGAGCCCATGAGTTCCGATTGGCTGATGTTGAGCAGCCACTTTGCCTTTTGTGGCCTCGATTTTCTCCGCTGCAAAATGGGAACGACCATACCTGCCTCCTCGTGTGAGTGCAAGAAGTCAGATGGTGGGTGTGAAAGTACTCTAGAAATTAATTAATTAGCTCATCCATTTAACAGGCAGTTATTACAGGCCCAGGGCCTTGCAGCACGGTTACCACAGCAACCACCCTTCCCTGGCATAGGTCGCATCCAGGGAGTGCACCAGGTTCTCACTCATACAGAACTTCAGGTGGTGACCTTATTCAAAATGGCGCAGACAGCCTCGGGAACTAGTGCGGCGGCGCAGCCGCCGCGCCCTATGACCTGCTGGCAGCAGCAGACGGGGGGAGCCGGGCGCCGCCATATTGGCTGTTGTCCTGCAAGGGGAGCGGCGGCGGTGGCGGCGGCGGCGGCGACGCGTGTGGAGCGAGGGATCGGCGCGAGCAGCGGCATGACTCGGAGGCGGAGCAGGCCGAGCGGCGGCGTGGGTCGGCGTGAGCGGGTGCGAGCCGCGGGGCAACAGAAGCCCCAGGCTCCCGAGCCCCCGCCGCCGCCGAGCCTGGAAGCAGTAGCGGGTTCAGGGCCCCTGGAGGCGCCCGCGGAGCCGGACCACCACGGCCACGGCCCCAGGGAGGAGGACGAGCCCAAGTTGGCGCCCGGACCGCAGGTAGGAGCGAGCGAGACGAGTCTGGCTGCTTCGGCACTTTCACCTCCCGGGAGTGGGGCCGGGGTGAGCTTGGGGATGGTCCATCCTCTCCCGGCTGGGGCTGAGGCTTACTCCCCCGAAGCGGGAGTGGAGGCTGGACCCTTCTCTCCAAGCCAAAGCTTGGCCCGTCCTGTCCTGTGACCAGGCTGCCTGCCCTCTCCCGCCGTCTCCGGGCTGGAGCAGTGGCTAGACCTTCTGGTCGAGTACCCACCCACACCGGGACTGGGCTCTGATCCTGAGGCCACAGCCCAGCTCTATGCCCTTCTCCCTCTGGGCCCACCTGCTCCACCACCTACCCACAGAGCACCCTGGGGCGCTGTGGCCCGGAAGGCTACAGCCTCTGCCCTCTCCCCCAACCCCGGGAACGGCCCCACCCTTCCCCCTCACCGCCTGCAGCCACTGCCCGCTCTGCAGCTGTGTGCCCCCTCTCCCTGCCCAGCAGAGCAGTTAGAGCAGACAGTCGGGCAGCCCAGAAGACTAGTGGGGCTCCTGCACTGAAGTGAAAACCTAGCAAAGCCTTCCCTTTCTTCCCTCTATACCCCTGACCCACAAGGTGGCCCACCTCAACCCTCAGATCTCTGGGTTTGGTGAATCCTGCTGAGAGTGAGCAGAAGTAGCAGGATTCCGCAAAGCTTCCAGCTTGCCTCCTGAAAGAAGGTCACTTTCTTTTCAGCAAAGGAGATAATGGGAGGTACCCTGCCAGTGTTCACTGAGAGCCCGGGGTGGCATGAGCCACAGTTGCTCTGGGAGGGTTGTGGCACCTGGGGCTGGGTGGCTCGCCCTAAGCTTGCTCTGACAAAAGAGTTTTGAGTTGGTCTTTTGGCTGAGCCTGCCAAGGAAGGCAGGCTCCTGCAGGAGTCTTGGAGGGTCGGATGCAGCGCCGGATGAGGATGAGGCGTGGCGGAAGATGCGTTTGGCTCTGCAGACACTGCGTCGGGCAGCAGGGGACTCTGGGAGGCTGGTGCAGCCAGAAGGCATGGCTCTTGACAGCCTTCTAGTAGAATCTCTGGAATTGTGCATGTGAGTGGGGATGTCATTTGGGGTATCATTGCCAGAAAGCCTTCCCTGACCTTCCCAATTGTGCCAGGTGCCCCCTTTGTGCACACAGCCCCCTGTGCTTCCCTTTGGTAGAACCCCCCCATTCTTCAGTGAGACATTCTGTTGATGTATCTGTTCCCGGCACTGCACTGTGAACTCCGCAGGGGCACAGACTATGTCATCTATCTCTGATCCTCCATGCCTAGCCCTGGGCCTTGCTGACACTGAGTAGAAATAACTAGGTAAATGAGAGAGAGAATGAATCCGTTGAGAACCTGTGCTATTGTAACCTAGTTTTGATGCTAGTCTCCTTTGTGTTTCAGATCACATTAAGATTTTTAATTAATGAAAATATCACCACTTATTGAGTGTCAGAAGCCCCACCTTCACCCCCACCCCCCAAACCCCCCACCCCCGGGGCTGAGACTGGTTCCAAAGGATGCAACTCCCCAGGTTGGACCCCACCCTTGCCTGGTCTGACTTTAGACCCTGAATCTGCTTCCCCATCTAGCTTTCCTTTTTCTCTAATCTGGGCCGCCCTGGGAATCCAAAAAGAGAGAGGTAGGATAGGGAGAGCCAGGGGAGCTGTTTTCTCTCCTTTCCATTCAGACCAGCAATACTTTAGGGTCCCCTGCCACTTAGGTTATAGTATTCATGGCCAAAATTTTGGAAAATAGCTTAACCATTTAGTTTTATTTAGGACACAGCTTTCCTAAGAGCTATAATCATCATTATCTACTCCACTGCCTGACCTGCAAATTCATTAATTTATTCATGCCAGACACATTATATACCACACTTCTAATCTTCCCACCACTCATGTTCTTTCCTCAGCATTTAGTGCAAATGTGATGAGTTAAATACTGGTTTAATTATTGGTCTACTTTTGCTACATAAACTCTGAGAGTGCAGGAACCATGTCAGTTACCGTTGTACCCCTATGCCTGGTGATTAACAAATGTTAATGAACTGAAGGATATAAATACTATTACACCGTTTTTCAGATGAAGAAACAAATGCTCATGTAACATAAGCCTAAGTAACTCCCACTGTAGGTCTCCGGTGCCTCCTGCTCCCCAAAAGGACACTTTGTGTACTATGTGGGATTTATAAGGGGTGTTTTTTGTTTTTTTGTTTTTTACTATAGCCACAAAGAGGTGAAACAAACTGGCAAACCCTTTTCTGATTGTACCCCTCTTTTTTGCTGGGGAGGGGGTTTCTGGATGCCAGAAGCAGGCTTTTGTGCCCTGGTGAAAAGCATCTGCTGAAAGGGCTGGAGTCCTTGTTCTGCCCCCTAGCGTGCCTTTGGTGAGGATCTCTGTCTCCCACTGCCGCTTACAGCTCTGTGTCCACAGAGTGGGTAGGTAAGATGAAACTCAGTGTCGCATGCCAAAGACAGCAAACAGGACCACTTTCAGTCCACAGATAGGTTCTAATGTCCCAGGTTACATATTGTTTTGGTTTTGTTTTAAGCTAATTTCTCAAAAACCAGAAGATTCCTACAAACTGGATTTGTGCCATTTCTTAAAACTCTAAAAATCTGGTGCCACTGGGCCCACATTTCTGCAAGGCAGTAATATAAAATCTTTGAGTAGTATCTGCCCCTGGTATGAAAGACACCCCGGTCTGTGCCAGGCCCTAGGCTAGCTGGGAATGCAGAAGTGAATCAGACTTGATCCCTGCCTACAAAGGGCTCATAGTTCAGAGGACATGTATACAGTAATCACAGTTAGGCTAGAAGAGCCATAATTACTCTGAATTCAGGTTTGAAGGCCACTCTGGTTCCATCCAGACCCCTTTGCTCATTTGCATCACTTGTACACATTTTTTTTAAGTTTATTTATTTTTGAGAGAGAGGGAGACAGAATTTGAAGCTGACTCTGGGCTCTGAGCTGTCAGCCCAGAGCCCAACATAGGGCTCGAACCCACAAATGGTGAGATCATGACCTGAGCTGAAGTCAGACGCTCAGCCACCTGAGTCATCCGGGAGCCCTGCATTATTTGTGCACATTTAAATGTGGGACCTTGAGCTAGCTTACTGGGGATCCCTAAAGTCCTTACTTCCAATTGTTTCAGGTCACTAAACTGCATTGATCTGTTCACTAACAATCCAAATCCTCATTTACTAAACTAAATCTGTTACTGCATTATTAGCAAAGAACAAAAAACCTTGCAAAGCAGCTGATTAAAGCAACACTGAAAAAGTGTGTAGTGTTCCAAGCTTGGGGTGAACTCCAAGCTCAGTCTCTTTCTAGCTTTGTGCCCCTCAGTAGGTTTTTTCCCCTCCCTAAGCCTCATTGGCAACATTACAAGAAAATGTGGAGGAACCCACCTAGCACCTAGTACATAAAGGCTCCTCAGGCAAGAGCAGGAGTTGGAGATAGTGGGAACTATGCCAGATGGCTGTCCAAAGCCTGGGTGTTCTCACCTGGCAGTTCTGCTTCTGTCTTTCCGTCTCTCTTGGACCACTTAGCCTGCAGTCCAGGCGCACACTCAGTAAACCCTCAGGAGACTTGCCAGACTGTAAACCAGCAGTTGGTGATGGTTGAGCTCATCTTGTGTTTCCCATCTCTCATCTCTGCAGCACCTGCTGAGACCTGCCCGGCCCAGTTTAAAGAGACTCTAGAGACCGGGTTCCCCACTGCTCAGAGTTAAACCTGCTCCCTCAAGAGACTGGAACAGAGGATTAGTCAGTATCTTTATTGAAACCATCTCATTATATTTGATCCACTGAGCAAGCAGTATGACCTCTGTGCTAGGGCCTTTATTTTGGGCAGAAAGATAAATAAGATAGTCCCTTTACCTTAAAATCACTGCCCACCCAGCCTGGCCACTTTCACTGCAAGTATAGGAAACGATACTTGAAGGGGTGGATCCCTGCCACCCCTGGTTCCTTGAAAGCCAGGAGAGATTCACTATGTAGAAATGTTGAAAGGCCTTTGAAGATGAAGACTTACCTGCTGAAATTTTTTAATTTTTAATTTTCTTAAACTATCCCAGAGCTATAAGTTTAATATCTGATATCAGATAAACTATTAAGATCCTAACAACTTTATATACTGAACCTAGAAGTTTTAAGAGCAGGAGCTATATTTTAATTCATTTGTGTGGTATTTAGTATACATGGTCCTTATGTGCTCAATAAGTGGCTGTTAAACCAAAAGAAGTAAAAGTTAGGTTTCTTCCACTTTGTGCTTGCCAGCTTCTACTGCTGGGCCAGGCTGGCAGTCATTCATTCATTTAGGCCCGTTATACACATACCGCACACACCCAGTCACCCTCTCACCTGACCAGTTGTTCATTTATTCTGCAAACACTAATGGACACCTGATCTGTGCCAGGTCCTGGGCTGGCCAGGGATACAGAAGTGAATCAATCCCTGCCCACATGTATATATTAATTGTAGTTAGGCTAGAAGACCATCACTTCTTCTGAGTTAAGGTTCAAATCCTAGATCCTTGTACACAGCCGTTAGGAGAGTTTAAGCCCGCTTAGTGTGTTTTCTCACACGTATAACAGCGATACCAGGCTCACAATAGGGCAGCAAGTACTGCATATCAAGCACTTAGCACAAGTGGCAACTATGATAATTGTAGATATTTGGTGCTGAAGATGCAAAATATGAGAGCCTATAGAAGATTTCTCAGAGCTGATGCTTCAAGGTTAAGTAGAAGTTCCTTTAGAAAAGATGGGAGGAAATGTCTAAACAAAGCAAGCAATGTAGAGACCCAGAAGCAAGAACTGCCCAACTTAGGCAGGCTGGAGAGGTTAGCAGGGTTCTAAAAACCCACAGCAAGAAGTTTAGGCTTTATCCAAAAGCAGGCAGTGAGGAGTCAATGAAAGCTTTTAAAAAGGAAAATAAACATGATGTTCTTGGGTAAGTTCTCTAATAGCATGAGAGGAAGTAATTCTCAGTGGAAGAGGTAGCTGTGATTGCTTGATTCCACCTCTTCATCACCCCAGCCTAACTAGTCATCCTCTGTGCATTGCTGGATCCTGTCCCAGACCTACAGAATCCGAGTCTCTAGGTCTAGAGCCCAGGAATCTATTGTTAAACTGCCCCAGGTGATTCTGGTATGTGGCTGGGTCTGGGAACTGCTGAATTGAGGATGGTGTGGGGAGTTTTGCTGAAGCCTAAGATACTCTTCAAAGAATAGGGCTTCCTGGAGAGGGCAGCTTTTCCAAAGCAGGAACAGAAACAGCCTTAGTTTTAAAAACAAAAAACAAAACTTTCCCCAGTTCTCCAGTTGTTGCCCCATTAATATGATATTCTCCAAATGCTAATCTTCCTTTGTGTATCCAAACACTGCTCATGCCCACTCCATGCTACCATCTCTGCTGAATGATGAGGATGCAGTGAATCATGGGGCACAAGTCCTGCCCTTCAGTGTTCTCAGTGTTGTGGAGAAGACAGGTTTCAAAAACTGAGACACATATGATAAGCTCGTATTCAAGAGGTATGTAAGAAAGCATTCGGGCATCCCAGAGCAAAGCAGTTAATTCTGCCTATGGTTAGAAGGTAATACCCTACCTGTGCCTAAAACGGAAGAGGCAGAGGGGAACAACATGAGTGAGGGTGTGAGTACTTTATATATTTGGGGAAAGAATAGATACTGGAGAAAGGAGTGGTTAATGGTTCTTCCTGGCAGGATGTGGAAAACAGAAAAGGACTGAGGAGAGAAGGTCTTGTGTCCCAGGAAGGGCCCTTAGTTTACACCCTTTGGTTCTGTGCCCTTGCTCCCACACTCATCCTTCAACCTATAGGTGGATGAACATGCTGCAGTCCTAGGCCATCTCCCTTTAGTCCCTCTGCAAGGCTCTCAGCTCTTCAGCTACCTTTGTGGTTCTCTCGCCATTCTGAAATGAACAGATTTCTTCATCTACTCTGAAAAGTGATATAGGAAAACTGAGACAGTAAGAAGGACCCTGAAACACTGAAGGGTCTTATTAGGAAGTTGTAGCCAGAGATTGTGGATGGGGGGTTTCAAAGGGGCCTTGAAGGTCACCTGTCTAGTCCTCTGTCCTGTGCTTCAAGTAATAACTTTGGATTGGGCAAGTCTCACTTAGTAAGTTTCCCTGTCATTTCTTCCAGGACAGAAGAGGAAAGAAACTAACGGGTATTGAGCACCTACTGTGTGCCAGGCCCAGGCCAGGTACTTTACATAATTTATTTCCTTCTGTCCTCACAACTGTGAAGTATGGTTTTATTCTCATTTCATAAATGAGGAAATTGAGGCTCAAAGAAATCGAGTAATAATCCAAGATAATACTGAAGTGGCAGAACTGGGTTTTGGACTCACACTCCGTCTATTTCCATACTCTTTCACCCATGAGAAACCCATGCTCAGGTGACAGAGTAGGTTATATGATTTGCCTGAAGTTCTAAGTTACTAAGCAACAGTTTAGGCCTTCTTGTGGCTGATTGCACCCAGAAAGGAGGTTCAACAGATGAGCTAGCCTTGGGGGGTGGAAGGCCACAGGGGTCAGAGAGACTCATTACCCTATCCTTGGCTGAGCTTGTCCAGCCAGAGAGGATTCTCCGCACACTGGCTGGTGTGAAACAGCTGTTCATCCAGAAAGGAACTGAGACAACAGACTGAGTGGGAGTTTCGGTGAAAGCTCTAGGGCACTGAAGCGCAGTTACATCATCTCCTTAAGAATTAACTGTAGCTCTGATTGCCAGCCTTAGAATGGTCTGAGGTTCTTCACACTGATGCCCTCTCATCAGTGGCCCAGAATGACAAAGCTATGCCTTTTAGCGTAGCATATCCAAGAACTGGCTAGTTCAGCTGTATCTTTAGATTCTTTCCTTTGTATAGAGCACATGAAATGTGAGCTAGGTGGACTTTAAGCATTTATTCATTTATTCAGTAAATGCTTGCTATGTGTCAGGTCCAAGCCAAGCCTAGGTTTCCAGGCATACTTAAATGACCAAGATGCACTCCCTGCCCCCAAAGAATCCTTATTTCACCAGGGGGTTGAGGCAGACAAAATATGCACAGTGTGATAGGCACTATACTAAAAGAATTAGTTCTATTCAGCCTGGTTCAGCAAAAGCTGCATTGACTTTGACCAAGGTCTTAGGGCATGAGTACACATTTGCTGGGGAGTAGAACCGAGATGCCAAGGTTTCCAGGGCATGGTGTATTTATTGGTGGAGCAATACGAATAGAACCTAAGATTCTCAGATATTAAGCTTGGAAATGAAGAGTGGAGAGGTCAGCTGGGGCCAAGTCATGAAGCACAGGGGCCAGAAAGTGCTGCAGTAGTGAACTCAACGAGAAAGGAGAAAGGAGCCAGGAGCTTAAAGAGAGACCAAGGTAGGAAAGAAGAGCTAAAAGAAGGAGATCCTCAAATTCAATAGGTATGTGAGAAGGCACATAATAAGCTGACATGAAGTAGAGAAGCCCCATGTCCTGGTTGGTTGGTTGGTTGGTTGGTTGGTTTTAATTTGTATATAATTTTGTTACATTAATTTTAATTGTGTATTATTTTAATTTGTGTTCCTGCCTGATTCTCCAAAATGAGTATGAGGCATCTAAGAGTCTGGGAGTCTTGATGACCCCATGCATGAACCTGCCTGGTTTAAGCATGTGTTGTTAAGGCAGAAATTCTATGTCATTTTTAAAAATTGTTATTTATTTTTGAGAGAAAGAGACAATGCGAGCTGGGGAGGGGCAGAGAGAGAGGGAGACACAGAATCTAAAGCAGGCTCCAGGCTCTGAGCTGTCACCACAGAGCCCAATGTGGGGCTCTAACAACCTGCGAGATCATGACCTTAGCTGAAGTTGGACACTTAACCAACTGAGCCACCCAGGTGCCCTAGAAATTCTGTCATTTGATGTTTCCCAGTACCTAGCACAACGAGAATGGGCTCTGAGCATGTTCACTGAATGAGGAAATGAGTGAGTGAATGGAGGAGTAAATGGCAGTGACTGAGCTGATGACTTTTGCTGGCTGGGGATTAATAATTTTCTCTGCTTGTAGAAGGGAATTTTAGCTGCTACTGTTGTCTTCTTCTGTCTTGGTGACAGGGAGGCTCTTGGAGTTGGGTGCCTTGAGAGATGAATGCTCTAATGGGCCATTTCAGAATAGAATTTGGAAGCTATTGCAGGGCCACTGGTTAGATACAGCATATCTCTTGGGGGAATCCTCTACAAACACAGAAACTCTTGGGATTAAAAGGAATCCATGAGAGGAATGAGAGCAGGTTTAGTGCTGAATATTGGATCCAACCTCAGAGCAGACCTTGATAGCTGCCTGGTCTGGTGACCTGGGTTATTTTCCAGCAATTTCCAAATTGTGGACAGAAAGATCAGGTGGGAAATTTATTTCTGCCCCCAGAGCTATCCAGATATGCCATGAACTATATCACTGTTAATAATCACTATTGCTTACTATGCACCAACTGGGTGACAGGCACCATACCATTAGAGACTTTACATTAGCAGTTCTCAAAGTGTTTGGTCTTAGGGCCCTTTTATACTCCTAAAAATTATTGAGGACCCAAAAGAGCGTTCTTTTGTTGTTTGTTTTATCTATTCATATTTACCAAAATAAGTATTAAAGCTGAGAAAGTTTAAAAATATTTAGTTACTAATTCATTTAAGAATAACAGTATTAAACCTATCATGTTAACATAAATAATTTTTTAATGGAAAAGACATTTTAAAAAATAATAGAAGAATGGTCTCATTTTATTTTCACAAATTTATTTGTCTGGCTTAATAGAAAGAAGCTGGATGCTCATATATGTTTCTGTATTCCGTCTGCGGCAATACATTGTTTTGAAGTATATATTAAAAATCCAGCTTCAAACAGATAATGTTGTTGGAAAAGGAAGGAGTATTTAAAAAAAATTTTTTTTATCTTTATTTCTGAGAGAGACAGAAAAACAGAGAGACAGAGCATGAGCAGGGTAGGGACAGAGAGAGAGGGAGACACAAAATCCGAAATAGGCTCCAGGCTCTGAGCTGTCAGCACAGAGCCCTGTGCAAGGCTCGAACTCATGAACTGCGAGATCATGACCTGAGCCAGAGTCAGACACCAACCGACTGAGCCACCAGGCACCCCTAGGAAGGAATATTTTAAAAGCTTTTCCGGGTGATTGTTGATATTCTTCGCAGTGTGGAATCTGAGACCATTTCAATGAAGACTTTGTAGTCATTACATTAAAATCTGTAGGTTTTTCTAGCACTTTGAATGAATTTTTTTTTTTTTAACCAGTGCATGATTCAGAAACAACCTGCTTTGCTCATTTGGAAAATAGGTTCATTGAGTTTTGCAGCTCTTCCAAATGTTTTTCTATTTCAAAAAATAACATTTGTTACTATAACAATCATTTTCACCAGAAAAGCCTAAGGCTTGGGAAGACGTTAAGTTCATGATGGTGGATACAAAATTCTAATTTCCAAATTCCAAATATCTGATTTTTGCCTGAAATCTTGAATTTTGCCATTGGCCACAAGTAAAAAAGTTGTTTTCCTTGAAGTGACAGGTTCATTTTGTTAATTTTTTGAGAAAATGTCTGTCGGTTTCCAAGTCTGAATAACTGGAGTTTATCAGTCATTCTTTCAAGTAAAAAGGGTGTTCCATGAGAAAAATTGGCTTCCTTTTCCTTTGATTCTTATGCAGAAATATCTAGAATACCCTAGCATAATGTTTCTTAGGCCAAGACCTGATCAGGTGAAAAAGCAGAGACCCTGTGGTGCATATGCCTGCCCCCTGGGCTAGGAATGGCTACAGTCTAGGGTTAACCGGGCTCCTGACTGCTCTGGGAATTTGCATGTTAAAACATGGACCCCTGTGTGAGTAACCCTACCCTCTAGAGATTCTGGCTTTGCTAAGAGTGAAGCAGGATTTGATTTAATCTTGGAGTCTTTTTGAGCAGATCCCAAGTCTAGAAAACCCCTAAAACCTTTCCTAGCTCTTCCCCTTTTACATAGGTCCAGATCTTTAGCTGGAAAGGCTCTGAAATTTAAACTGAAGTGAGAAAGAATAATGTTGCCCAGGGCTTCTGGTTTTAAGGATCAGTTCCCTAGCCATTGTGATGGAGAAAAATGGTTGGGCGTTTCATTCATTCAATAAACATTTATTGTTCATGTTCTTGTGTGGGGATACTGTGCCTGGTATAAAAAATGCAGCTTGAGAACAGCTAGTTTGAAAGCCTGAGTTGACTTCAGGACATAAAGGTCATGATTGCCAGAAATTTGAAAAATGGCAGAATGGCAGGAGATTGTAGTCAAAGAGAATCCTGAACCAAGAGCTTTTTTTTTGAAAAGCAAAAATTTGCAGGAAAAGTGGTAGTACTGACTGAATATAACATCTCTAGGGCTTGGGATTCTCACCACCCTCTGGCAGTAGAGATGAAAATGTCAGGAAAAAAGTCCCCAGTCCCCACTACGCATTGTATTCAGGGACAGGCACTAAGGTTTAGGATTAGGACAGCTTTGGAGATAGCCCCAAGAATTGCCAGGCCAGAGAGAACTCAAGTATACCAAACTCAGTGGAGAACTGGTTTCCAATGTAGATTTATTAAGAACAGAACAGCCAGAGGGCCTAGGTGATGATAGATTGAGTATCTACTGTATAGATCCCTTGATCTTAACCTTGCTCTCTAATGTCATTTAATTCTCTAGGCAGCCTTATGCAGTGTAGGTAGTATCATCCCTGCTTCAGTTAGGGCCTAATTAGCTTTCCATGACCTGTGTTTTCTTTCTTTAACTAGGAAGACAGCCTGTCCTGTAAATTCACTTCCATTGATGGCTAATCTCATGTATTATGTGGACCAGTTTGGCTCTAGGGAGAGCCACATTATTTCATAAATGAGGCTATCTCATTGTAATTCCCAAGGAAAGTGATCTTTCACTGTTCCCACACCTGAAATTGGAACCATTCAGGTGAAGGGCCATGGTAGGGAGATGGCCTTTCTCTGTGAGAAGCAATAATTTCACAATTTCAAGCAATGTCTCACTAGGCTGTCTCAGACATCTAAGAAATCTGAGTTAGCCACTATGTTTCCAGCTGATCCTATGCCCTATGGTACATTGTAACAGATCCAGACAAGAATTATACCTGCTGCTTGCCTTCTAGGAATACTTTCTAGTAGAAGGGACAAAAAAATGCAGGTAAATAAATTAAGTGGAAAGCGCAGATGCTGTAACCAAAGCATAATGTTCTATGGAGATATGGGGAAGAGAGGTGAATTACAGCAGGGACTCTCTGGGGAAGGTTGGATAAGGTTGGATCTAAGCCCTACCCAACTACTTATTGAACTACTTGGGAGGGAAAGGGATTTAAAACAGAGAATCCCCTTTAGCAAAGGCACAAGGTAGGGGTAGAAGAGTATAGAGAGTATTTTGGGAACTTAAACTTCATGGGGTAGAGGGCAGAGATTAGGATGCCTAAAAGTCACCTTAAATTCACTGCCCATTAGAGATGCTTGTATTATAAAGGATAGTGACATACTTTCTGTATTTTTCAAGCTTAGGCTTGACTTGAAATGTTTCTCATCACTCCCATTATGTTCATAATTAGTGCCATATGTTGAGCAACGTATTATGGGCCTGGCACTGGAGTAGGTGCTTTGTCCATTTTAGTGTATGTGTTGCCAAAGTGAGCACAGTGCTTTGTCCATTTAATGTTCACAGCCAACTGTACAAGTTAGGACTTAACCCCATTTTACAGATGAAGAGACAGAGAGTAGAACTTGCCCAACATCATACAGCTGGTAAGTGGTGGAGGCCCAGGATTTATGCCAAAAGCCAGTGTTACTTCCACTACACCCAGTGCCTCCCACAAGTACTTTGGTACCAAGTATAGTCGAACTGATCACACACTTAAAAAATTCTGTATTTGCTTTTAAAGGGGAAAAAAACCACTTATTGAACATTGCCTTATATGTTATACAATTTGATTTCTTGCTTGTGCCAAAACTATGTATACTGTATTTCACAATCCATACAAAGAATTTCAGAATAATTTTACTCATATGGGATTTTCCTCTTATGTAGTAACTTTAGAACCTAATATCCAAATGAAACGAAACTCTGTTTTTTCCGTAAGAATATGGTCACCAGTAGTACAGGGAAAGGGATTTGGGTGTTGTCCTCACCTCCTCCCTCTGGAGTTACTGTGGCACATTATATCTATGAAAAGTATCCTGGGGATACTTCTCAAAAAGGCCTTCTTTGCCTTAACCTCTCAGAATACCATCCTCCTCCGTCAGACTCTTACCCTTTCCATAAGATGCTCACCACCAGTGGGTTAGGAGCTATCTCCTTATGCACATACAGAAGCAGTTGCCTTGTCCACTGAAATGTTCGCTTGACAGAAACCTTTTAGGCAGTATCTCACATGAGCTCCACATAATTTCTCTTTCTCTGGTACTTTTTCCAAGGTCTTTGTATTACCCCCCAAAGTTTCATTATGCTCCTGGTACTACTATTTGGTTCCTTTTTCTTCTCTAGAAACTAGAGACCCAGGTCATTGTAATTGTAACAATACAAATTTAATTATACCCAGATGCCAGTTTATTGTGAGAAGGTGATTTTATTCAAGAAAGTTGATGACATTTATTTTCTTGGTAGGATGAGGATGATACCCTTATTCCTTTGCTTAGGCTTCTGCAAACATCTGGTACCTAGTGGTGGGTAAGTTTGGAAGGTATATCAGTTAATATAACTATTTTTTTAAATAGTTTATTGTCAAATTGGTTTCCATACAACAATTAATATAACTATTGCGTGTAATAAACCACCCCAAAACTTAGTGGCTTAAAACAACACCATTTATTACTTCTCATGAATCTCTGGGTTGACTGGGTGTTTCTGCCGATCAAGCGGGCATGACTGATCTCAGCTGGGCGCACTCATGTTATCAGATCCACTAGCCAGTCAGCGAGGAAAACTCCGATTTCTCCACATGCCTCTCACATCCCTCCAGCAGCTAGCCCAGCCATGCTCTCACGGGAGGCAGAGGTGCAATAGTGAGCAAGCCCAGCCATGCAAGGAAGCAAGTAGAAATGCATACACACTTTTAAGCTTATGCTGGCAGGAAATTTGCTAACATCCCATTGGCCAAAGAAAGTGACATGACCAAGTGTCAGAGAGTGAGGATTCTACAGAGTTGCAGAATAGCCCTGGAAGCAGTGGCATTGGTATATTGGTGAGCATAGCTGCCTTCCAAAGTTGCAGGATATAGGAAAGGCATTAATTGGGGTCATTTAATGCAGTCAGGTTCCCAGTCAGTACCCCTCAATGTGACATAAAAACCTGTAGACTTATAGTTTGATGTCATTTGTCCTAGAAGAAAAAAAAAAGTCCAAATAATAATTACTGTATATTGGGTCTATGCTTTGAACATGCACAGGACTAGGCACTTTCCCTGTTTATACACTGAGTCTCACAACAACTCTGCAAGGTAGGTAGGAAATCAGAGCTCAGGAAGTTGAATAACTTGCTCAAGGTCACCCAGCTAATGTGTGCTCAGGGAGGCATTAGAATGTTTGTCAGTCTGACCCCCAAAGCCCATACCTCACTACCTCTCAGAAGCATCAGGGTCTGCCTTACCCTTTTTTATTGAATTAATGCTTTCTGATTAGTTATGTGAAACCCTCCTCCAAAACGCTGCTGTGATCTTAATGGAACTGTGCAGCTCTCAGGAAACCCAGATGTTCTCCCAAACTCAGCATTAACTGAAAGTGTCCCCCCACTCCCAGGTGGGGATTGGTCTGTGGACTGCACAGACACCCCAAGAATTATGGCCTCTCCCAGACATACCAGAGAAGGAAAAGGACCTTCCTTTAACTTTGAAGATTTGGAGACATCAGGGTATTGGAGCATGAGCTTTGAAGTCAACCTGAGTCTCGACTCCTAATTCGGCCATTCACTGTTCTAAGACCTTGGACCTTGAGCAATTTACTTAACTTCTTGAAATCTGTTTCTTCATCTTTAAAAAAAAAAAAATTGGAAATGACACCTAGTCTGCAGAGCTATCACAAGGACTAAAATTATGTATATAAAGTGCCTAACCCAGTGCCTGGCACATAATAAGTGAAGGTATTAGTTTTGTTGATATTATTTCTAAGCAGAACCTTTCCCCTCCTGGGAAACCCTGTTTCTGTCTGTTGGACAGGTTCCCCCCACCTCCACCCAGTCTGTGCAGACTTGCTGCCTGCTCTGTCATCGGGAACGCAAAGGCTGGGAAGAAGGCCCTTCCCAAAATGGACTGGTGTTGCAGGGTGAGAAGCTGCCCCCTGACTTCATGCCAAAGCTCGTCAAGAATCTCCTAGGCGAGATGCCTCTATGGGTCTGCCAGAGTTGCCGAAAGAGCATGGAGGAAGATGAAAGGCAGACAGGTCGAGAACATGCAGTGGCGGTAGGTAACAGCTGAGGAGGGGGTCCCTGAATGCAGGAAGACAGCTTGCTCGGAGAGATGAGCCTGTTGAGCTGTTCCTTCCCTGTTCTCTCAGGTGCTCTCCTCCAGCAGACCCTGCGCCTGAGCACTGAGGGGTCGCGGCTTGGGTTCACAATTGGGGCAAGAACTAAGAGGCTTCAGGGAGCCCCCTTGCCCCTGAGGAGAGTCTCTGCAGTGTGAGGGCCGGCTTGTAGGTACTGGTCAATGGAGATCCTGCCCCTTCCATGTCACCGTGCTGCCTTCAGCTCTGTGTCAGCTTGAAAGCCAACCAGTATGATACAGAGAGCAAAGGTTGGTTTGAGGATCTACCATGTGCCTCACTTAGATGGATGCCCAGGAGACATCTAACTGGCATCTCCTGAATCACAACAGTCAGACTTCCCTCATTTCTCATTCCCCTCCAGCCCCTCTCTTTTACCCAAGGTCATGTCAGTTTCAGGACTTTGGATTTAAAGACCCTTCCTTTCCTTGGCAGCTTTCAGGACTCCCCAGTGACCCACAGTTGACAGGCAGTCTGTATCCCTACCAGAGTCTCTGTCACCAGTGTCCACACATTTCACTTTACCGGGAGCTCCTGGGGCCCCTCCCAACAAAGACCTGATCCGTGTTTGCCCTTTCACCTGGAATTGTGGGACTTGTGCTTTGGCCATGGCACAGGGCCTGGAGGAGGAGGTGCCCCTGGGTAAGCTAAGGCAGCAGAGGGTCAGCTCTGATGTTTGCTGTTTTACCATGAGCCTTTTTCTTCCCCGTTCTCCAGATCTCCTTGTCACACACATCCTGCAAATCACAGTCTTGTGGGGGTGACTCTCATTCCTCTTCGTCCTCCTCTTCATCGTCCTCGTCCTCCTCCTCCTGCCATGGGAACTCAGGGGACTGGGATCCCAGCTCCTTCCTGTCAGCACATAAGCTCTCAGGCCTCTGGAACTCTCCGCACTCCAGTGGGGCCGTGCCAGGTAGCTCACTCGGGAGTCCTCCTACCATCCCTGGTGAGTCTCCGAGCTTGGGAGAGAGCCAGGCCACATAAATATAGAGAGCTGTTTTCCTAACCACTTTGTTAGACAAATAGGAGGCAGTTGTTAAAATAAGTAAAAGCAGGGGGTACCTAGCCCTAGACTGTCTCCGTGGCACCCCTTTCCCCACAACCTTGAAGTTGAAAAGTAACTGTCATTGGCTGTGGTAGCTTTCCCATCCGATTCAGGAGTGGGTGTGGTGAACACTGGCTGAACAGAAAGTGCAGTCTGGGAGCATCCTTAGGAAATTAGGACCACATTCACCCAACACCTCACCCCTGCAGCAGCAGAGAGGACCTGGGCGCTTTTGTCTTCCCAGGCCTCCTTGTTTTCCACCTATGGAACAGGTTATAAAGGCACTACACTTCCATCCACAAGAAGTTGGTGCAACCTGCCAGAATTAGTAGCCGAGTTCACAAGTATATACGCCTTCTTTAGATCCTGAGATAACCCTTAGAGACCCAAAAGAAAAGTCTTGGGTTATTGAGGTTATGATATAAATACTAATTGTTGTCTATTTCTGAATTGAGTGCCTGAAACTGGTGTAACATCATATGTTAACTGCACTGGAATTAACACAAAAAATAATAATAACTAAATAAGGGCCTGAGTTCTCTAAAGAGGTGCTGCTCCCAGAATTGTCAGAAATGAGTAAAATTCTACTTATTTTGTTGTATAAATGAAAGTGAATCCTTAAAACCTTTTCTCACTTCTGAAATCTAGAGCCATCTGAGACCCTGGCACACCCTGACTGCCTCAGTCCTGATGGCCCAGAGGCAGAGCTTTGGCCTGCTGCTCCACTGGCTTCTGTAGACCCTTTCCTGGGCCTGAGGAATACCTATGAACAAGCAAGTCCTAGAGAGACCCCGAGAACACATATCCTCTGTGGGGCAGGCATTCCTGGTGCCTTCTCTCTCAGGTCTGAGCTCCTCGAGCCTGTCCAGCCAAGTTGCTGCCTGCAGGGAAAAACTCTCCAGCCCGGGGCACCATTAGACTTTCCCAAAAGCTCACAGGGTCCGTTGTGCAGAGAGGCTATCCCCAGACAGCTTCCCTCTGGTCATAGTAAGGAAGGATGTTGTAGCAGTGAGCCCTTGGGCTTTCCTTCCCATGGTCTTGGCTCTCACTCTGACCCCTTTCTTCCCCATCCATCCACAGGTGAGGGTTTCTCTCTCTCGGAGCACCACCGGCACTCAGACCTCACTGCTCCACCTAACAGCCCCACTGGCCACCACCCCCAGCCCGTGTCGCCGATCCCATCTCACCCTGGATCTTTTGGCTCACCACCCCACCCTCACCTGCCGCCTGCTACCCCAGCAGCGCCTTTCCCTGCCCAAGCTTCAGAATGCCCTGTTGCCACTGCTGCCGCCCCACACAGCCCAGGGGCATGTCAGACTCCCCACCTGCCCTCCACCAGCATGCCGCTCCTGAAGATGCCTCCACCGTTCTCGGGGTGCAGCCACCCCTGCGGTGGGCACTGCGGTGGGCACTGCGGTGGGCCTCTCCTCCCACCTCCCAGCTCTCAGCAGCTCCCTAGCACTCACAGGTAAGTGAGTGGCATGAAGGGCATACTCCCTCTAACTTCGACTTTGAGTTCTGAGAGACTTTACAGAGCATACCGTTGGGGGTAGAAATTAAATGATGTCTTTTGTATCATTTTGACAATCTTAAAAGAAGTAACTCCTTATTGTTTTTTAAAAGCCTGGGGGGAGGTGCGGTGCCTTAATGGCTTAGTCAGTTAAGCCTCTGACTTCAGCTCAGGTCGTGATCTCACGGTTTGTGGGTTCGAGCCCATGTCAGGCTCTGCTGACGGCTCAGAGCCTGGAGCCTGCTTCAAATCTGTGTCTCCCTCTCTATTCCACCCCACTTGTGGGCATGCGCGCTCGCTCTCTCTCTCTCTCTCTCTCTCTCTCTTTCTCTGTCTCTCAAAAAGAAACAAACATTAAAAATAATTTTTTTAAGCTTAAAAAAATTCAGAGACATTTAACAAGGAAAAATTTCCTCAAAACTTAAAGGTAAACTTCTAACACTGGTATATTTTCTTCTTGATGTCTCTGTATATAAATTAGGTTCATGTTTATATATTGTTGTGTAGTTATTTTTTTAACATTATATATCATTTCCCCAGTTAAAACTTTCCAGTGACCTCAAAATGTCTTCTTTCATAACCGTAGCATAATTCATAAATTATTTTATCATTCCCCTATTCCTGGATAGTTGGGCATTTATAGTTTTTAACCATTAAAAAAACAAGGCAGATCCTTTTGTAGTTCATAAGCGTGATGATTGGGTGTTCACGCCATTGTGTGACATGTGCCACCCTTAAACCTTGTTACAACGTCGGCACATTACCCGTCTGACGTGAAAAAAATAAAATAAAATAAAATAAAAAATAAAAATAAAAAAACAAGGCTGGGGGCACCTGGGTGGCTCAGTCGGTTAAGCGTCCAGCTTCCGCTCAGGTCATGATCTCACAGTTCATGGGTTTGAGCCCCACGTCGGGCTCTGTGCTGACAGCTAGCTCAGAGCCTGGAGCCTGTCTTCTGATTCTGTGTCTCCCTCTCTCTGACCCTCCCCTGCTCACACTGTGTCTCTCTCTCTCTCTCAAAAATAATAATAAAACATTTTTTTTAATTAAAAAAATTTGAAAACAAGGTTGTAATAAAACATCTGGGTACCCAGATCTGTGTTTGAGTCAGGAATTATTGCCTTAAGGATTTCCTAAAGTAATTCCAAGTACTGAGGAAGTTTATATTAACATGTATGTAAAAGAGAAAAATCTTTGGAGGAGAAAGACATGTATTTTTGTATTAGAAATCAGATCTGTGTTTAGTGTGCATTTGTATTTTCTCATTCTATAATACCACCCCCCCAATACCACCACTTTTAGCAGTTTTCCCTGCAGGTCTTGCCCACACAGTGGTGGTGGCATCTACACAGTTCACAGGGTTTTGTTGTCCTTTTTCACGTAGCATTCATTGTGTTGTTCCCATGTGGTCTTCTGGGTCTCAGCTGAAGGCTGGAAAATATTCTCCATTGCACACTTCCCTGTTCTTTCATTGCTGATAATTTAAATCATCCCAGTATTTTAACATTGTAAATAATGTCTCTAAAGTTGTCTTTGCCTAAAGCTGTTTCCCTCTTTTGGGTTTTTCTCCTTGGAATAGATCCCTCAGAATGAAAAAGTTCTCAGTTTAAAGGACATCAGGACGTCTTTTTTGAGAAGAGTTCCTAATACATATTGAAAAATTGCTTTCCAAAAGGTTCTCCAAATTTATATAACCACCAATATAAGGGTACTAGTTTCTTCATATTCTCAGGAGCATGGGTTATTTTAATTTTGCTAAAGTAGGTGAAGAATGGTCATTTTGGATTAAGCTTCTCTGAGCACCTCTGATAATGGTCCTGCCCCTCCTTTTCTACCCTTTGCTCAACAGACTGCCCCGGGAGCCAAGCCTCCTCACTACCCTGCCCTTTCTCCCGGCCCCCACCACCCCAACCTCACCCCATGACCTTAGCCCTAGGGCACTCCAGCTTCTGATGACCAGTCCAGGGCTCTTGTTCCTCTGGCTCCAGTTGTGGGACTTTGTAGGCCAGTGTGTTTTTCTTATACGAAAAATATTCTATGGTACATGAAGCCCCTAGTGCTTCCTGAAGTCTAGAGACAGAGTGGTACCGTGGAGAGCGTGAGCTTTGCACACAGGCAGGCGCAGGCTGAGCCCTAGCCACCCTTGGGCAGAGCAGTTGGGCACTCTGACCCTTAGTTACCTCCACTGCAAGATGGGGATAGCAACATTTATTTTGCAGGACTTGGGAGACGCTTAGAATTAATATGCTAAATACAGTATCTGGCCCACAAAGCACATTTACTTTCCCAGATTTAAGGCCCTGCAGCTAAGATAGGTCCACCCACTGGACAATTAACCTTGTCAGACCTCCTTTGGATGCTACAGGAGAGCCATCAGTCCACAATCCACAGGGAGATGGCCGGTTTTTGTGAAAGGCACTGAAAACAATCTGACTGCCTCAGCCTTTGTGGGATGAGGCACGTGAAGGGTAGTTGGGACGGCAGTGGGCTCCTGCTGCAGCCTGCTCCTGCCATGCCCTCCCTCACCTGTGGGCTTATCTTTCTCTCCCATCAGCAGAGACCCTGGGTGCAAAGGGCACAAGTTTACACACAGTGGCCTGGCCTGCCAGCTGCCCCAGCCCTGCGAGGCAGATGAGGGCCTGGGTGAGGAAGAGGACAGCAGCTCAGAGCGCAGCTCCTGCACCTCCTCCTCCACTCACCAGCGAGATGGAAAGTTCTGTGACTGCTGCTACTGTGAGTTCTTCGGCCACAATGCGGTGAGTGAGCCTGCCCAGGCCAGAGAGGGCTAGGGGCCAGTCAAGGTGAGCCAGAGGAGCACCCTGCTCTCCCTAGAGTTCCCCTTGCTCAGGGGGATTATAACCACACTGGGACCTTCTGAGTTCTCACAGCTGGAGTCCACTCGCTTGATCCTTACAGCACATTTGTGAGGTAGGGATTTTTCAACACTTTGCTACCTTTGCTCTTTTCCTGGTTTCTCTTAAGATTGACTTTTTTTCCTTAGGCAAAAGGAAAGGAAATGGTAGAGAGAAAACTATGATTCTGATGAGTATGTGTATGTGTGTAATCACAGAGAAGTGAACGCTTGTGCGTGATGAAGGCAGAGTGGAAGCAAAGGCTTTGTCCTCCAAGTGTAGAGCACAGGCGGCACCAGGAGGAAGGCTCAGGGCAGAGTACCTGCCGTCTGTACAGAGAGCGAAAGCAGTTCAGAAGTCTCAAAGTGAAGAGCAAAAGGGCCGCCAGCTAGGGTAGAGCAGTTGAGGAGAGAAGAAATGAAAGTAACCACATTGTTAGTCACCTTTGAGCTAGGGGTTATTATTCTCATTTCAAAGATGACAAAATTGAGGCGCACAAAGACTTAAGTGACCTGCCCAAGGTCATACAGCTTCTGAGTGACAAAGCCTGGGCTCAAACCTGCTTTCCTGGCTCCCAAGTCAGTGGGCTCACAGTGCTGTCGCATACCTCCCACTCCCTCCGCCCACCGCTGCCTCAGCTCTGGGCCTGGCCGAGGCTGAAGCCGTTTGGCCTTTGTGGCTGTGGTAGAAAGAACAGTTGTCTCGCTTCTCACCACGTGTTCTGTGCCAGCGGGTGGGAGTGCTCCGGGCTTCCCTGGCCCAGGGTGTAACATCAGCACCTCCCCCTCCCCCAGCCACCCGCTGCCCCGACGAGTCGGAATTATACAGAGATCCGAGAGAAGCTCCGCTCGAGGCTGACCAGGCGGAAAGAGGAGCTGCCCGTGAAGGGGGGCACCCTGGGCGGGATCCCTGGGGAGCCCGCCGTGGACCACCGAGATGTGGATGAGCTGCTGGAATTCATCAACAGCACGGAGCCCAAAGCCCCCAACAGCGCCAGGGCCGCCAAGCGGGCCCGGCACAAGCTGAAAAAGAAGGTGGGTGTGGGGGGGAAGCCTAGCTCTACCACCTCTTCTCCCTAAGGAATCCCTTGTCCCAATCCCCCAAGACTTGTGGGACATGAACAGTGCTGGCTGCCAGAAGCCTTAGCACAGCTCACTGCTATGGGAAGGTCTGGATGATTTGGGAGGCATCAGGATCAGGGAGCCTGGGGCCAGTGATTGGAGGAAAGATGAGTCCTGGCCTCAGAAGCTGCTTGCTGGATTCCTCAAAGCACAGGAGTTGCTTCAGTCAGTCAGTCATGTATTCATTCAACAAACACTTCTACAAATACCGGGAACCAAAGCATGACGCAGTTAAGTTCTCACCCTGGAGAAGCTCAGTCCAGTGGAGAGACTGACACAAAACTGGACGAGCATGCTAGCCTGTCTCAAGCACTGGGATAAGGGAAACCCTCCATCTTGCCTGGGCACACTGGAAATGGCTTACCAAGAGGCTGACTTGAGGGTTGAGTTGTAGGGAGTGAGTTCAGATTCCTCAGGAGAGTTCTGGTAGTAGGCATAGCACATCCACAGCAGTTTGGTGTAGCCAGAGCTCAAATAGAGCAGAGGCAGGACAGCTAGTAGAGGTGAGAAAGGGCGTCGTAGGCCTGCTGAAGAGTTTTGAATTGATCCTATAGCTGAGGGAAATCCCTGCAGGACTTTTATCAGAGGATGAGCCTGGTTAGATCTGTATTCCACCATGACTGTGTGGCAGTATGGAAGGTAGTCTGGAAGGTTGACACTCAGGGAGGAACACTGAGGGCCAGGGGAGAGCCGGTTGATGCTGGGACTGGAGCAAGGGAAGCAGACATGACCAGCTTTGGTGGTCTGATTGTAGAACAGAGATGAAGGGGTGAGGGAATTCTCCCAGGTGTTTGCTTGGGTGACTGGCAGCGTGGTCTGCCCTTCATTCACTGAACGAGGATGGGACTGACAGAAGACAGGAAATTCAGTTGGGGCATATTGACTTGGAGAGTCTCAAGAGAATCTCCACCTCCAAGTGGAGATGGAGGTATGGGGCTGGGAGCTTCCAGCTTGGAGGTATAATTGAAGCCATGGGAAGGACCCAGCCCCTGGGCTGGATGAGCTCCTCAGAGGGCTGAGGAGAGAACCCAGTGAGCTATTTCTGGGCAGCCCAGCTCTCAGGCGAGCCCCAGGGCTTCACAGCTCGTCCCTTGCTGCCTCATTACCTCTTCACCTGCCCACCCCCAGCTGCGTCTGCACAGCGCCACACTCCGGAGCCCAGCAGCCGAAGAGTTGGGTTTGACAACCAGCTAGCTCCAGGTCCTGGGTGGTCAAACGGCCCTGGTGCTCTGGAAAAAAACAGTTCTACATCTTTTTCCAGCCCAGAGGACAAACCAGGACCCTTTCCCTGCAGCCTGAAGTAGTGAGCCAAGAGGTCCCACTGCCACCTTCAGAAAATGGTCAGCATTTTCTTTCTCCGCTCCGGTGTTGCCTGGCCAGAAGTGTCTGGTGGGCAACAGCAGTCTCTGTAGCCTTCCCTAGCCTCTTAAGGCAGTGGTTTCCAGTTAGGTCCCAGCAAGCACACCTCGAAGTTCCCAGGCAGGCCTGGATGCTTTCCACAAATCTGTGCTCAGACATCCCTACCCCTTTGCTGGTAACGCCAGTAACAGTCTCATCTCTCCCCTCTTCCTTCAACAACTTCTTTCAAGCTCAGACTTCCTCAGGTAACTCCTTCCACTGTACTGCCACTCTACCTTGCACATCTCCTTCAACTGCCATTTATCACACTGGTCACTCATTCGGAAACTTGCTACACAGCTACTGTCTGCCCAGCCCAGTCTAGAGGCCAGAACACAACACAGCACCAGGCAGTTGCAAGGTCCTGTGATGGGCAGTCAGGGTCGTTACCTGTTTATACATCGGCCTCCTCTCCAGTGTCCTTCCTCTACCTCAGACTTAACCACAATCTGGCTGTCCATCCCAAACACAGCTTGCCCTGGGAGCCGTCTGGCGGAGACCGCTCCTTCTCTCCCACCTCAGGAGACAATGAAGCTGAGTGTCTTTCTGCTTCCGTATATTATTTGCAGACCCATGACTCTCTGCCCCTTGTGTACTAACCCCTACTCCTTTGAAACAGACCCTGGCCCTGTCATCTACAACCTCCCAGCTGCTTCTGTTCATCCACTAAACGCTGTCACCTGCCCCTACCTTCTCTACCCAGGCCATAGAGATCCCCTGACCATCATCCACTTACTGTCTTACCGATACTCTCAATTCCTTGCCCTGTTGCCCTTATGTTAGACCCACTCAGAAAAATCACAGCCCTGGGTTTGACCCCTCCCTGCCTCTCCCCTTTTATACCTTGAGGAAAGCGCTAGATCAGATCTGTCTCTGGCACCCGCTTGCCTGAGCCTTCACATTGTCTAGCAGGCTTAGCTCCCTGATCTACTTGCTCCTCATCACTCTGTCCACCACAGCCCTTGTCAGACCTCTAGATCTTCTCAAACCTCTAGGCTTTCCCCACCTGGCCTTTTCTTTTTTGTTAGATGACCTCGCTTCCTGTTTCAACAAGGTTAAAAAAAAAAAAAAAAAAAAGCATCGTACCACCCCACCTGCAGACAGACTTCTTGTCATGAGGGAAAAGTTACCCCTTCTCCTGCCTAAGGCTTTGCAGTCCTTTCCAGCCTTCTCAGTCTAACCTTATCTTTCTGCTCTGGCTTTGGCCTCTCCCCCAGCGTCTCACTGTGCTCAGTACTTTCTCTTTTGAAAGCAAACTGTGCCTCAAGGGTACAGCCTCTCTCTCTCTCTCTCCCCCACCTCACCTCTTTCCTGCCAAATTTCTTGAAAAATGTTGTCTGCATTCACTGTCTTTGCAAACTATTTTCCACTCTGCCCCCCTCCATAGAGCCACCAGAGACATCCTTGTTGCTGAATCATACTCTCCTGGCCCACCTTTTTTGTCAGCTAGGCAGCATCTCACATTTTGTATTGGTTGTCCTTTTCAAATATTGCTTTCTGTGGCTCTGTCTTCAGCCAGGTGGGGACAGGAAAAGGACAATGGGAATGCCATGTTCTCCAGATTTCTCGCCTTCTCTGACCTCTCTTGCTCCTTTGTGGACTCTTCCTCTCTCTGACCCTCCCCCTCAAGGACATCTTTCTGGGAAAGAGAAGCCGTCTTAGATGGTGTTCTTCCTGGTTCATTATGTCCACCTTTTCCTCCCTGTACTGCACACTGACATCTGCTGCTACTGGGCCCCTCCTCACAAATGTCCTACCAGTACGCAAACTGAGCACATCCAAAACTGAGCTTATTGTCTTTCTCCAAAGAGGCCTGCTCTTACTTCTTCGTTGTCTGTCTAGTTAATGGCGCCAACACCATCCACCCAGTTGCCTGAACCAGAACCCAGGATGCTATCCTGGGAGGAGCGCATCGTGGTGATCGAGAGCAGCGGGCCTTGGAATCGGACCTCAGTTTGAAACCTGGCTCTGCCATACTTGCTGGATGACCTTGGGCAAATCACTTCACCTATAAGCCTCAGTTTCTTCATCCACAAAATGAGAATAACAGTAGAACCTAACTCATATGGTTGCAAGAATGAAATGGAGTGATGCACAGAAAGGTTCGACAGAACGCATGGTCAGGGAAGCTGCTGCAGCAGCAGTGGTTGTCAGTGTCGTCCTTACAATTCCTCTCATTCTCCCCTCACCTGCCACTGAATCCCGGCCACACTACCTCCCAGACAACTCAGACCACCCACCTCTCCACCCTCCTACTGCTACTTAAAAAGCCTTCAGTGGCCGAATGTTGCCCTCAGGATCAAACCCATACTTGAGCGTGGCCTGCAGGGCTCTTTAGGATCCAGCTCTTGCTTAGCTTACCAGCCTTTTCTCTCAGTCTCTCCCCTCTGGCCTCCCTGCCCACCACTCTGCACCACTCTCCTAAAAGAAATCAGAGTTCCAGCTCTCCCTATGAATGTTTGCATTCCCTAAAGATTATGTGTGCCCATTTCTCAGTCTTTACACTTGCTCCTCCTTCTGCCTAGAAAGTGCTAGTCTCACTGTCCAGGACGATCCCAGTCACCCTTCAGTGCCCAGGGAGATACTGCCTCCTCTGTGCAAAGCACCTCCAATGGCCTGGTCTGGGTTCCTAGAGTATCTTGTGCTTTCTTCCCTGTAGTTCTTGTCACTGTCACTCAGAATTAAACAGCCTGTTTGCATGTCTGTCTCCCCCAGCAGAGTTCTCATGCATAGCTAAATTGCCCAGAGCCCAGCCCAGTGCCTCCTAGTTGATGGTCAAGAAGTGATTGTCAAACAGGATTGAAAGCCAGAGGAAATGCAGATCACACCCAGATGTGCTGTCTCAACTCTGCCACTCTCCAGCTCTGTCACCTTGGGCCAGTTCCTTATTTGGTCCAAAGCCACATGTCCTCATCTGCAAATAAGGATAATGTTCACCAAGGGCCATTGTGTGAGGATTAAATGAGACGACATGCGGGAAGGGTCAGGCTCATGGCACATAACAGAAAGTGAGTGTTCTGTGCTCTGTCCTCTTCTCGCTACCAAGCCACACATGGTCCCACATCACTCCCTCTAACTCGTTTTCAGATTTGAAATCCTCCCTAGAACCTTCATTCCAATAGAAAAAGCTGGCTGGTGCAGCAGAGGAGTGATTTTAAAGGCCTTTCGGGCCTTTGTCCCCATGGCCTTAAACTCAATGGCACGTGGCTGGAAACACTGCTCTAGACTGAGCTGCTTCCTCACCTGAGTACCATGGTGCCAAGGCTCTGCCTTGTCAGCACCCAGGAAAAGGGACCCATGGCCCCTCAGGTGTCCTCCTAGCAACACTGTGAGATATAGGTAGGTAGTTTTTCTTCTGCATTTACAAAGGGGGCAGTAAGATTCAGAGAGGGTAAGTGATTTGTCCAAGGTCCCACAGTTGCGCCAGTCAGTTGTAGAGCCATATTTAAAACAGATGCATGCTTGCTGGGGCACAGAGTCACCTTCTTTAGGTTGACTCTGAAGTGGTTGCAAGCCCTCTTTTCTCTCCCCAGTTTCCTTTTCCTGTTTCTCCCCTCCATTCCCACATCAGCTGCAAATATGTGAAATGTGGAAATCATCCAGCCCCTGGTCCAGCACCACCACCTCCTTCCCATGGGTTTTTGACAGCTGTCTCCCATATCCCTCTAAAAGCCTGTTGGCCTGCTAATGACTTGAGGTTGAGCAAAGGAATGGGGTGCCTCAGGGCCCACAGACTCATTTTGACTCTCCAGAACCAGGTCTGTTAACACTGTCTAACAGTCTGGTCACCAAGTTCTCACATAGGCAGAGGGGCGGCTTTTACATCTTGCTGTGGGGCCCCATGTGGCTCCCCATTATATGGCATCAGGCACACTTTAGGCATGGCCTTGATTACTGGAGGCCGCTCAGTAGTGAGTGGCCTTCATATGGGAACTTCCCCCTCTTCCATGGTGCCCACACACACATTCCTGCCATCCAGAGCAGTCTGACCTACCATGTCGTCTCACAGCCCATCTTCTCAAAAGCCCCACTCCCTGTGAGATCACAGCTTTTTCCCCCTACCACCAGCAGAATTGGAGAGAGTGCCTCGGTAGCAGCCATCCGCCTCACATGCATCCCAGTTTGGTCTTCACTCCAGAATATTTTTTTTAATGTTTATTCATTTTTGAGAGAGAGACAGACAGTGAGTATGAGCAGGAAGAGGGTCAGAGAGATAGGGAGACACAGAATCTGAAGCAGGCTCCAGGCTCTGAGCTGTCAGCACAGAGCCCGATGCAGGGCTCGAACTCACAAACAGATTAGACCTGAGCTGAAGTCAGACGCTTAACCGAGTGAGCCACCCAGGCGCCCCTTCACTCCAGAATTATTGTCCCCCTTTTGCAGATGAGTCCACGGAGACTCAGCAAGTGATTGAACTGCTTAAGCTCAAGCCTGGAAGGCAAGGTACAATTAGCTGCATTCCTATCCATTTGAGTCCTAGTGTCCTTGGGCCCTAGGACACTGGGGCTCTGGATGAATAAGCTGTAAAAACCCTATCCTCTGTGGGTCTGTCTCCATCCCCAGGACATGTACCTGTCTGATTGCATTTCATCCTCACTCCTGCAGGGTGGGTGAGCGGGCCAGGACAGCCTCTAGCCAGTTAGCCACAAAGCTGGGCCCCAGGCTGATGTGTCAGGTGTCACACTGTGCCTAGGAGCTGCCAGGCCCCAGCTGAAACTGCGTCTTATGTTGGCAGGAAAAGGAGAAGGCCCACTTGGCAGCAGAAGCTCTAAAGCAGGTGAACCGTAGTGTTTCTGGAAGCCGGGAGCCAAGGCCTGCAAGGGAGAGGCTCTTGGAGTGGCCTGACCAGGAGCTGGATCGAGTCAATAGCTTCCTGAGCAGCCGTCTGCAAGAGATCAAGAACACTGTCAAGGACTCTATCCGTGCCAGCTTCAGTGTATGTGAGCTCAACATGGACAGCAATGGATTCTCTAAGGAGGGTGCTGCTGAGCCAGAGCCCCAGAGCCTATCCCCCTCAAACCTCAATGGCTCCTCAGAGCAACGGCCTGACATTAATCTTGACCTGTCCCCTTTGACTTTGGGCTCCTCTCAGAACCATACGTTACGAATTTCAGGTGAGCCAGCCCCACCATGGACAGAAATGAGAGGCTCCCACCCACCATGGACAGAGGTGAGGGGGCCCCCTCCTGGTATCATCCCTGAGAATGGGCTAGTGAGGAGACTCAATGCTGTGCCCAACCTGTCCCGGGTGATCTGGGTCAAGACACCCAAGCCAGGCAACCCTAGCCCTGAGGAGCCAAGCCCAAAGGAGGTTCCCAGTTGCAAGCAGGAGCTGCCTGAGCCTGTGGCCTCAGCTGGGAAGCCGCGGAAGGGCAAGAGACAGGGAAGTCAGGCCAAGAAGAACGAGACGAGCCCAGCCCCACGGTCCCCTGCCAAGGTTCCCAATGCCAAGGGCCAGACCCCCAGCTCCAAGCAGCCAGGCAAGGCCACAGAGCCTCCCAGAGTGGGCAGCTGCGCTGAGGCTGGAGAAGGGAACCGAGGAAGTCAGCCAGGACCAGGCTGGGCTGCCAGCCCCAAAGCTGACGAGAAGGGCAGCTCCTGGCGAAACTGGCCAGGTGAGGCCAAAGCACGGCCTCTGGAGCAGGAGTCTGTGCAGCCCCCAGGCCCAGCAAGGCCACAGAGCTTGCCACAGGGCAAGGGTCGCAGCCGACGGAGCCGCAACAAGCAGGAGAAGACAGCTGCCTCCTTGGGTGAGTGCACCAGGAATTGAGTGGCTGACCCCCCCACCCCACCCAGTCAGGCCAGAGGGTGGAGGGTAATCCTTGCGTGTGGGCAGTGCCACCCCAAGAGTATGACCCCAGA
The DNA here is from genome assembly GCF_006229205.1 of Suricata suricatta. Taxonomy (NCBI): domain Eukaryota; kingdom Metazoa; phylum Chordata; class Mammalia; order Carnivora; family Herpestidae; genus Suricata; species Suricata suricatta. Next base: position 84,323,134 of record NC_043705.1, read on the forward strand.
GGCCTGGCCATGGGCACTGAGCCCTCCTGGCTGTGTCTTCCTAGACGATGTGTTCCTGCCCAAGGACATGGATGGGGTGGAGATGGATGAGACTGACCGGGAGGTGGAGTACTTCAAGAGGTAGGTGTGGGGATGCCTTCTTGCCCACCCACACTCAGGCTCTCCCTCAGCCCGACACCCTCAGAGGGAGAGCCTCTCCAGGCTCTCTCCCACCAGTGTATTTGCTGGAACCCAGGTAGCTCCCTGGCAGGACAGGGCATCTGAGAAGGTGTAAGGGACAGGGACAAGGAGGCAGGTCAGGCCCCAAGAACCAGGGCTTTCTTCAGCTTTATTCACTTTGGTTATTCATTTGCACTTCCTCTGCTCTGCCTGGGCTGAGCTTTAGGGTAAAGGCAAATCAGACACAGCCCAGGTGTGGAGAGCGAGCCATAAACACAATGTTGAGTGCCGTTGGAAGAGTAAGGGCGTGGGGCCATTGGGGAGGCAGCTAGAAGTGGGGTGGCAGGCCAAGCTGAAACGGAGGCGAGGCCAGGGCAGCACTCCTGGTAGAGGTGGGAACCAAGCTGACACCTGAGAAGTAAGAACGAGTGGGCAAGGTAAAACAGGGCCTTCGTGACAGCGGAGCTAGTAGGTGCAGAGGTTTAAGCTGAAAGCAACATGGAGTACCTAGGGGAGCAGAAGGCGGCCCCGTGTAGCTGCAATAAAAATACAGTGTGAGGAGCAACCCTGTATCCTGAGGCAGTGTCAGTCTCTTAACACATTGTTCCCTGGGCCTGTGGGCACCCTGTCCAGAAAGCCAGCAAAGTTCACATAGCCTGCCAGATCCCAGTACCCTGGAACTAAAGGGCTTGTACAGGGCTGATTTGGTTCCTTTATTGACCAGGACACATGGGACCTCTGATTGTGCTTTTTTGGTATGTCTCAAAACCAATAGGTTCTGTTTGGATTCTGCAAAGCAAACTCGTCAGAAAGTTGCTGTGAACTGGACCAACTTCAGCCTCAAGAAAACCACTCCCAGCACAGTTCAGTGAGGTATAGAGACCCCTAAGTGTTGCATGTACTCCCTCTCCCCAAGTTCTGTCACCTCTGTGCCCCTGCCAGACCATTTCATGCTCTGGGGCACAAGCCTGGCAGCTTGCCAGCCCTGGCTCCTGTACCTCCACAGTGACAGCACCACAAGTTACACTCTCTGGGCCAGACCTCTTGTATGCCCTCTTGCCTGAGCCCCTGAAGGGTTGTTCCTGCGCTGCCACCCTTGGACTGTCTCCACCAGGCCTCTGCTTCCCTTATCATCTGCCTCTCAAGCAGCCTTAGTCCCCAGAGGACTGCCCTATGTCTGATATAGATTCAGGGTTAAATCTCACTTGCCCAGCCTGGTAGGCTATCAGGATGCTTCCCAGCTAAAGCCATACAAGAAGGGGCCAACCTCAGACGACCAGTGAGAGGGCAGATGAGGTAGACCAAGACCTTGGAGAGGTCATTTAAGCATGGAAGCTTAAGCAAGCTCCGCGAAGAAATTGATAGCTGGGCTGCCTCCTGAAGAAGCGATCTGGCCCTGAGCTGGGCTCTGGCCTCCCCTCTGAGCCACCTACCTTGGTCTTTTGTCTGAAATACTGACATATATATATTTTGTTAATGTTTTATTTATTTATTTTTGAGAGAGTGAGTGAGGAAGGGCAGAGAGAGGAAGACAGAGGATCTGAAGCAGGCTATGCACTGACAGCAGCAAGCCTGATGTAGGGCTCAAACTCAAACTGCGAGATCATGACCTGAGCTGAAGTCGAATGCTCAACCAACTGAGCCACCCAGGTGCCCCTGAAATACTAACCTATCAGATGATGGTCTGGACTGCAGGTAGAAGACTGAGAAGGGCTGAGAACCATAGCACATGAGAAAAGGCTAGCTGGCAGACAGGCCTTGGTGCTGGGTTTGCAGCCTAATGGCTGTGCACTTAACACACTGTGTGTCTTAACCCCATGCACTGTCCCCAGGATCAAGCCTTTTCTGGCTGACGGCCACACAACTTGTCCTTAAGGCAACAAAAAACTGAGGCAGGTAAGCTGAACACGGACTCCTGGGAGGATGTCCTCACCTGTACTCCTCTTTTCAGTGCCAGAACCACTCTTCTCTGGGCCAGGGCAGCAGATTTCCTGGACCCTCAGCTGAGTCCCTTTGTCCTCTTTTGGGTCAGGATTCCCCACCCTTGGTGCTGGCCTCTGCTCCCCAGGAGCAGCCCAGAGAGCCTGAAGCTAGGGCCGTCTTTGGAGCTGGGCTCCCTATGGCACCTCAGGCTGCCCAGAGTCAGGACTGTCTTTAGACTCACCTTCGCCCCTCTCTCTGAAGGGGCTAGGCTCCCTGGTCTTTGGCCAAACTGAAATGTACACACCCAGGAGCTTCTACTAGGACCAAGGTGTCCTCCTGCCTCTTTTTTCTACCCTCACAGGATCCAGGAGTTATTGGGACTCCAGGCACTTTCATCTGTTGCCTCTTCTGGGACAAAAAGGGGCATATCTTCTCCTACAGCCCAATGCCCTTGTCAGCCAAGAAACCTCATCCAGCCATCTTCTCTCAAGGACTCCCTCTTTGGTTGATCTCTTTCCCAGGACTGGAGATGTTCCTTCCCAGTTCCACCCCTACCATAAGGGCTCTCCATGGACCTTTTCCACACTCCTCAGAGTGGAATTAGGAGCCCTGAGAGTGTGTGAGAAAGCAGTGCTGGCACAGATTCAGGACCTAGCGTGGGCTGTGTACCCAGAGCCTGAGGCAGGAGTCCGAATGCATATGCCGCCTCTCCCCTGCCCATCAATAGGAGACCAAAGACCAGAAGCTGGGCTCTTACCCTACCCTGACTTGGAAAGAGGTGTTACAAGGGAGCTGTCCCCTGGCAGGGTTATAACCTTCATCCTCTGCTGGAGGTAATCAAGGAAGTCCATTCAATATTTTCAGCCCAAGGAACAAAAATAGCAGACAGTTGTTTCTGCCCCTGGGGACCCATGGAAACCCAGAGCCAATGTGGGGAGGCTAGGGCAAAGGTCTCACTCATGGTGCAGCCATGCTTTCCTGTTTTCTCAGCCCCTGCCGGGTCAAGCTTCTTCAGGGTATCCTGAGACCCCCAACTGCCAGCTGAAGGTCTACAGTTTCTTCCTCCACATCCCTACCCACCTGCCCAAGATCCTCCCTGCTCCTCGCCATCCTGGACCAACCAAAAGTTGAATGGATGCTGTGCCGTGCTGGGGCCCCTCAGGACCTCCGCAGAGCCGCTTCCTGGTGCTATGCAGCCTCCTCACTCAGAGTCCGGGGGCTGGACTGGCCTGTGGGCTGGGGGCTGATGGTACTGCTGGCCCAACACTGCTCTCTTTGTGTTTGGTTTTGTTTTTTGTTCTTGATTTTCAATTCTTTACTTTTGATACTGTGAAGATCTTTCCTGCCGAAAGATAAAGCAACATTTGGACACAGAGTCAGTGTGCTACTGGTTTGCTGGTCTGGGACAGGGGTGAGGTGAGGAATGTACTCAGAAGCATGGGCTCTGCCTTAGTCATTAACCTCATTGAGCACATACTATGTGTCAGCAGTTTGGTAATTTCCTCTTAATTCTTGCAGCAGTTGTAAATAGAATTATTATCCCATTTTACAGATGAGGAAACTAAAGCTAAGACAGCAAAGTGACTTTAGTGCACTCAGTCTGGCTGATTAGGATTAGAGCATAGGCCTGTATAACAGCATCTGTGCCCTTTCCTCTTGTTGGGAAGACTCTGGTATGTAAACTTGAGCAGCCCTTTCCCCACGTGTCTGTTTTCTTCTCTGCAAAACCAGTGAATTGGAGGAGTGAGATTTGATCTCTTTGCAGCTCATGTGGGACGGAGTCTGGGAAAGGCTTACGGCCTTTATGAACTATGCACCTGTAACCTGGATGATTCACATTGTCAGGGGAAGTAGAGTAAATGAAGTTTCTATAAATTGGATCTGACTTTCCAGTGGGAATGAGACCTGTAGCCTAAGTACTGGATTGTTGAGGATAATGAACCCTTCTGTAAAGTGAAGCAAACTACCTCATTCATATGCCACCATCCCCCCGCAGTGAATCTGGTTCTTAAATTCAGATTTTAATAGGTTTGTTTAAAATGCCTCCTTGTACACACGTGTGTTTCCAACTGCTTGCCCCCAATGTCATTTTCTCTCTCAAACTGACATTTAACTTGCGCTTGTGTGGGAAGCAGTGGAGCTGTGTCTACACAGTCACTAAGAGCCCTTTTATGGAGTGTTGGGAGCAGGATCAGAAACTGTTCCCTCCCCCTTCTTTTCCTCCCAGGTTGAACCCCACCATGGGCGGTCAGTGCCAGCTTTCTCTTCTAAAGTTAAAAAACATCACTCATAGGCTCACAATCCCTGTTCCCTGGCCTTTCCTAATCCCCAAGGAAGTATCCAAACTCTTCTGTGAAACCTGTCTCTGTATATGGATTACTTTTGTTCCTCTTTCAACTCTTGCACCAGGCTCCTGTCCTAAAATTCTAAAATTCTGCTTCATCATTGAAAAATTGTAGATCTGATCAAGGAGCTGCCTTAGCTACATAGAAAAACCTGTGGGTGACATTCAGAGCCTTTCATGACTGGCCACTGCCTCCTGGCACTTCACTCCAGCTGTCAGTCTTCCATCTAGGCCTGGCACTCTCAGGCCTCCTAACTTTCACTCACACATTTCCTTCTTTCCAGGTTACCTTTCCTTTATCATTTCCTGCTTATCCTTCACATTCCAGCTGAAAGGGCATTTTACAATGAGAATCAGTTTGCTCTGCCTTATGCTTCCAAAAAGCACTACCTTACCTGTCTTACAATATTTCTCCTGAATATCAAGACCCATTATATTTGTCTCAACTAATCCATAAACTCACAAGCTAGGTTTGTGTCTTGTTCATCTTTCATTTGCTTCAGCACTGTGCACAATGACCATGTGCTCATGTTAAATACACGAATGGAGGAAAGAATAGTATTGACCCATCACTCCTCTTCAGAAGTCCCCAGTGGGAGCACCTAGGTGGCTCAGTTGGTTGAGCTTGTTGACTCTTGATTTTGGCTCAGGCGATGATCTGTTTGGTGAGGTGGGGCCCGGAGCTCAGGCTTGGCAGTGACACCTCAGAGCCTGCTTGGGATTTTCTCCTTCCCTCTCTCTGCACCGACCCTACTCGCACGCTCACTCTTTCTCAAAATAAATAAAAGTCCCCAGTAAAGTTGAAGTTACTTTTGACAGTCACGGCCCTGCATACTCAGGTCCCAGTCTACCTGTCCAGCGTTAGCTCTGGCTGCTCCTATGCCACAGCAGCCGGCCACGTGATCCATCTGTTCTTGAATCTGTACTTGCACATGACCAGACCTGCCCTCCTCCAGGCCAGGGCCCTCCTGCTGGGCCCTTGATCCGAAAGCTTCTCTGCCTTTCCTTCCCTCCTTGTTCTGAGATTCTACACTTTGGAAGCTGAGATCCAGGTCTCCTCGAAGCCTCTGGTTCCCCAAGCAGTAAGTTACTCTAAGCTCTATCACAGCATTTACAATAATAATCATTCCGTACCTAAGTACAGACCCTCAGCGAAAACACACGGTCATCAGTATTTTATTTATCCCTCACCACTCTGAACATACGTGTTGTCACACAGATAAGGACAACAGTCAGAGCTGCAGTGTAAGTTGATCCCGGGCCCGGGATGGAGTCCCGGGCGGGGTTCCAGCTGGCCAGTCCCGGAACGTGCCAGATGACGTCAGGTTCTGGGCGAGGCTGGGCCTCCAGTAGGCGGGTCTCTTCTGTATCTGAGGTCTCCACTCGGACTTTCAACAGGCTTAGTTGCGCATGCTCCAAGTCTTCCACCGTCCCATAATGCATTGTCTGACGCTTCGCCCTCGCCCCTGGCAACAAATGCGCAGCCGCCCAAGGGGATTTTGACGTCACACTGCCTGACCGCATCTCGGGAAAGTTTGTCCCTCTGCGCGATCCGGCACTCAGAGGTCGTTGCTAGGTGCCGACGTTCCGCTTCTTCACATCTGATTGGATCTCACGCAAAAGTTGAGGCGGGGTTTTACGGTAGCGCGCATGCGTGCAGCAAAGGATGGAGGACTCGGAACCTGAGCGGAAGGTAGGAGCGAGGTAGGGGTCTGCTCGGGTGGCGAGCAGCAGTGAAAGCGGGGGCCTGGGCCTGACTCGTATGTATCTGTAGCGGGCTCGCACAGATGAGGCGACTGCCGCAGGAAGCCGCTCCGAGGCGGAGGATGAGGACGACGAAGACTACGTGCCTTACGTGCCTTTGCGACAGCGGCGGCAGCTGTTGGTGAGGGCTCTGGGTCGGAAGAGGAATGAGGGCGTGGGGTGGGGGTGGCATCCAGTGGAGTGAGCTGTCAGTAGTCGGGACCGTGACTCCCAGGCAAACCAGGGACTACCAACCTGATCTGAGGGCTAGGACCTCCGTCGCGAGGCATAGGACCCTCTCCCAAAAGCCAGGATCCTGACGCAAGCCCCCTGGGCCCGATACTCCGTTTTGTCTTGGGCTTGGCTCTGAGGGGCGCTGGTGGAACTTCAGCTCCAGAAGCTACTGCAACGAAGGCGCAAAGGAGCTTCGGAGGAGGAGCAGCAGGACAGCGGCAGCGAGCCCCGGGGAGATGAGGACGACATCCCTCTGGGCCCTCAGTCCAACGTCAGCCTCCTGGATCAGCACCAGCACCTTAAAGAGAAGGCTGAAGGTGTGCTGGAAAGCAGCGGGGAGGCTCAACTTGGTGCAGTGCTTTGGCACGACTCTGACATCTGCTTCTTTTCTCAGCTCGCAAGGAGTCGGCCAAAGAGAAGCAGCTGAAAGAAGAGGAGAAGATCCTGGAGAGTGTGGCTGAGGGCCGAGGTATGATTGTAGTCAGGCAGGAGGAGAGGTGGACTGAGCCTCCTCCCCCAATCCCAGGCATGTTATATCTGAAGGACCTGGCCTCTGGGAAGCAAGGCCATCCCTGAGCCATATCTGTCTTCTCAGCCTTGATGTCAGTGAAGGAAATGGCCAAGGGAATCACATATGACGATCCAATCAAAACCAGGTATGTCTTTCCAGTCTGTGGGAAAGCAGCCATCTTTACTTGGAATGGTTTGTGGCTGAGACTGGCAGGGACACCCCAGAGCCAGCTGAGCCTGGGACCTCTCTTGACCCCCTCCACCCACTCACAGTTGGACACCCCCCCGTTATGTCCTGAGCATGTCTGAAGAGCGGCATGAGCGTGTGAGGAAGAAGTACCACATCCTGGTGGAAGGAGATGGTATCCCACCACCCATCAAGAGCTTCAAGGAAATGAAATTTCCTGCAGGTACTGGGAGCATTGATAGTCAAGCAACTTTGAGCTTGTGCCCCAGCTCCCCTGAGCTTAGCATCTGCAGCGATGGATCAAGAAGTGAGGATGGAGGGATTTGAGGAAGGGTTTCTGTAGGTTTGAATTACCTTAGCCCTAGCGGCTCCTATTTACTGTTCTCTGCCATTAGGGAGCTTTAATGGGCAAGTGACAGTAGGCTTAAATGGACCTGCGTACAAATTCTGCTTCCACTCAGCCTAGAAGTCTTGGCACAAATCTATTTTTCTCTCTAACTCTGGGCCTCATTTGTAACTCGAAGAGGGCAGTGCTAATTTTACAGCTTTGGGGGGCCTGATAAAGTATCCATGGGACACAAGGCTGATGATGCTCAGGTTGTTTTCCATAGCCATCCTTAGAGGCCTGAAGAAGAAAGGCATCCACCACCCAACACCCATTCAGATCCAAGGCATCCCCACCATGTGAGTATGGGGGGCCCTAAGAGGGTGGTGATGGGGAGGAATAGACACTAGGTGTCTCCCTGGATACCCATTCCCTGCATTCTACTGAACTGATCCTCAGGCCTGTCCCCTCCCAACAGCCTGTCTGGCCGTGACATGATAGGTATTGCCTTCACGGGTTCAGGCAAGACACTGGTGTTCACACTGCCTGTCATCATGTTCTGCCTGGAACAAGAAAAGAGGTTACCTTTCTCCAAGCGTGAAGGGCCCTACGGACTCATCATCTGTCCCTCAGTAAGATAAACCAGGCTGGAGGGCAGGGCAGAGACAGCCCCGCCTTCTGGTGCTAATCTCTGCCCCTGTGCCTACAGCGGGAGCTGGCCCGGCAGACCCATGGCATCCTGGAGTATTATTGCCGCCTGCTACAGGAGGATAGCTCCCCACTCCTGCGTTGCGCTCTCTGCATTGGGGGCATGTCTGTCAAAGAGCAGATGGAAACCATCCGACAGTGAGCATAAGCACCCTCTGGGCCTCCCCAGAGCCCCCTAGACAAGCCAAAGGGCCCTTTGCTTTAACTACCCTCATATGCCCTTACAAAAGCCTTCTGTGGACCTAGTCCTCAAGGAGCTGTTTGTCTAATGGTGAGATTAGTTGGGGTGGGACAGAGGGATGTGGTAAAGTACTGTGGGAATGGAGACATTTGGGAGGTCAGGGCGTTCCAGGCAGAGGTGGGGGACCCAGGGTTTCCAGGAAGGTCAGAGTCATACAGTGTGGGCCGTCATGGAGGCCAAGGCACTAGGGCAGGGCTGGATCCATGGCCTTTCCACACAGCACAGTTCCCAGGAGACAATGCCAGATGCCCTAGACCAGGTTCTGGGGTCACAGACCAGCCAGATCCAGGCCCTTCTTTCCAAGGCATTCTCAGTCTCAAGGAAGATTCAGATACAGAAAAGATTAATTCAGTGTGTCAGGAAAGTGAGCCCATCAACACCTACAAAGGGAGCTACAGGAGCACAGACTGAGGCCTATGTGGAGATTCAGATAAGCTCTTCTGGGGGCAAGGGAAGTCACCTAAAAGGGGGAAGGATATGCAAGCAGAGGTGATTCATGGCTGGGGAGGAGCTCTGGAGCAGAGCAGTGGTCAAGGAGGCTGTAGCCCCTTCCAGGAGACACACATTCTACAAGTAGGACAGGGTGGCAGAAATGATGAGGGGACAAATGAGGAGAGACAGGGAGGAGGCCAGAGGGCAGGATGAGCAGAGTGCCAGCCCTTAGGTGCAGGGATGGGCAAATAGCCCTGACCTCAGGCTCTCTTCTTGATCCCCAGTGGTGTGCATATGATGGTGGCCACCCCTGGACGCCTCATGGATCTGCTGCAGAAGAAGATGGTCAGCCTAGACATCTGTCGCTACTTGGCTCTGGACGAGGCTGACCGCATGATTGACATGGGTTTCGAGGGCGACATCCGCACCATCTTCTCCTATTTCAAGGTGCCTATCCCTACCTGGCCAGGGCTTTCTGGCCACCCTCCCAAGGACACCACATTCGACTGGCAGGCCCTGAGGCCCTGCACTGCACACCACTGGCCCTGATTCAGGGGGCTTCATCTCACTTCCTTGGTTTTCCCAGGCCTCACGTGCCCTCAGTCCCAGCCCTACTCTTTTTCAGGGCCAGCGGCAGACCCTACTCTTCAGTGCCACCATGCCTAAGAAGATTCAGAACTTTGCCAAGAGTGCCCTGGTAAAACCTGTCACGATCAATGTGGGCCGTGCCGGAGCCGCCAGCCTGGATGTCATCCAGGTGGGCAGGCACTCCTGATGAGCACACCTTCTAGGGTCTCATTTGTGAGGGTTGTATCTGGCTAAGCTCCATCAAAGCTGTTGGAGTAGCGGTGAAGGACCACCTTGTGGGCACTGAGAGTTTCATCCAAAGCCTCAGTCCTTAGCAGGAGACATTCTTAGAGTGGCCAGTCTTTGATGACAATAGGCTTCTGGTCCCCTCCCAGCCAGGATTGGGAGCCGAGGGTCTATGGCAGGGCCATGGCTGGTGAGCCCATTCGCAGGCCCACCTGACCTGGCCCCTGTGGTGGCAGGAGGTGGAATATGTGAAGGAAGAGGCAAAGATGGTATACCTGCTGGAGTGTCTACAGAAAACACCCCCACCCGTGAGTGCACCCAGCCAGGCTGGCCCCGGACCCCTGGGATGAAGGGGAGAGGGCAGTGGTGGTAGCATGCTAGAGAAGGATGGGCGTGCCCATTTGGAGTCAACCCCCCATGACTGAAGTTGGTCCTCTGGACAGGTACTCATCTTTGCAGAGAAGAAGGCAGATGTGGATGCCATCCACGAGTACTTGCTGCTCAAGGGGGTCGAGGCGGTGGCCATCCATGGGGGCAAAGGTCAGAGTAGTGCACGCATAAGCATGGATTCTGCTGCCATCGCAGCCCCTCACCTAAATCCTGTCCCTGCCTGGTGGGCCTGCCACTACTTCCCACACTCCTGCTGTCACTCTGATGGCTTCTGCCTAACCTTCTTCAGACCAGGAGGAACGGACCAAGGCCATCGAGGCGTTCCGGGAGGGCAAGAAGGATGTCCTGGTGGCCACAGACGTAGCCTCCAAGGGCCTGGATTTCCCTGCCATCCAGCATGTCATAAATTATGACATGCCTGAGGAGATCGAGAACTACGGTGAGGAGCTTGGGGGGTCAGGGGTGCTGGCTAAGCCCCACCCCATGGGCAGTGGGCCAGAGGATCTGTTCCCTCTCTCTGCAGTGCACCGTATCGGCCGTACCGGGCGCTCAGGAAACACAGGCATCGCCACGACCTTCATCAATAAGGCCTGTGGTAAGTCTGCCACCAGGGCCACCTCAGGTGTCCCCTGGGTCATCTGCCTGTGGCTACCCAGGTCCTGGCTACAGGGCCCAGGGTTGGTCCTAATGGTTCCATCCTTACCCCCACAGATGAGTCGGTGCTGATGGACCTCAAAGCCCTGCTGCTGGAGGCCAAGCAGAAGGTACCACCCGTGCTGCAAGTGCTGCACTGCGGAGATGAGTCCATGCTGGACATCGGAGGTGACTGTGGAGTAGGAGGCAGTAGTCCAGTGGGGGTGGGGGGAGACATGACAGGAACACTGCAAAACAAGTCCATACTGCACATCAGAGGACAGGGCCAGGGAGTTCCTGGGGGAGCCAAGGTCTGGGGTACGGAGCCTGGCCCTGTGATCAAGCTGACTCTCACCCCCGTCCCCCTAGGAGAGCGTGGCTGTGCCTTCTGTGGTGGCCTGGGCCATCGAATCACAGACTGCCCCAAACTCGAGGCTATGCAGACCAAGCAGGTCAGCAACATCGGCCGCAAGGACTACCTGGCTCACAGCTCCATGGACTTCTAAGCCATCTGTCATCCCTTGTCTCCAAGAGGCCTCAGTCTCCAGCCACCTCCCATACACAAACCAGCCCCTTGGACAAAAAGCCAGCATCCTCAGCCCAGCTGGCCTGGGCTGGGTCAGGCTGGGCCTGGCTGCCTGCTCCCTGTGTCCCCCAGAATTACTATTTTTGTTCCCCTTTACCCTAGCTGTCATTAAAGCACAAGCCTGTCTGGTCTCAGCCCAGCCTCGCCTCTGTGTTTCATCTTACCGGACCCCTGCTTCCTGGGCAGGCCTCACCCTCTGACCTCCATAGCCCCTCTGAGGCAGGGAACTGGCATCTCTCAGCCTGCTGGGTCTTAGCTGTGGAAGGAGTTATGTAGCTGGGGTCCCCTTCTGGGGGCTCTGGGTATCTCCTCCAGGCTAGCTGGACTTGTGATTCAAGCAGAGACCGCATTGGTGGGCCAAGGGGAAACGCTTGGGTTTTCTGGTCTCTGGTTGGCCTTGCCCCAGCCTCCGTCTTCCTGTCAGTTGTATGAAGCTCCTGGGGCCCCTTGGGAGGCGACTTCCTGCCTCAGGCCCCCTGCCCACTTGCCAGCCCACACAGGCTCCCAGTAGGGAAACCTCTGTTCCCCTCACTGAGGTGATAAGCAGATGCCACCAGGTCGCTATTCAGGCCACTAGCACTCACCTCACTGTTGCCCAGCTCTCTTTTGGGCTCAGGATCCAGGCAATCCAGACAGACACCTGCTGGGAAGCTCCTAGGTAAGTGGGAGAGGCAGATAGATGTGAATAACGGGGGTGGTGGTCAGGAGACTGCTGGCAAATGGAATGAGATTTCAGCATCTGGCAAGGGGTTGGCAGAGGAAGAGCACTAGCAACGATTTCTCTGTGCCCGGCACTTCATGTGCAAGACCACACACTTATCCCAGCAGGACGGCAGTTGCTCAAGCCATGTTTGTCACTTGGTGTTTGGTTTGGGGCAAGTTACCTAATGTTTCTGAGCCTCAATTTCCTCATCATTGAAATGGCAATGAGAATGCAAAGGACATGGTGTCAGGCCGCACTGGACACAAAGCCAGGTGGAGAGACCTTTTGGGAAGATCTCCTGCCCACACCCCATATGTGATCCCAAAAGTATTGCTCAGCCTGGTTACCCATTCCTTCCTAAAGGAGGCCTTGAATGAGTGACATTGAGGCTGTCACTCAGAAACACACTCAGAGCCCCAGTACTAGCCTCCAGCAAAGAGCGGGGAGAAAAACGTGCCTAGCAAGAAGCAAAGTTTATAAAAGAACATGTGAACTCTCCAGGGGCTGACTGCGGCATGCCACCCACACTCACATGACCAGGCCCTTCCATGAGGGCTGGGCTTCACTGGTGGGGCCCTGGTACTCAGACAGCATGGGGTGGTCAAGGGGGCCCTCCCAGGGGAAGAAGCAGCCCAGTGCTGGAGTGGCATAGTGGTAGGGGTTCCCTGGAGTCATTGGGCTGAAGGGAGGTAGAGGCCGGAACACGGCACCTTGAGTGCTGGCCTGAGGAGCCCAGGCTAGACCCAAGGGCAGGGGGAAACAAAATGCTTGGGAAAGGGAGAGACGGGTTGGTTTGGGATTGGTAGAAAGGACCACAGTGGGCCCTGTGGGAAAATGGTTCAAAGGGGAGATGTGAGGCTGGCAATGGACATGGGCTGTGAAGAAAAGAGGAGCAAGTGAACATATTTCCAAGATAAAGACCATCCGAGTGGGACTGAGAGAGTACCAACCAGGGCTCAAGAGTGGGAAAGCAGGGAATTGGCCAGTCTGGCTAGAGTAGGGGGGTCCTGGGGCAGGGCTGCGGGAATGTCAGGTGCTGGGGTATTACAGCCACCCTGGACTGAGGAGAGGTTGGAGCTTATGACTCACAGCCAGCTGACCCAGGTGCAGACATAGGTCATTTGTTGTCTGGTGGTCTGAGGCCCCTGCCAGGCACAAGTGGGCACCTTGGGCCAACTGAACCCCAAGGGAGAAATCTGTGATGTCCCCACCCACTATTCCTAGCTCTTTTACTGAAGACAGTCTCCCCTCCCCCAGGCCCTGCAGCTGCCTCTCTGGACAGAGGGAGGGGGAAGTGGCCAGAAGGGGAAGTGTGAGGAGTTCCCCTCTGGCCTGTCACCAGTCTCCTCGGGCCCTCGGAGTGTCAGCCGTGGGGCCTGGCCTGGGCCATGGAGCCTCTGGAGACTCCCATCAAGGACGGCATCCTCTACCAGCAACACATCAAGTTCGGAAAGGTGGGGACCCTGGCTGGTAGTCAGCTTGCCCAGGATAGTAGGCTTCTGCCCCAGCCCTCAGCCTACCAGGACCTGGGAGAATGGGGAAGGGAGTCAGTGTGGGGGACCCAACCAAAGTGTTGGGGAGTAGAACAGAACCCCAGTCTCAGCTTGATTGGGTTGGGCTGAGTGGGCCTTTTGAGCTTCTGCCTTGTTTTCGGATGGGGAAGCCAAGAGTGGGGAGGGTCTACGACTCCAAACCTTGGGGCAGGGCAGAGCTGCAAGGCTAGCTAACAAACAGCCTTCCGCCCCTGTGTAGTAGAGGCACCAAGGCCCCTGAGAAGACGGGGGGCTGAGCTAGAGGAGCCCCACCCTGCAGAAAAGGGCTCATCTCCTCCCAGCTCTGTTATGGGACATAGTAGGGTAATTCACTTTTCTTCCCAAGCAGTAGGCCCTGCACCCTCACAGCTCAGCTGCAGCTGCTCCCCGAGCAGATAAACAGTCTGTTTCCTTTGCTTTATGCTATTTGCATGTTTCCTTTCTTGCCATCATGAGACTGAGCCCTTCCTCCTGCCCTCACCCTTGTCTCCTCGCCCAAGTGACCTTTTCTTTGGGTGTTAGGGGGTACCAACATAATGTAGTGTCAGGTGATCTGCTTAGCCGTTAGATACTTCTGAGACATGATCCAGTAGAACCCTCAACCTTGTGTTCTCATAACTTTTTGAGATATGAGGGCACTAGTGTTCAGAGTCAGGGGTTACAGGCAATTTGTGGGGTGGATTTGAACCCACACCTGACTGGCCCCAAGGACAGACATCCTCTTGGTGGGCTGGCCCTGGTAAGGCCTCCTCCTCTGGGGCCATGAGGATCTGGGGGAAGCAGAAGCCAGCCTGGGTGACCAGGAGTATTTGCTAAGCAGCTTGTGATGTGCTAAGCTGAGCTACTGGGAGAACCTTCACCCAAGGAAGGTCTTATCCCCCATCCTCATCTCCCACAGAAGTCCTGGCGGAAGGTGTGGGGTCTGCTGTATGCAGGAGGCCCATCGGGTGTGGCACGGCTGGAGAGCTGGGAGGTCCGAGATGGTGGCCTGGGGCCAGCAGGTGACAGGTCTGCAGGACCTGGCCGGCGTGGGGAACGGCGGGTCATCCGCCTGGCTGACTGCGTGTCTGTGCTGCCTGCTGACGGTGAGAACTGCCCCAGAGACACTGGTGCCTTCCTGCTCACCACCACAGAGCGAAGTCACCTACTAGCCGCACAGCATCGCCAGGAGTGGATGGTCCCCATCTGCCAGCTGGCATTCCAGGTGAGCATAAGGCGGGTGAGCAGAGCACCTGGGGCCAGGGTAGACCACCTGACTCCCTCCTCACCTTGTTCATCTCCATGCTCATTCACATCCTATCACTTGGCAAGTACCTGCCACGCACCCATGAGCCTAGGGAGATAGCCCAGAAGCCCACAGAATGAATCTTTGGTGGCCATACATGCTATGGAGAACATGAAAGCCCGGATAGGATGGTGGCACATTAGACGCTGCTGAGCCCAGGTGAATGGTGGGACATTAGATGTGAAGGTCTCTCAGGAAGGGACAGTGAGCCTGAGTCCTCAAAGACAAATAAGAACCCACCAGGCAAAGATCTAAGGGAAGAGTGATCTAGACACTAAGATCTAAGAAGTGTCCTGAACAGAGGGAGCAGCATGGGCAAAAGCCCCGAGGCAAGGAAAAGATTGGTGTGTTAAAAGGGCAGAAAGGCCAGTGTGGCTGGAAGGTAAGGAATGGGAGGGAACCCAGGAGGGTGCAAAACTGGAAAGTATGGTGGAAGCCAGCTGAAAGTACTTTAGGCCACATGCAGAATTTGGGGCTTTATTCTGAGTGAGAAGAGAAGCCTTTACATGGGGGTTCTTTGGGGAGCCAGGGACTGAGGGATTTAAAGCTTCACAGAGTCTGTGATGGACCAAAAGGAAATGAGCCTGGCGGTTCCTCAAAAAGTTAAACATAGAGTTGCCATATGACCCAGCAATTCCACTAGTAGGTATATACCCAAGAGAATTGAAACAGGTGTTCAAACAGCACTTGTATGAGAATACTCAGAGCAGCATTATTCACAATAGCTCAAAGGTCCAGACAACCCAGTGTCCATTAACCAGTGAATGGATAAGCCAAATGTAGTCTGTCCATACAACAGAATGTTACCTGGCCATATAAAAAAGAATGAGGTATGGATACATGCTGACACCATAAATGAACCTAGAGAACATCATGCTAAGTAAAAGGAGCCAGGCACAAAAGACCACATATTAGTATGATTCAGTTCATGTGAAACACCAAGAATAGGCAAATCTATAGGGACAGGCAGCATATTAGTTGTTGCCAGGGGCTGGGGGAAGGGCGACTGGGGAGTGACTGCTTATGGTACAGGGTTCCCATTTGGAATAATGAACAAAATCTGGAACTAGATAAAGGTGATTGTTGCACAATCTTGTAACTATACCAAAACCACTCAGTTATACACTTTAAAATGGTAAAATGGTAAATTTAAAATTGTGTATTTCACAATATTTTAAATTAAAAACAAACAAATGAAGAAAATGAACAGGAGCAACAAGACCAGTGAGGAAACTGTTGCATGTGACCCTGGCCATGCTACTGTGGGCCAAGGTGGTTGTGAAGGAGGTGCTGATAGTCAGAGCTCCGAGGAATTGAGGGGATGAGGGGTTGGGAGGGAGAGGTGGTGAAAGAGGATCCTTTCCTTGGGGAGGATCTAGTAGCCAGTTCACTCACGTGTCCCATTCCTGAAGCTCCTGCCCTTTTGTCACTCCAAGCTGTTAGGGACACATACAGGCAGGCTCAGTCCCTGGCCAAGTACAGGTGCATGGGGACATCCTCTTGTGTGCCACTACTTTACAGCTCTCAGCACCCTCAAGGGGGAGCCTGGGAGTGGCAGGTGGGGAAATAGAGGGGTGCTCAGGGTCATGGGTCAGGGGCAAAACCAGAAGTGGCACCCAAGTCCCTAGGTGCTCTTACTTGTCTTGGTGTCCTGATTTACTGGCCCCAGGGAAAGGATGTGAGAAGAGGAGTGGGGGTGAGGGCTCTAACTTCTGACCTTCTTTCATTCCCTAGGGCACAGGAGAATATTCCTCAGGATCAGGGGAGGTGGAGGCTCCCAAGAAGGGCCTGGTCCCCATGGAGGAGAATTCCATCTATTCCTCCTGGCAGGAGGGTGAGTCAGGGAGGTGCAGGTGCAGCTTCAGCCATCCTATACCCAGGGCTGGGACCTCTGAGGGACCCATATGGGCTGTACCTGATGCCCTCACCACCGTCCTGCCTGCAGAGGGCGAGTTTCCAGTAGTGGTGCAGAGGACCGAGGCTGCCACCCGCTGCCAGCTGAAGGGGCCCTACCTCCTGGTGCTAGGCCAAGACGCCATCCAGCTAAGGGAGCCCTCCAGCCCCCAGGCCCTCTACACCTGGCCCTACCGATTCCTGCGCAAGTTCGGCTCTGACAAGGTGAGGTGCCAGGCAGCCACCGGACCCCACTGGCCCTGTTGGGAAGGGTGGCAGGTGGAGGGGTGCCCTGGTCCCTCCGCCTCTAATCTGCCAACCTACCCCCCTCCCCCATGTCCAGGGCGTATTCTCCTTTGAAGCTGGCCGCCGCTGTGACTCTGGCGAGGGCCTCTTCGCCTTCAGCAGCCCCCAAGCCCTCGACCTGTGCAGGGCTGTGGCTGCTGCCATCAGCCGCCAGCGGGAGCGGCTCCCAGAGCTGGCTGGGTCCCGGCCCTGTCCCCTGCCTCGGGCCACCTCCCTGCCTTCACTGGACCCACCAGGAGAGCTTCGGGAGGTGCCCCCGGGGCCCGAGCCACCCAGCTCCCAGAGGGCACGCCTAATTGAGCCTGGGCCCCAGAGCCTGCCCCTGCTGCTGAGCCCAGCACCCTACGATGAGCCGGCACCTGGGCTCTATGCGTCAGTGTGCAAACGGGCCAGTGTGCCCCCAGGCAATGCCGAGCACCTCTACGAGAACCTGTGTGTGCTGGAGGCAGGCCCTGTACTGCCCAGGGATAGGGACCTGGAGCAGGAGGGTACCAGCCGCCGCAGCCCCCTGGCCAGCCCCGTCTACCACAACAGCCAGGACTTGGGCTGGCCGAGCTCTGCCCACGACAGCAGCCTGGAGGCCCAGTACCGGCGACTGCTGGAACTGGAGCTGGGTGACAGTAATGAGGTGGGGGGCTCTGGCCGTCCAAGTACTCACTCAGGCTTCAAGGCCAAGCTGGTGACGCTGCTGAGCCGGGAGCGGAGGAAGGGCCCAGCCCCCTGTGACCGACCCTGAAGGCCTTGCATGGCTCTGCGACAGGAGAGAAAGGCGCTGTGCTCTTCGTGGGCCAGGAAGGCAGGCAAACAATGGACATCTGGGACACGTGCATCCACTCTGGCCTGCAGATACAAGGCAGGCAGGCTGGGGAACACCCCTCATGTGCTCTGTGGGGCCCCCAGTGTACAGTGTACAGATTTGCTGGTAATAAAACCTTGGTCCTACCTTATAGCCCACGGTGCACACCTCCTCCCTTCAGCTTCTAGCAATGACACTCACTGATCCACATGGACACACAGCCCCTCACTCATGTACTGCAGCAAACACCAGTGCCCTGTACTGGGCTCTGGGGACACACATAAGCTGGACTTAACCTCTGCAACCCATGGGCTCAAGTCTACTCAAATGGATGGGTGGGGTGCAGGTAACTATGGCCTGTGTGGTCCCAGGCAATAAAAATGACTGGGACAGAAGGGCAGGAGGAGAAATTGGGCTTGCCGATGGGTGAGGTGCCCTCTGAATTAACAGTGAAGGGCAGGCAGGGCCTTACCAGATGGGCAGCAAGCCCCAGGGCTTTCCAGGCCCTGAGATGAAGGGAAAAGAATGGTCACAGATGGCACCACAGGGAGTTGGTGGCCGAGCATGAGAGGCCTGATCATCTTACAAACCATCTTCAGCAGAGAGACATAGTCAGATTAAGGAAGGAGCAGAGTGGAAAACAAATACGAGGGAGCCTAACTGGAGGCCAGGAAGCCTGAGCTGGGGAGGAAGTAATGGGGGGGGGGGGCAGAAGGGTGGAAAGGGACTTCCAGAGATCTGCACGACCAAAATGCCTGCTCCCTGCTGAAACTTAAAAATGTGCAGACACTTCTGGGGAAACTTGGGCCCGTCTCAGCTGTCAAGGAGAAAGTTTAAATTACCTTATCAGGCGTGCATTCATTCCTTAGAGTTTTACTACATGCCTATTCTATGCCAGGCACTGGGGACACAGCCATGTTCAAGGCAGTGAGGTCCTGTTCTCAAGAAGCCCACATTCCAGAGGGAGGTAAGCAAACCTCTTGAAGACTTTAGTGCCCTCATGCTACTCCGGTCACTATCCCTGGGGTTTCCATGCACAAAAGCATCATGTGTCCCAAGAACCTGGCCCCCCAGCTCCTTGACCTCAACTCTGCCTCACTGCCCATACCCTTAGCACATTCTGAACAACTTCATGACATTGGTGCTCCCTCTGCACAATCCTGTTTCCAAGCATCCACCTCTGGCCACCTCCTTTTCTCCTTCCAGCCCGCCTAGCATGGCCCATTAAGCTTCTCTCCAACAGCATTGACCTACGTGACCCTTTCCTCACCATCTGTGCAGTCGCTGTCCGCATCTTTGTCCAACTTAGATTCTGTGCTCCACCAATGGAGCGACCCTCTTGTGCTCCTCTCTCCTTCCATCGTATTTGTCTGGCAAAGCGCCTAGCCTCAGATGAACCCAATTCCCGTCTGTGCCTGCACCCTGGCAGCTGCCCATGGCCACGGAAATTACGTAACCAGGCTGACCACATTTTCTCATGCTGTGATCTCAAAGCTGAGATAGGCTCTCCAGAGAGATGCTTTCCTCCTCCAAGACCTTCCTACCTTCTCCCCTCCATCCCTACCTATTCTCATCTCAAAGATACCCTGGAGAAATAGCAGCTGACGGAAGGGAATGCCCTTGCCCTTCTACCACTTCATCGACAAGGGCACCAGCAGCTGCACCATGTCCCTCCGCCCCTGCAATGGAAGAAATGTCTGTTCCCCAACCCGCACTCCAACCCCAGCTCCTCTTACCTCACAGCTCACAGCACACTGAGCTGTCCCCTCTCCTCAGCCCAATGAATTCCACCACCACCATCATCATTTTCAGTCACACGTAAACATGCTCCATAATTTCACATCTTTAAACCTTTGGAGGGTGCCTGGGTGGCTCAGTCAGTTGAGCAATTGATTCTTGATTTCGGCTCAAGTCATGATGTCATGGTTAGTGAGGGTCTGCGCCGACAGTGCTGATGGAGCCTGTTTAGGATTCTCTCTCTCTCTTCTCCTTTCTCTGTTCCTTCCCCGCTTGTGCATGCTCTCCCTCTCTCTCTCCTCTTTCTCTCTTTCTCTCTCAAAATAAATAAACTTTAAAAAATAAATTAAAAAAAGGAAACCTTTGACCTCGCATTCTTTTTTGTGTTTTATGTTTTTATTTACTTATCTTTGAGAGAGTGTGTGCACAAGCCAGGGAGGGGCAGAGAGAGAGAGAGAGGGAGGGAGACAGAATCCGAAGCAGGCTCCAGGCTCTGAGCTGTCAGCAGAGAGCCTGACATGGGGCACGAACCCAAAAATTGTGAGATCATGACTTGAGCCAAAATCATGTGCTCAACCAACTAAAGCATCCCTTGACCCTGCATTCTGCTTCAGACACCTCCCCATTCCCTTTTCCTCTTCACAGCGAAATTCCTCAAAAGAGTTGTTGATCACTTTCATTTCCACTTTCTCCTATTCTCCCTTTTGCCAACTCAAGTCTCCCCATGGTCTCCCCTGCTCCATTACATCGCTCTTATTAGGGTCACCAACTTCCTTGTTCCCCAAAACAAGCAACCTGGCCTCCCTCACTCCTCAGCAGCAGTTGACACTTCACTTGGTTTTCCTCCTTCCTCACAAATCTCTCCTTTCTGGCCTCTGCTGGCCCTCCTCTGCCAGACTTCTGCCTGGGGCTCTGGCCTCGGACACAGTGTAGCTCAACTCTGGCTGCACACAGAATCACCTGGAACTTTTTTATTTTATTTTTAATATTTATTTATTTTTAAGAGAGAGGAAGGGAGGGAGCATGTGTGAGCAGAGGAGAGTCAGAGGGAGAGGGAGAGAGGGACTCCCATGCAGGCTCCGCTTTGTCAGCACAGAGCCTGAGGCAGGGCTCATGAAATCATGAACTGTGAGATCATGACCTGAGCTGAAATCAAGAGTCAGACATTAACCAACTGAGCTACACAAGCGCCCACCTGGAGCCTTTTTAAAAATGCTCGTCCCTGGGTCTGCACCCAGGGCCTGAGATTCCATCATTCTAGGTGGAGCCTGGGCACCAGTGTCTGTTTTTTCAATTTCCCCGGGTGATTTCAGTGTGAGTCTAAGGTGGAGAACGACTGCCCTAAGTGAGCCAATCCTATCTCCCAGTCTCAAAGACCATCTAGATGCTCATGATTCCCAAAGATATATATTCAGCACAGACCTGTCCCCCCGAGCAACAGATTTAAGAATCCAACCGCACATTAGAGTTCCGGATGTCTGAAAGGCATCTACAAACACAGTGTGTGAAAAGAGGTTGTGGGCAGGGGGTTGTGTGCAGTGCTGGCCACTGAGAGAAAAGTCTGGAAGGATGTTGAAATCATGGGGAGATGGATTTCCTCCTCACTTACAGAAGCTCCCCCTGTGACTTTACCCATGATAGGGAATGTCTTCCAATGATCAGTTGGGCTGCCTGCCATCAAGCAAGCTGAGGCCAGGGGGATCCCCAGTCACTCGGGCTACAGCAGACACCCTCCATCCCACAGAGACAAGCCAGCCCTTGACAGCTCAGCAAATCCCAGGACACACTGGAGGTTACCGAAATAATTAGGGTGATGGGCAGAACTGGAGCCCAGGACTCTGGGTCTCTGTTCTAGCATGCTTTTTCATTACAAATAGAAGCCTCTTTGCCTTATGGGAAAAAAGTTTTTGTGAAGTCCCAACCAGTCTATAAAAGAGAACATCTTTGCAGATCTTCAGGATTCTGGGGTCTCACCCGGGAGCTGCAGGCGTCCTGGACACTAGGGGGCACTGTGACCTAGCCTGGGGCCTGTTCCTCCCTTTGGGTTGCCTATGCAAGAACAGTGGTGGCTCCATCCAGGTCTGAGCCTTGCACAATCCAAAGAATGGGACCCTGGAGTCCTCTGCTAGAGGACTGCCAGGACCCCCAGGCTGCCACTTGTTCCTTTACTCATTTCTGTTTCACTTTTCTCGATCCTTCTTTCATCTGTTTATTCACATCCACTGTGTACAAGCACTGGTGAAATGGACAGGATAGACAATTCCCTGCTTTAATGGGACTGACATTCTAATGGGGACAAAGGGCAATGAAGAAACAAGGACCTAATATAATGTGAGATGGTGGTAAGTACTATGGGGAAAAATAAAGCAGAGTAAGAATAAGTGCCTGATGTGAGTGAGGTGTCAGGGGGCTATTGTTTTAGAAACGGTAATCAGGGAAAGCCCTTTGGAGGTGGCAACAGCTGAGCAGAGACCTGAACAAAGTGAGAAAGCCGAGAGCTGGTTGTTTAGATATCAGGGGAAACTGTTCCAAGAAGAAGGAGCTACAAGTGCAAAATTCCTGAGGCAGGCATATGCTTGATGTGTTAGAGGAACAGTGAGGAGGCCAGTGCCTGGAGAGGAGTGAGCGAGGAGGATAGTGGTAGGAGGTAGACTAAGCTTCTTAATGCCACGTACATCTTTTTTTTAATGTTTTTTATTTATATTTGAGAGAGAGAGAGCGCGCAAGGAGGGGAGGGTCAGAGAGAGAGGGAGACACAGAATCCAAAGCAGGCTCCAGACTCTGAGCTAGCTGTCAGCACAGACCCCAATGCGGGGCTCGACAGTGAGATTATGACCTGAGCTGAAGCCAGACACTTAACCAACTGAGCCACCCAGGTGCCCCTATTGCCATGTACATCCTAAGGACCTTAGTATTATTTCAAGTGCAACAATAGCCTACTGAAATATTAAAAGCTGAGGGTGATGTGGTGGGATTTCTGCTTAAAATATCACCTTGGCTGCTGCATGGAGACTCTGGAGTAGGTAAGGATGGAAACAGGAATATCTGTCAGATTTTTAAGATGTCCAGGCACGGGGCGCCTGGGTGGCTCAGTTGGTTAAGCCTCCGGCTTCGGCTCAGGTCAGATCTCACGTTCGTGGGTTTGAGCCCCATGTCAGGCTCTGTGCTGACAGCTAGCTCAGAGCCTGGAGCCTGCTTCCGGTTCTGTGTCTCCTTCTCTCTCTGCCCCTCCCCCTCTCATGCTCTGTCTCTCTCTGTATCAAAAATAAATAAAACATTTTAAAAAATGGTTAAAAAAAAAAGATGTCCAGGCACAAGACAAGTGGCTGAGACAACAGTGGCAGCAGTGACCAGATATGGAACATTTTCTGAAGGTGGAATTTGCAGAATCTGTGATATAACAGAGAAAGGAAGGATGGTGCCATATTTTTAGTGGATCAGGTGGATGAACTGTGATGCCATTTACTAAGATGAGGAAAAGTTAGGCAGAAAATCACAAGTTTAAATTGGGATATGATGAGTTGAGATATCTAGTAAACCTTGAAACAGAGGTTGGGCATGATATTGGATATTAGAGCTGGAGTTCTTGGAGTGACGTCAGGACTGGACATGTAACTTGGGAGTCCTTGGCATATAGGTGTTATTGATAGTCACAAGACAGGATGGGTTCCCAGAGAATGAATGTAGTCAGGGAACATAGCATTGCCAGGTTGGGAGGCAGATGAGGAGCTGCCAAAGGAGGTGGAGAAGGAACAGCCAGTGGGGCAGGGGGAGGCATGAAGCCAGGGGAAAGAGGGAAGGCACCTGGACCAGTGCTGCTCCCAGGCAGGGTAAGAGGAAAGCTGAGAAATCACCATTGACTTGATGACGTGGAGGTCATTGGAGAACCTGAGAAGAGGGAATTAATTCAGAGGACTGATAGAAACAATTGCCTGACTGAAGTGAGTTCAAGAAAGAGCAGGAAGTGGCTCAGTCGGTTAAGTATCTGACTCTTGGTTTCAACTCAGGTCATTAATCTTGAAGTCTGTAAGTCTGAGCCCCACATCAGGCTCTGCGCTGACAGCGTGGAGCCTGCTTAGGATTCTCTGTCTCCCTCTCTCTGTTCTTCCCCCACTCACTCTCTCTCTTTTTCCCAAAGTAAGTACATAAATAAACATTTAAAAAAGAAAGAGCAGGAGGAAAGCAGTGCAGACAAGGCTATAGATAACTCTTTTGAGAAATTCTACTCCCAAGGGGAATAAAACAAAAGAGCAATAGTTGGAGGGGAGGTGGGGTCAAAAGAGGATTTCTTTTTAAAAAATTTTTTAATGTTTTTATTTATTTTTGAGAGACAGAGAGAGGCAGCATGAGCAGGGGAGGGTCAGAGAGAGAAGGAGTCACAGAATCTGAAGCAGGCTCCAGGCTCTGAGCTAGCTGTCAGCACAGAGCCCAATGCGGGGCTTGAACCCACGAACCGTGGATCATGACCTTAGCAGAAGTTGATCCTTAACCGACTGAGCCACCCAGGCGCCCCAAAAGAGGATTTCTTTAAAGATAATCTTAACAGCAGTTTATGTAGTGGGGGGAATGATGCAGAAGAGGGAAATGTGATGATGGCAGAGGGGGAGAACAGCAGCAGCCATGTCCTAGAATGAGCCATGTCCTAGAATGAGACGCCTATTCACTCACCTACATGCTCCCGGCTCTCAATTTCCCCTGCCACCTGTGCTGGCTGCCTGGAATGACCCATGGGGACAAAGTGGGGACAAAGTAGGGAGTCTGCCACCCCGGCTAGAGTCACCCTGTTACACCCCCACCACAGGAGCTGCCTGCTCTGGAGTGGGGTACCAGGCAAAAGCCCATTTCATCAGTGTGGGGTTGTCTCAGGCCAGAGGGCTGTTGACTGCCTGGGGTCAGGGAATGAAAAGGCCCACAGGTCAGGCTCAGGGTCAAGCCAAGGACTCCCTCCAACTCTGTCCGCTCCTGCCATTATCTTCTGCCTTCTGTAGAGGGTTCTCCAAACCTAGCTTCAAGATCCCCTATCCCCATATCAACTGACCCCACCTCCACGTGATCAACACCCGCAAGTCCTTCGGATTTAGAAATTCTGGAGCCGCCAATGGCTTGCACATTACGCGGAACAATGCCAATCCTCAAGATGGGCCTGCAAGGTGAGTATTACTGTCCCATTTTTCTGAGGAGGAAACTAAGATTCAAGATGTCCAGGTGTTTGGTACCAAAGGCCGCTTTCTTTCGGATCCGCCAGAGGGAGGCGCATGGGGCTGCTCAAGCTGCTACTCTAGATCCCAGACTAGGCGACCGGCAGCTCAGGCCCCGCCCAGGCTCCGCCCCACCAAGGGATCCCGGGCAGCACGGGCCTTCCAGCTCGAAGTAAAACTGAACTTCGCGATTGGGCGGGGCGGAAGGATTGGGTGGGGCTTCCCAGTCGTAGAGAGGCCGCCTGTGGGTGTGGCTTTGACGGGGCGTGACCTCTGTCTCCGCCCCCTTCCGCGAGCTCAAAGCGGACTGCGGCTGTGGGGGCGGGGTCAGAACACGGGTGGCTGATCCCAGCGCTTGTCTTTGGGGCCAGCTACCGAGCAGCGCCCCGGCGGGGCCGAGCAGGTACTGGCGACCGCGCGGGGCGTCTCGGGCTGGGTCAGGCTGAGGGCAGGAGCCTGCTGGGGACCACGGAGGACACTGGGGTCGGGGCTAGCGTTGCGCTTCCTCTTGCCTGGCCTGGGCCCCTGCCTCCGCCCCCGCCCCCGCCTTCCTGCGGCGAAGCCGGCTGCGGCAGGGCAGATTGGCGCCTGCGCTGCTTCCTGCGCCCGAGACTGCCAATGCATTGGGCCCGGGTGGGGGACGGGGGTAACTGAGTCATGTCGGGATGGTAGTAGGCCTGTGCGGGAGGCACCATCCCCACTGGACTCCAGGATGAACCCCCTACCTGGTTACGCTTTGGGGTCCTAGCCTTCTCTGATTTCCATAGGGGCCACGGCCCCGCTGTGCTGCCCCCAGCACCAGGGAGTCCTCGTAAGCCTCGGCCCGTCTTGGAATGGCCAGGACCCGCTCCAGCTGCCTCCCTCCCTCACCCTCCCCCTCGCGTCCCGAGCCCCCGTGTGCTCCCTCCGCTGGCTCCGCACAGTGTCAGCTTACACGCCTTATATAGTCCGAGCAGGCTTCGGCGAGGCCTGCCTGTCGGGACCTGGGGGCGGGGGAGAGGAACGCCGGCCCCTGACTCACCCGCTGTCTGTCCGAGGCTTAAGGCTGGCTTGGGGGCCCTCCATGTCAAATTAACCCTGCGGCCCCCTCCTGAATGAAAAAAAACTCAAGACTGAGTGAAGGGAAGTCCTCACCATCCAGTCCCTGGGGGAGGGGGATTGTCCCTGTCTCTGCAAAGTGAAGTCTGCCAGCCAGAAAACCCAGCCACACCTGACAAGGTGCATACCAGCTGGTGCCCTGGGTGTGTTCAGAGGCTTCTCGTGCCTGCCTGGCACCAGTCCAAGGCTGGTATCCAGAGCTGGGCCTGCCTGTACACCCACCATGCTGTCCACTCACCTTTTCTTTTCTCCCAGGAGCAGGCACCATGGATTCCTTCAAGGTGGTGCTGGAGGGGCCTGCACCTTGGGGCTTTCGGCTGCAGGGGGGCAAGGACTTCAATGTGCCCCTCTCCATCTCACGGGTGAGCCAAGGTTTGGGGAGGCGCTACCCCCAGGAGTCTTTGGGTGCTCAAGTCTGTGGTGGGTGATGGGAAGAGTCTGAGCAGAAGTGAGCCAGGTCCAATGGGGTGGGAGGTATCTAGGTCCAGAGATGTGGGCCCCTGCCACAAAGACTCTCAACCAGGTGGGTACTAGGAGAAGAGCACTCACAGTTCCCAGCACTGCTTTGTACTTGATGCCATTCTGCAAAGCTACTGGGGCCAAATCTGAGGCCCCTGGGTGATGCCCATTCTGCAGCAGGAGAGCCTGAGGTCTCCGGGAAATATCTAAGCTGCCTAAGGGAGCAGTGCTTGGAGCCAGGCTCCAGGCAGAGCACTCTTGACTGCAGGATCTCACTTCAACCTCCTTGCCACCCAGGAAATAACAATTGTCATCCTGTTTTTCCAGATGATGGAACTTAGGGCTTGAAGTGGGCTTGGGAGTGGTAGAGGGGCCCTTTCTGTGATTCCTTGGCAAGCAGGGATTTGAATTCAGGCACTGGGATGGTCTGCAGTTTGATGGGGAGGAGGATACTTTCCAGCCTCTGTGAGGTTCTCCATCTTCATCTCCTGGTCCTCAGGATGCAGTGGCCTCTCACTCAAAGCAGGGGTGTGGGATGGGGCCCTAGGATTCTGACTCCAGCTCCTGAGGGCCTGCCCTGGGAGGGGTGGAGCTGAGGGGCTGGCTCCTCCCTGTGGCAGGGGGATTGCCTTATAAGCCCAAGAATGCAGCCCCATGCTGGGATGGCCAGCTGGTGGCTGGAGTCTGCAGAGATGAAAAAGGCTGGCTGAGGCCTAAACTCCTAAATGCCATCAGTGGACCCCTCAGCTGGTAACCATGAGGCCATGGCTCCAAATGTATGGTCAGTTGTGGGACACAAAGAGTGTGCCCAGAGAGAATGAGGCCAGCCTTTGGGCTGGTGTCTGTGGCCTGGGGGTCAGGAGGGGGTGGGGACTTCCTGCCTGCACATCCGCCTGTCCAGAGAGGCCCACCCAGGAGCCCAGTGGGCAGGCAGCTGTTGGCAAGAAGCCCAAGGCAAGCATAGCTGGGAGGGGGCCAGAAGGTTGTCCAGGCACTGCACAGCCTGAGAAGGGCCCCAAAACTGAGTCTGTCTATGGGAGTTGGCTTGGTGGCTAGGGCAGGCAGGCAGTCACTGTTCTTTCCAGGGACCTTTCCATGGGGTTCCCTTGGAAACTGCCGTGCCAGCTGGGTAGCTTAGGGCAGTGGTCCCCCTACTACACAAACCCGCCCCTACACAATCTTCAAGTCTTTCCAGCCCTGAAAACATATTCTACATCTCCCTTTCTATGAGGGTGCTAACCATTGTGGCTGGGGAGCATAGGCTGGACTCTTGAGACTTATTTTCTTCATTGGTGGAGATGGGTAACATAGTAGCCTGAGGGATGGACTTTAAGATGTGGCCTGTTGGGGGCACTCTGGGCCTAAGGTCCCTTGTCAGCAGTTCCAGTTGTGGGTAGGGCCACAAGCTGAGCCCAGCCCTGGTGTTGGACCTAGCCCTGATGGGTGGGCGGGTAGGGTGGTCTTTTCTGAGCTAGGCCTGCCCCTCCCTTCCCCCTGACCCCAGGGAGGAGGGAGGGGCTAGGGCTGGCTGTGGGCCCAGGTCTGGGAGATGAGGTAATGTCTGAGACTTGGGGGTTGGGCTGCTCATTGGAGCCCTCAGGCTGACTCACCCCCACCCCTTGCAGTGTCCAGCCCTCTGGCTTTTCCCCTCTTTGACTCCTCAGGCCTCCCTGCTTATCCAGCCACCCCACCCCACTCCCAGGGTTTTCTCCTCCTGCTTCTCTCTCCATTTCTCTGACCACTGCTCTATCCCTCTTGTACTTCCTGTCCCCCTCACTCAGGAAAGGAAGTAGGCCTCAAATCCCCACCCCTCCCAGGGAGCCAGCTGCTCCTGCCCACCTCCAAGACCTCTATCCACCTCAGGCTTAGCCCACACCTCCCAGGAGCCAGCTTGTGTGGGTAGGGAGTGGCTGAACCAGGTTTCCCTTCTACTGACTCACCATGACCTTGAGTAAGTCACTTCCTTTCAAGGGTGTCCCTTTTCTATGCTCATTATAAGGGGTTGTTGGATTGAACTAAAAGCAAGAGAGATCTAGTCCCCAGACCCAGCCAGGGGGTAGCGAGTTGTTCTAGGTGAGCTGACCTCTGACTTGGGTCCCAACACCCAGCAGAGGCAGTCTAGTGTAATGGAGCCTTAAGGTCAGGGTGAGACCTGGCCTTGCCTCTTACTAACCGAGCCGTTTGAGGCAAGTTACATAACTTCTCTTTTTGCTCCTATGTAAAATGCATATAATCTCAGACTACACAGGTTGTTGGAAGATTCAGTGTTAGTATGTGACAATACTAGGTGCTCAATAAATGTAAACTGCTTTTCTTACCATGTAGCAGATGAAGAAGGAGGCACCCAGCTGTCTTGCCCTTCTAACCTCCCAAGCATGAAATAGAGCCAGCTCTCCCTTCTTGCCCTAGTCAGTCTTCCTGTCAGTCTCTGCATCTAGTCTCTCTGCCTTCTGGAGATCTCTCTGGAACCTCCTATCTCCCCTCTTCCTGCCTCAACTCAGTCTGTGCATCAGCCAACCTGAGCTTCCTGGGGCCACAGACAGCCAGTACCTCCGCAGTCCTTCCCCCTACACCCCCAACCCATGAAGTGTGAATTTGCCTTCCAGCACTTCCCCATAAAAAGTCTACTTAATGCCAGGCTCCTTGCCAGGTGCCTGGCAGCCCTGTGCGCTTAAACCCGTGAACAACTGTGCCACACCTTTCTGAGTTGCTGCCCCTGGGGTAGGGGGTCAGTAGGGTCCAGTGGGGTTAGTCAGGGTTACCTCTATCAAGGGTCTGGGAAATACCCCACTAGGGCTTTCAAACTGCTGATGGCCCCTCCTAACCTCTAGGCCAAGTCCTGGTCCCACCCCGCAGCACTCAAGGCCATCATAAGTAGACTTTCTCACCCCCTGGGCAGCACATCCATTGTCCTTTCTTCAAGGGCCCCCACTTCCCAGAAGTCATTGCTGACATGCTCAGTTCATACTGGTGGTGACCATTCCTGCCAACCCACTATTACATCTTATTTGCTACAGAAACTGGAGATTCTCCAAAGGATTAGGGAAGAGGGTGATGTGGCAATTGAAGGTTTGGGGGTGACACTCTTCTATAGCCCTAGCTGACACCTTGAGACCCCCCCTTCAAGCACTTCATGGGGTACCTGGAGTTGATTGGGGCTCTTCCTGGCTCTCAAAGGTGGTCCCAAGACAGGGTGCTGGGAGTGTAAGAGGTCAGTGAGAGCAGTGAAATAGCCCGGGCAGGAGGCCAGCAGGGGGCTCAAAGGCTGTGGTTGGAGTTGAGCATGAAGGTGGTTGCTGGTTGACATCATAGCAGTTTCTAGGCTGTGGGGAGGAGGGTAATGGAGGCGAACAAACAGAGTGATTGGAGTGATTGTGAGGTTCAGGTGACCTCCACCCCTCCCAGATTGTTTTAGTATTCAGCAGCTACCCAGAAATACGTTGAATGAAAAGGCCTCCCTTTGGGTTAAGCAGAGTTGACTAATATTGGCCTCAGTTTGGTCTGCAGAGGCTTGGGCCTCTGTGACCTTCCATCTCTCTGCAGCTGACTCCTGGAGGCAAAGCTGCACAAGCAGGCGTGGCTGTGGGTGACTGGGTGCTGAGCATCGATGGTGAGAATGCCGGGGGCCTCACACACATTGAAGCCCAGAACAAGATTCGTGCCTGTGGGGAGCGCCTCAGCCTGGGTCTCAGCAGGTACAAGGGCCCTGGCCTGTCTGGCGGATGGGGGTACCCTCAGGCCTGGCCCACTATCACCCCTTCCCCTTCTCCTCCAGGGCCCACGCGGCTCAGAGCAAACCGCAGAAGGTAGGCAATGGGCCTGGGACATGTGAGTGAAACGTCTGGGTGGTGGGAGGAGTACAATTGGACTACTGGGCTGACTTGCCCTCCTGGGCAACAAGGAACCGTGACACCCCCATTCCTGGCTGAGGGTAGAGGCCAGAGTTGGGAGAGTCTGGGAAACTGGGAGTTGGTCTGGGGGCTGCCGCACGGTCTGGGTACCATGCATGACTGCCTATCTGTCCGCTGCCTTCTGCTGGCCTGTGCTACAAGCCACACTCTCTGCCCTTTGGCCTGAGTGGGCTGAGATCATTCCTCCCAAATGGGCCCCTTGAAACCTGAGCCCCCACCCCCACCCCCTCCCCTAGGCTCTGTCCAGATGTGTGGGGGTGGGGCTGGAGCACCGCTATCCTCTCCACCACACGCCAGAGGGACATTCCCCTCCGGCTGAGTGTTCGCCCTGCCCAGCATCCCCCCTGCCCGCCCTGCCCGGCTCTGTCTCCGCCCAGGCGCTGGCCCCTGCCGCGGACCCCCCGCGGTACACCTTTGCACCCAGCGCCTCCCTCAACAAGACGGCCCGACCCTTTGGGGCGCCCCTGCCCGCTGACAGCGCCCTGCAGCAGAATGGGTACGTCGGTCCTGCCCACCAACCTCACACGCCCACGCCATCTGTCCAGGGCCCCAAACCCGCTGCCCGCGCTGCTGCTCAGTCTGCGTTGCGCCCCAGCCTGGCAGGAACCATGAAGGCAGATCCGTGCGGCAGCGACCCCTGGAGGCTGGGGCGGGGGCTGTAGATACGGGGGCCCCTCTGAGGGTGTGGCTTCTGCCCAGGCATTGCCCTCCTGGGGGCTCTGAACCAGGCAGGGCCCCCCACTGGTGGCCGGGGATTGGGGTGTGGTGTCGGGCCGACTGAGGCCCAGACGCTCAGTGCAGCCTTGCCCCTGGCTACTCTGACCCCTTGCCATTTTTCTTCTTCCTTGTGTCTGTCCCTTTGTCCCTTTATCTGTCCATCTGTCTATTTCCTTCACAGGTGCAGACCCCTGACAAGTCAGTGAGCCCCCTCTGCCTGTTCCTTTTTTCCTTCCTTTTGGCATTCTGGGCGGTGGCCCCTCCCTACCCTAGCTGCCCTCTTTTCCTCTCACATAGCTACCCTTCCCACCCCTCACCTAGCAGGGCCCTGGCCTTGCCCTCCCCCACTCTCCTAAGCACCATAGCCCACACGCACTAATCCTGGGAGGGGCTGCCCCCCTACCCACCCCCAGCATGAAGTTCTGAGCCGCACCCTCCCCACAGACAGCCTCTCCGGCCCCTGGTTCCAGACGCCAGCAAGCAGCGGCTGATGGAGGACACAGAGGACTGGCGGCCTCGGCCTGGGACAGGCCAGTCCCGTTCCTTCCGCATCCTTGCCCACCTCACGGGCACCGAGTTCAGTAAGTGCCAGGGCAGGGTAGACTCTCCTGCTGGCCCCTAGACTAGGTCTGGGCTCCGCTGGAGCCTGTTCCAGCGCCCTGTGACCTGCTGCCAGGGCTCAGGGCTGGGGTGGCCCTCTGTCTTCTCTTGGTCAATGCCTGCCTCTGCCCTCTCAGTGCAAGACCCGGATGAGGAACACCTGAAGAAATCAAGGTAAAAGGATGGGCAGTAGTCCCTCTTTCTTACCTCCTGCCTCTCCCATTCCAGCCACTGCCCTGTGTCTGCTTCTGAGGGTCCACAGCCAGGGCTCTCCATTTTCCTTCCTTCCTTCTTTCCTTCCTTCCTCCCTTCCATCCTCCCTCCCTTCCTCCCTTTCAACTCTCCTTCCTTCTACTTCCTCCTCCTTTTCTCTCTGCGCCCCCCTAGGGAAAAGTATGTCCTGGAGCTGCAGAGCCCACGCTACACCCGCCTCCGGGACTGGCACCACCAGCGCTCTGCCCACGTGCTCAACGTGCAGTCGTAGCTTGGCCCTCACCGGCCAGCTGCCCTCTCTGCCTCTCTCCTCTGTTCCTCCCACCGAGGGCACCCTCCCTTGGTTGCTGCAGCTTCTGCCTACCCACTCCTCTCCTGCCCCTGGACTGAGCCTCCTGCTGGCCTGGCGGAGAGCCTGGCTCTGTCTGACACTGCCTTCCCTCTTTGCCCTATGGTACTGCTATTTGCCAGGTCTGTGCTGGCTTAGGCATGGAAATAAACATTCTCAGCCCTGCTTTCTCTGCCTTTGTCTTCTATCTTTGTGGGCTTGTTTTGGTTGTGAGGCTGTTAGATAGTTCAGACCCAGTGTGGGCCATGCCAGTCTGGGTCTCAATGAGGGATAGTACGTGCCATCAGAGCTAGGTCTCTGTAATGAGGAAGCCCTGAAGCTGCCTCAGAAGGGAGAGCCCTTCTCTACCTCCCAGTCCTACACACCACACCTGCCGGCTAGAACCTGGCTAGGAGAAGCTTCCTACCCATACCTACCACCGTGGCACCTGGAGTCCAGCCCAGCACTCTCATGTACCCATTCCCCATGGGGCCAGGAAGGCCAAGGTTGGGGGGTAGGGCCACACCAGGAGCCTCAGCCATACAGGGCCTTGAATGGCAGATCTTGCAGCCAGGTGCCCAGGACAGAAGCCCCAGCCCCAGCCTCAACTACACCCCAGGAACCCTGGCCTGGTGAGAGAGTGGACTTGGGTCTGGGGAAGGGTGGGTAGCCTCCAGGGGCATGCAGGGTGAGGGGCGGGGGGGGGTGCT
The DNA here is from genome assembly GCF_006229205.1 of Suricata suricatta. Classification (NCBI taxonomy): domain Eukaryota; kingdom Metazoa; phylum Chordata; class Mammalia; order Carnivora; family Herpestidae; genus Suricata; species Suricata suricatta. The sequence continues at coordinate 84,355,848 of NC_043705.1, forward strand.
CCAAGCTGCCCCTGGCTCAACCCCTTGACCCTTGGGGTCCCTGGGCACCCCCCTGGAGCCACTGTCCTTGGCCCTGGCAGGCCCTACCACCCCCAGCCCCACTAGCCGCCCGCCCTGGGCTGTGGACCCTGCATTTGCTGAGCGCTACGCCCCAGACAAGACCAGCACGGTGTTGACCCGGCACAGCCAGCCAGCCACGCCCACGCCTCTGCAGAACCGCACCTCCATCGTGCAGGCAGCCACTGGAGGAGGCACAGGAGCAGGTGGTGGCAACAATGGCAAGACTCCCGTGTGCCACCAGTGCCACAAGGTCATCCGGTGGGTGGCCCTGTTCCTTTTCTACCCTGGCCTTTTCTGTCCTGAAGCCTGGCCCTGGCATCTTTCCAACCTCCGCTCCCCCGTCAGTCTCCCCACTCATCTCAGCTGTCACTGTGGGAGGATAAGGATTTAGTTCCCAGTTGCAGTGGGGGCAGGGACCTGGCCTAGGTCCTCAGATTCTGCATCCTGTATTACTTCCCCCACCCCACCCTGCATCAGCCTCTATCAGCATTTGCCCTGCTGAAATGGAGGAAGTACCAACAATACATTAAAGCAGCATCCCTAGAAAGGCTGCTGTCTGGGCAGAGAAGGGTCTGCCCCTCCCAGCTCTTCTGCCTCTCCTTCCTGCTCACTTGGTCTCTGCCAAACCTCTGCTCTCAGAGCAGGCAGGCCAGAGGCTCCTCTCTCCTTGCACTGTTCCCTGAGGCCCAGCAAGGTCACACAGCCCCCCAGTCCAGTGTGCTGGCTTCTGGAATCCTGGTAGTTCTCAGCCCTTATCTTACACTGCTCTTGACTCCTGTCAGCTCTCAGGCTTTGCAGAGAATCCCCGTCTTCAGAGACCCTCATTTATCTGGGACCTGCGGGCCCCTCCCCAGGCCAGATGGACTAGGCAAGTGGGACAGGGTGGGCACCAGGGTCGGCTCAGGAACCTGCTGGTCTTCAGAGCTTTTGGGCACTCTGGGCCTCCCGTCCCCAGAGCACCAACTCCTCTGGTTTGTCCCAGGCCCAAGTCAGCAGCCCCCAGCCAATGTAACCCTCTTTCTTATTCCAATACTGCCTCTGTCCCCGTCTCTTGTCATCAAAGTGGCCTAGCTTCATCACTGTGTCATCACATGGGTCACCTCCCAAGCCTGTTTCTCCATTATTTGGAAAATGGGGAGAAAGAGTTTCCCTTCCAGTCTTCAGAATAGGTGTTCACTAAACCCGCTTGGGCCCTGGCCAGGACCTCTCACCTCCTTTGCATACACTCCCACTTACTGCTCTCACCTCCCTCTTAGGGGCCGCTACCTGGTGGCGCTGGGCCATGCATACCACCCTGAGGAATTTGTGTGCAGCCAGTGTGGGAAGGTCCTGGAAGAGGGCGGCTTCTTTGAGGAGAAGGGTGCCATCTTCTGCCCCCCCTGCTATGATGTGCGTTATGCACCTAGCTGTGCCAAGTGCAAGAAGAAGATCACAGGCGTGAGTAGGGCTGGCAGGTGGGCAGGAGGGCGAATCTGACCCTGTCCGCATTAAGGAATACTACTGAGCAACTCTTAGGCCTGGAGGCTCTCTTGTTATGAGCCCTTTGGATCCTTAGCAGCTTCATAAACAGGGTGCCATATTGGCCTCATTTTACATTAGCCAAGATCCTCTTAACAAATGACCAAAATCCTACTCAGAGGGGCTCAAGCAAGAAAGAGTGTACAGGGGCACCTGGGTGGCTCAGTCGGCTAAGCATCTGACTTCCACTCAGGTCATGATCCCACAGTTTATGGGTTCGAGCCCTGCTTTGGGCTCTGTGCTGACAGCTCAGAGCCTGGAGCCTGCTTCAGATTCTGTGTCTCACCTTCTCTCTGCCCCTCCCCTGCTCATGCTCTGTCTCTCTGTTTCTCAATAACAAATAAATGTTTAAAAAAAATTTTTTTTAAAGGGAAGAGTGTACAGCTCTCTGAAAGTAGAGCGTTCCTATGAAAACTTTCCCAAGCCAAAATGGCATAAGTGAAGAAGCAAGTACTGTTAATTTATATGGAAAAAAATTTGAGCATTCCCAGACCCAAAAAATAACCTCTTGTAGGCTTTTCTGGTACCTCAGGACACATCTTGCTAACAGATGCACGAAGTAAATTGAGATAAAGCACAGATGCTCACCGACACAGTTCTGAGCTGTGGCGGCTCGCTGCTGAGATGCTGAGTGCAGTTCCCAGGGAAGGAGCTGGGCGGGACTGCTTGCAGCTCAGGGTACAGGGTGCGTGCTGCCTTAGCAATGGCTCACCACAAACCAAAACACTGAACGCTGTTTGCACTTTTCGCCTTTTTTCCTAAAAGCAAAATTCCTTTTTGGATTCCTTTCAGTCGGCAGGTCTCTCGTAAAAGTGAGGTGGTATAACGTTGACTTGTGAAAAGCGAGGGATATGTGTATCAACTCAAATAATCAGAAAGCCCACGGAGCACTAACTTCAGGCCCTGCTGACCGCAGGTCCCGAGGTCCTCAGGACTTTTTCCACTACTCGCATCTGTTTTTGTCTGTGTTGGCTTTGTTCCCTGCGTGCTTTTCCTAAGAAGGTGGCGAAGGTGGTGCCCCAGTGACACCAGGGCTATGTCACCCCAGCTTAGCACTGCAAAGAGAAGAGGGGCACCACCTCTGTGCGAGCTGATGCATCACAAGGGCTCATTGGAATAGCTTGCATCATGGTCCCGTCTCTGGACCAGTCCCCAGGATTCAGATTAGCCAAGCGCAGGTGATCCCTACCGAAGCAGTGGTCAAGCAGCCCTACCTGAACCATAGACTGAGTGAGGGAGGGTTGGTTCCCTGAAATAAAACAAGATGGCATTACCCAAAGAAGGGAGGTAGGTGCTGACGAGGCCAAAACAAGAGATGGTGGCAGTGTCTATGGGATTGCATTCAGTTGCAATAACTAAACCCTACTGCAGAGATTTAAACAGAAGTGGTTATTCAGTCATAAGAATTCCAGAGTTGGGGCATCTGAGTGGCTCAGTTGGTTAAGTGTCCGACTTTGGCTCAGGTTATGATCTCACGGTTCGTGAGTTCGAGCCCCATACCAGGCTCTCTGCCATCAGCACAGGGCCTGCTTAGGATTCTCTCTCTTTCTCTCTCTTGCTGCTGCTCCCCTGCTTGCAGTCTCAAAAATAAAAATAAACATTTAAAAAGAATTCCAGAGCTGAAACAGCAGCTCAAGGATGCCTTTAGACTTTTCCTGCCTTTGGGTCGGAAATCCTTAGCATGTAGATCCTTGTCCCCAAGCCTATCATATTATGGTTCCCAGATGACTACTCAAGCCCCAGGCCTGATATTCTTGTTGCAGGCAGGAAGGTGAGGGAAGGGCCAAATGGCATTATTTTAACAAGGTTTTGCTTTTTGACTCTGGAAGGAAAACCAGAAACTTGCATCTTCATCTCAGTGTTTGGAATTGTTACCCTATGAGCACCTGGGCTGCGGAGGATTTTAGCAGTCAGTATTTTAGCCTTTGTCTCCCATAAGAAAGGAAAGGAGAAAGGAAAGGGCTCATGACAGAGTGAGTGGAGTGGCAAAGCCAGAAATTCAGACACACAAATTTGTAATTCAAAATCCTAATCTTTCCGGGGCGCCTGGGTGGTTCAGTCAGTTGAGTGTCCAACTTCACCTCAGGTCCTGATCTCACAGTTTGTGAGTTAACAGCCCCACATCGGGCTCTCTGCTGTCAGCATAGAGTCTTGCTTCAGATCCTCTGTCTCCCTCTTTCTGCACTTCCCCTACTAATGCTTTCTCTCTCAAAAATAAATAAAAATAGGGGCGCCTGGGTGGCTCAGTTGGTTAAGTGACCGACTTCGGCTCAGGTCATGATCTCACAGTCCATGGGTTTGAGCCCTGCCTTGGGCTCTGCTGACAGCTCAGAGCCTGGAGCCTGGTTCGGATTCTGTGTCTCCCTCTCTCTGACCCTCCCCTGCTCGCTCTCTTTCTCTATCTCTCAAAAAAAAAAAAAAAAAAAAAAAAAGACATAAATTTTTTTTAAATAAAAAACACTAAAAATAATAATAATCTCAATTTTAAACATCCTGGGATGCCTGGGTGGCTCAGTCGGCTAAGTGTCCAACTTGTGATTTTGGCTCAGACATGATCTTACGGTTTGTGGGTTTGAGCCCTGCATTGGGCTCTGTACTGACAGTGTAGGGACTGCTTGGGATTCTCTCTCTCTTTCTCTCTCTCTCTCAAAGTAAATAAATAAACATTAAAAAAATTCTGTTCTTCCCACTGAAGCTAAGCATACAGCAGAGCCTGGCCATATTTTCTGCAGGGCAACTGAGCTGCCAACAGGACCCAGGTGTGAGACTTGGGTCCATGTGTGTCGTGAGCAAAGAGTGATGGGCCATCTGCCTTCCCCCATTCATTCTCTCCATTAACTGTGGACAGTGTGCCAGATCGTGTGCCCCATGCTTGAGGACGCCTTGTGAAGTAACAGGCCCAGCCCCTGGCAGCTCACACTAGGAGGGGGCACGCAGAGGATGTTGGGGGCTAAGGGTGCAGTCAGAGGGAAAGGGGGCAGAACAGGCAGGGTGAAATCTAAAGCGGTTCCTGTTATGTCAAAGGGGTTCCTGTTGTGTATGTATGGAAATTGAAGCCCAGAGAGGAGGAGAAACTGCCCAGGGTTACGGAGCGTGAGAGCTAAGCTGGAGTGGCCCCAGGCACTGTTGACTCCCAGCTTGGGCTCCTCCTGATGGTCAAGCTTCTCCTTATTTCTGAACACAGAGGCAGAGCTGCCAGATGTGGCCAGAGAGCTCTGTGGTGATGTTCATATTAGTAAGGATTACCTGGAGCATGAGAGGTAGAACACTCAAAATAGTGGCAGCTTATTTCCTACCTGAGAAAGTCCAGATGTGGGCAGTCCAGGACTAGTAGACAGATGTAGGCTTCTGTATCTTGTTTCTTGGCCATTCTCAGCACAGGCTTACTTAACAATCCAAGATGACCCTTGAGCCTCAGCTAAAATTTCAGTGTTTCAGCCAGCAGGAAGCTGGAAAGGGAGGAAGGGATGGAAGGCCCATGGCAGCCATCTTTAGAAGATGCTGCCACCCAGCCCTTGTGCTTCCATCCCATTGGCCAAGTCTCAGTCACATGACCTTACTGAGCTGCAAGAGAGGCTGGGAAATATAGTCTGTTTGGGGCAGTCACATGCCCAGCAAAAAATGTGTCCCCTTCCCTGAGAGAGAGAAAGAACATGAACCAGAGAGAAAAGGCAGAGAGAGGGAGAGAGAGAGAAGCTGAAGCAGGGTCCACACTCAGCATCGTGGCTGATATGGGGCTTAATCCCATGACCCTAGGATCATGACCTGAGCCACAGGAGTCAGACAATCAACCAACTGAGCCACATAAGTGCCTTTGGAACCCTATACTCGAAGGCTCACCTCTCGTCACTGCCCCCTCTCCAGTGCTCCAGCCACGTGAGCCCTTCATTTTGCCAGTTGGTTGTTTCCCTTACCACAGGGCCTTTGTATAGTCTTTCCTCTCCACCAGGAACACTACTTTAGTACCCTTTTTATCTTCTCCTTCTCATCTTGGACTCATCACTTCCTTAGGAATACCTTCCGGGAGCCCCACTCCCTCTACCAGGCCAGGGCCCCCACAGTTTGCTCATTACTCCCCAGTCCTTTTGCCCCAGCTTTTCCCCAGGTGGGAACTCCATGGGCTGGGACTGGGGCTGTTTTGCTCATGCTTTAGATCGTGTTCTGTATACAGGAGGTGGTTAGTAAATGTTTGAAGGAATGGATAGAAGTGGCCTCCAAGTTGAACTTTAAAAATGAGTAGAACTTGGGGTGCTTGGGTGGCTCAGTCAGTTAAGCGTCCAACTTCAGCTTAGGTCATGATCTCACGGCCCGTGGGTTGGAACCCCACGTCGGCTCTGTGCTGACAGCTCAGAGCCTAGAGCCTGTCTTCGGATTCTGTGTCTCCCTCTCTCTCTGACCCTCCCCTGCTCACACTGTCAGTCTCTCCCAAAACTAAATAAAACATTAAAAATGTTTTAAAAAATGAGTAGGAATTAGCTTGAAGAAGGATCAGGAAGGAACACTCCAAGCAGAAGGAATAGCTTGTGTCACAAGGTAACACCCAGGAAGGGTGTGAGATGAAGCAGAGGAGGTGAGTGGGGGCCGTGTTAGGAGTTTGGAGCTGGGGCTGATGAGGTCAGCTGTGCTGCAGCAAGCTTCCTCTGGGAGACAGAGCTAGGGAGGGGAACAGGCTGCTGGGGCCTGGGTCAGGGCAGTGGGGATGGGAGAGGAAGGCAGATTTAGGAACTAGGGTGTAAAATAAACATTGGTAACTGGCTTACAGGTTCTTCTGAATACCAACAGAAACCTGCCTCCCTGCTCACACACCCACTGGACCCAGCTCTGGGCTGCCCATGCTCTTGCCCGTGCCCCCTGTCCTGCCAGCTTGCAGCCAAGTTCCTTCCCCTGCACCCTTCATCTGCTCCTTGAAAAGCAGTAGCACCAGGCAGTGGGAAGAGCCAGCTTTGGTGCTAGCCAGACTTGAGTACAAAACCTATTTCTTCCATCTATTGACTTTGTGACCTGGTGCAGTTCACTGTCTCTGGGCGTCACTGAAATAAATGGTGGCAGTAACTTCCTGGCCAGGATGGTTGTGAGGTATATGTGAGATGTGACATAGATGTAGAGGGCACAGATGGGCCATCTGAGAGCTAGGTGCTGCCCACTTGTCTTGCTTGGTCTGCATTGTCATCTTAAATTAATGGGCAATAGGGGCGCCCGGGCAGCTCAGTTGGCTGCACGTCCGATTTTGGCTCAGGTCATGATCTTGCAATTTATGAGTTTGAGCCTTGCATCAGGCTTGCTGCTGTCAGCACAGAGCATGCTTTGGATACTCTGTCCCCCTCTCTCTCTACCCCTCCCCTGCTCAAACTCTCTCCCTCTTTGGATCCTCTCTCTCCCTCTCTCTCTCTCAAAAATAAACAACAACAAAAATCATAATAAATTAGTGGGCAGCATTTGAAAATCAGATTTCACTTTAACACCTAGATTTCAACCTGAGCCTTCCAGGCATTCCTACATGAACTGGTCTTCACCATCCCTACAGGCAGAAATAGGTGCTCCCCACCCCCACACCTTGCCCTATTGAGTCTCTACCAACTAGCCCTGGCAGGCACAGAGTCTGGGATCCCCCATATAAAATGTAGGACCATTCTTACCTGTAAGGCTGGGATTATGTTCCCCAATTCACAAGGGAAGGGACCAAGTGTCAAGAGAAGGTAACCTGGCCAAGTCACTCAGCTAAGAAACAAGGTCTGGTTGGACCCATGGATCCAACCTCCCTCAAAGCCCCACACTGCCCCGTGCCTGCTCTAGATCTGAATGCTGCTGGCCCAGGTTGGCCCAACAGTCCTCAGGATTGAGAGCACAGACCCTCCCTGAGCCTCTGCTTCCTCCCCACTCCAGTAGTGCATGTTAACTCACAAACGCAGCCACAGGGACAGGCAGTTACAGTATATCCGCTGATAGAACAGTCGCAGCTGTTTCCTCCCAGACCTTACATTTGAGCTGGAAGCGGGAGGAAAGGCAGATGACAAGCCATAGACACAATAAGTGAATTACTTAGTGGTGTATTAGTAAAAATGTTAAGGGATAAAGAGACAGAGTCAAAAGTATTGGGAACATGGCATTGGAAAGGCAGATTGGGGGCGCATGGGTGGCTCAGTCAGTTAAACTTCCAACTTCAGCTCAGGTCATGATCTCACAGTTCATGAGTTCAAGCCCAGCATCAGGCTCTGTGCTGACAGCTTGGAGCCTGGAGCCTGCTTCAGATCCTGCGTCTCTCTTTCTTTCTCTGCCTCTCTCCTGCTTGTGCTCTGTCTCTCTTTCTTTCTCTCTCAAGAATAAATAAACGTTAAAAATTTTTAATTAAAAAAAAAAAGGAACGGCAGATTAGAAGTATTAACTGGTGTTGTCAGAATAGGCCTAATGGAGAAAGGGATATTGGAGCAGAAACTTGAAGGCAATGAGGGATGTGACATGGAGATACCTGAGGTAGAGCAGTCCAGGCAGAGGGGATGGCCGGTGTGAAGCCCTAAGACTGGTGGGACTGGTGCATCAACCACACGCAAGAGGCTTTGTGGGCAGATCAGAGGATACAGAGGCCAGAGGGAAAGGCAGGGAGGATTCAAGCAGAGAGAATGCGGACTTGCTCAGGTTGACATCAGTCTGTAGGGGCAGAAGCCAGTTTTAATGTGTAGTCATTGAGACCAGGGGTACCCAAAGCTCACATCCAGTGTCAGGTTGGAAGTGAGAAGTGGTCAGGACCTGGATGCACCTTGAAGGCAGACCCAGCAGGAGTTCCTGGAAGATTTGATGTGTATGAGAGAAAGCAGGGCATATGGCCTGAGCAGATGGAAGGATGGAGTTGCTGTCAACTGAGATAGTGACAGCTGTGGGGGAGGCAGGTTTGGGGTACAGCGGTTAGGAGCTGAGCTTTGGACATGGCAAATCTCAGAAGTGTGGCGGACATCCACAGGGAGCCCTCAGGGCCGGAGGCAGAGTGGGAATGGTGTGTGTGCAGATGTAACATTTACCACAGGAAGGAAGAGGGCCCAAGGCCAGCCTTCCTGTGTCCCCAGCTCTGGAGAGGAGGGGCCAAGCTGCCTGGTGACTGTAGCATCCCCCTAGGAGATCATGCATGCCCTAAAGATGACGTGGCACGTCCACTGCTTTACCTGCGCGGCCTGCAAGACGCCCATTCGGAACAGGGCCTTCTACATGGAGGAAGGGGCACCCTACTGTGAGCGAGGTAGGAAGGCAGGGAAGGGGGACACAGGTAAGGGGTGGGGCTGGGGCAGGCCAGAACGCAGTGTCCCCTTCCTCTCTGCCTCCATCCTCAGACTATGAGAAGATGTTTGGCACGAAATGCCGGGGGTGTGACTTCAAGATTGATGCAGGGGACCGCTTCCTGGAGGCGCTGGGCTTTAGCTGGCATGACACTTGCTTCGTGTGTGCGGTGAGTGCCCCCCTCCCTGGGCTTGGGTATCACCCCTGCGCCATGTTCTTTACCAGCCTCTCTCCCACCCCCCTGCCCCTGGAATTCCTGAGAGGTTGGGAAGGGGACTCTCCTGCCATCCCCAACCCCATGTGACTTGACCTTGGCTGACCTCAGATATGCCAGATCAACCTGGAAGGAAAGACTTTCTACTCCAAGAAGGACAAGCCCCTCTGCAAGAGCCACGCCTTCTCCCACGTGTGAGCCTCTCCCACCCACTGCCACCTCCACCAGCCCAGCCAGAGGCATTGGCAGTTCTTGAGTCATTGCCCCAGATTTCTGGATGGGGTTGGCAAAGGTCACCCAAACCCCAACTCCTGGCCTGAGCTTGGGGTTCCCTGCACCCTGCCTTACCCCTCCATTTCCCCCCACTCCCTCCATTTCCCCCCACTCCCCCCACCACCACCACCACACACCGGTGCTGGCCACACCAGTCCCTGTTCACATCCAATGCCACAATAAACCTGTATCCACCTGTGCCCATGTGTGCTGCCTGTGCATTAGGAAAGGTGTGGCTTGAGGCACAGCAGGGTGGAGATAAAGATGGTTTTTCCTAGGACTGGCCATCCTGGTCGTCCTTGTGATGGGGACTTGGGCAGCTCATGGTCTGCAGGAGGAGGTAAATGGGGATCGCATGTGCGGGCCGCAGCACCCACCCAATGGGGGGTTGCCTAGTCTGGACCAGCTTGGAGGTCGGAGAGGAGGAGCTGGAGGTACGTCTGCAGGGATGGGATATGGAGGATAATGACAGCCAGAGTAAAGGCCCAGAGGGGTCAGCCCTGTGCTGCAGCAGAGGATGAGGCTGGGGAGTGCAGCCCTCAGGTCCTGGGAAGCCACAAGTGCCAGGTCAAGGACCTGGGACTGCATCTTGAGGGGGGCGGGGTGTGCAGGCACAGAAGAACTGGAAATAGGGAGCAACGAGTTCAGATTTGTATTGTAAAAGAGCTCCGAGAGCTGTGAGCAAGGATAGGATGAAGAGGAGCAGAGAGTGACTTGGCAGAGATGGGACCCAGTGACAGATCCCAGGGAGCCTAGAGTGGGGAACTGAGGGATAAGGGGTGAGGAGAGGCAGGAAGGCAATTCTGATATGCTTCTGGAATATACCAGCCCCTGCGTCCACTGTCCCGTGCCATCCTCCCAGCCACCTGTGAGGTGTTTACGTTCATGGAAGACATGAATGATTAGGACACCTGACCAAGGTTTCATAGCTCCTGAGCCCCGAGCCACACTAGACAGGCTTGAAGCCAGGCCCATGGTCCTGGGACCGGCTGGCACTAAGCACCTTCCCCAGTGAGTGTCCCTTAGAAGCTCCCTTCTGCCTGCTATTTCAAAACCTGGAGGCTCCAATGGTGGCTGCATCTTTCTCTGGGGCCTCTTGCTTCCCACTGATGCCCTCCCCCACCCTGGGAGGACTGTCCTCTCTCCCATCTCAGGCCTGCACTGGAGACAGACTGAGGGGAGGGGCCCAAACCAGGGCTAGGACAACTCAGCCTACCCATGGCCACCTGTCCTTCAGGGCTCGCTGGCATGAAGACCTTCAGCATGTCTGAAGTTGCTGGCATTCTCAACAGGTCCTTGGCCTCATCCTTTTTAAGAGAAGAGACGGCCACTCTGTTGGGGTCTCTTGAGGACTCCTGGAGCATAAGTGCTGGGCTTCCCGTGTTATTTTCAGAGCCTAGAACGGTGCCTGACACATAGTAGATGCCCAATGAATGTTTGTTAAATAGCTGGATGACATGCCTGTGGGACATCTAGGTGACAAATTCAGAGAGCGGATGAAGATTCAAGTCCCTATTCACCTCCAGTTCAATTCAGGAATGAGTTTGGGACAGGGCTGGGGAGGTCAAAGATGCTTGTAATTGATGGCCAGAGAGAGAGAGCTGAGGAGCAGGGTCCAGGTAAGGTCACAGCAAGAGGAAAGCAGGTGAGATGCGGTTTCCTTTGAACTGAAACATCCCTAGCATATTAAACACAGGATCTTTCACTTCCACAAAGAAATCCACTCTCTCCCACTTGTCTTGAACCATGAAGCCCTCTCAGTCCATTCTTGGTTTCCATGGATACAAGCGAGCAAGAGCATAGGGAAGGATGCTGAGTGCTGCTGGGAGCAGTCTGGGGGGAACCTTTGGGGGCAGCATTCTCGGCCCGAATTAAGGGCTGCCATGTGTGAATGCCGAGTGAGCTGTGGCCGCATCTGACAGTCTACCAAGGGCATCCAGAAATTCAAACTTTAATGTGAAATCTGGTTTTTGGGTGTTGGCAATGAAGTTAGATTCTTTATTAACCTGTTAAAAATAATAATAATAAACATGAAACAAATCCAGCATGAGGACAGCCATGGAAGAAAAGAGAGGGCAGGAAGCAGCAACATCACAGCAGTGGACAGAGAAAGTAGGAGGAGCCGCCAGAGGCAGAGGACAGAAGAGAGCCTCTGGAGAGCTAAGGGGCAGGGAGGCGAGGGCAGTGCAGGAGTGTTTCCAGAAGTTGCCAAAAGCGTCATCCAGGCAGATAAGGCCAAGGAGTCCCCATCTCATTTCGCAACAAAGTGATGTTTGCCAGATCGGTTTAGCAGAGAGCTGGGGCAGCAGCCAGGGTTAGAGGAACCGGAAAGGGGAGGGCTGGTGAGATGTAGAATGAGAGTAGTGATAGGGTGTAGACAACTCTGTTAAGAGGCTTGGCTGTGGTGGGCCAGGAGGAAGCCTGATCACTAACAGCTCTGGTCAGCTGGGCAGCCAAGATGGATGGAGGGAGGAAGATGGGAGGTATCTGTCCAGAGAAGGTGGTAGAAGAAAGGGAGGTTGGGGCAGGGTGGGAGTGGGGTGTGGGCTGGGGTAGGTTGGGGAGAAGAAGGAACAAAAGGGTGAAGAGCAGAGAGTTGGAGACAATCTCAGGAAAGAGGAGCTAGCCTAGATGGAAGTAAGCACAAGCATGGGGCACCTGCTCTGAACACTGCCTCTCTCCACCAGGGACCACAGAGCAATTGCTTATATACAATTTAATCCTAGAAGGTCACTTAAGAGAGATGTCACTAAAGGCATGTTTCATATGAGGGAACTGAGGCTCAGAGAGTGAAAATGACCTGTCCAGAGCCACTCCGCCAGAACATCCTGGGTCTGCTGCTCCAAAGATCAAAGGCTGGGGTGCTCCCCAGTGCACCTCCCAGCTGGCCCCCTCCAAACCCCAGAGCTGCAGGGATCACAGTGTTCCAAAGCCGGGTTATGAAGCTGTGCGGGTGGAGGCCATGGGGATGGGGAAATGTCCTCGTGCCAGACAGGGGAGGCCATTAGCGCCCTTGGAGAGTGCAATCTCCAACCAAGGGGGCAGAGCCCACAGCGGGGGCATGAGTGGGCAACCGGAGAGGCAGAGGCGGCAGGCAGGGGAGGGGCTTTTGCTTGCTCTGAGCAGTTTGAGTTCATTTGAAGTCAGCAGGGAGAGAGGCAGTCCAGGGCGAGGGACTATTTCACTGGAGTACAGAGGACAGAGAACTGATGATTCTGTTCCTGCCTCCTTAGTGCTGACTCCCATGTGGCCTTGGAACACGCACAGTCCCGTGGACCCCTCCAAGCAGCCCTGCTAGGGGAAGAGAGCTGAGATCGTGGGGTAAAGGGCTGGGCCCCTCGGTGCACAGATTCCAACAACCCTGTGAGTGGAGGCAGAGCCCCTTCCCCATGGGGCCTATGGGGAGGAGGAGGACTAGGGCTCCAAGAGGCCACAGTGGAGCAAGAAGCTTGCTGGGACTCTGGGAAGAACTCAGGGGGCAGGGCCAGACCTGGGAGATTGTGTGGTGAGGTCATCAAGGATTGTGTGGTGAGGTCATCAAGGAGTGGCCAGGGAAGGCCCCAGGACAGGACTGGGTCCTTCCTGCTCGGGGCTGGGGTGGGGTGGAGCACTAAAAGGCCAACCCACCTTTGGCCCATTTCCCTGCCACTGACAAAAATGACTACTATTTGGAGATTAGGTAGATGAGGAGGGACTCCTTCAGCTGTTTAAGCAAAACCAAATAATTTGTATCATTTCACTAGAAGAGTTCATGGCAGTGTGAGTCTCTCTGAGCTCGCTTTCTTGCTCTCTCTCCATCTCTCAGCTCTGTTTTCCTCATGCTGGCTGTATTCTCAGGTGGCTCTCCATTATTGGCAAAGATGCCCCTCAACCAGCCCCAGCCCCAGCCCCACATCCTGACAGCTCAGTAGCCCGGTAGAAGCTTCCTTAATGGTTCCAGCAATAGTCTCAGGTAACACCCATCGGACTGACCTAGGACACTCCATCCCTGAAGCAGTCTCTGCATCTGACCACCAGCATGGGCCACACACTCTCCTGTGGAGCCTGTATTGGAAAAGCAGCCAGAAGACAGGGACAGGGAGGCCTGCCCATGGGCATCCATGGCACAGGGCACACCTCCTCCTCCCCTCCACGCCCAGGACCCTGGCCCGCTGACTCCCACCCTAGGCTCCACAGCTGTAGCCTCAAGAACTACTTCTGAACAAATTCTAGGCAGGCCCCACCACTGGAAACAGGGGGTCCCAGGAGGGGAAGCAGGGAGAGCATATGGTTGTGAAGTGACATGGGATAGACCTGGGTTCCCATCTAGACTTTGTCACTCACTAGCTACATGCCTCAGGGCAAGTCACTGCCCCTCATTGAGCCTCAGTTTTCCCATGTTTAAAAAATATTTTTTTTAATGTTTATTTTATTTTTGAAAGGGAGCGAGAGACAGAGACAGAGTATGAGTAGGGGAGGGGCAGAGAGGGAGGGAGACACAGAATCTGAAACAGGCTCCAGGCTCTGAGCTGTCAGTACAAAGCCCAATGCGGGGCTTGAACTCACAAACTGCAAGATCATGACCTGAGCCAAAGTCGGACGTTCAACTGATTGAGCCACTCAGGCGCCCCCAGTTTTCCCATTTGTAAAACAGTAATAACAGCCAACACATCAATAGTACCTACTGTATGTGGTTATCATTCTAAGCACGTTCTCGATATTTTTTAAAAGTTTTTAAAAGAACTTTATGGTTTTTTTATTTGAGAGGGCACACAGCAGGGGGAGGGGCAGAAGGAGAGAAAGGGAGAGAGAGAATCTTGAGCAGGCTGCATGCTCAGCACTCACCTCGGAGCCTGAGGCAGGGCTCAATCCCATGATGCTGGGATCATAACCTGAGCTGGAATCCAAGAGTCGGACACTCAACTAACTGAGCCACCCAAGCAACCCTCTAGAAACTTTTTAAAAATCTTCAAACAAACCCTGTGAGGTGGGTACCATCATGATCACCCCCATTTTATAGGTGAAGATGAATGAGACAAGAAAGGTCCAGCAATGAATCTAAGGACACATGGTTAGCAAAGTCTGTGTGGTGACAGCAATGGACTTATCAGGAGCAGAGCTAATGTGGTGAAGTGGCTGGCCACCCCGCCCCCCACCCCCCGGGGCAGATGCCTGGGAAATGCTGTGAGCACTGTAATGATGACAGGCACTCTTGAAATTTTGCTTGGTTGGAACTTGGCAGAGGCAGGATAAGGGCAGAGAAGTCTCTACCAGCTGGTGCTGTAAAAGTCCTGAGGCCAACACACCAGCCTCGAAACCTTTCCTGAGAGGTGCTGAGAAGCACAGAACACTGGGGTGCCTGGGGGCTCAGGTGGTTAAACGGCCAACTTCAGCTCAGGTCATGATCTCACAGTTTGTGGGTTCAAGCCCCGTATCAGGCTCTGTGCTGACATCTTAGAGCCTGGAACCTGCCTCAGATTCTGTCTGTCTGTCTGTCTGTCTCTCTGTCTCCCCCCACTTCCCCTACTTGTGCTCTGTCCCTGAAACATAATGAAACATAAATAAACATTCCAAAAAAAATGTTATAAGAGAGAAGCACAGACCAGGATGATGGGCATGGGAGACAGTAAGGCTTTGAGGAGAAAAGGAGAAGTTTCTCACCTTCTAAGCTTCCATACAGTCACATTTTATCCTTCTGTGTCATCAAAGAGGAAACTCAGAGAGAGGAAGCCTTATAGCCAAGGTCACAGCAAGTGACCAGCTTCTGGATCTGAATCCTCTCTCTTTTTTGTCTTTTCTACTCCAGAAGCCCCTGGAGCAGCCTCCCAGTGTGGAGGGGAGCTGGTGCTCTGAGGATGGGAGAGACCCAATATATTAGTGACCTGAAGTGCTGGGAGTGGTAAACATGAAAGCCTGGTGGCAGGACCTCCAAGGAGACACTCAGCACCCACCACCCACAGGCTAGGCATGTGGGATTATTTCAGGAGCAGCAGGTGTCTGAAGGGAGGCAGATGCAGAGGAGAGAGTGATCAGTGGTCACCTTCCTCTCACTGGTCAAGAAAACCGAAGACGATAATGGGGCCACTGAATTTGGGCAACTAAAGGGTAACTAGTGACCTTGGCTGGAATAATATCAGGGACAACAGGAGCAGGAGGAGACAGATTGCAGATATACAAATTATAAAATGAAGATGATGTGGAGGGATGACAGGTGAGAAGACCAGAAAGAGTGGGCTCCAGGGCATGTAAGCAGGGAACCCTCTTTCTCTCCTGAAAATAGAGAAAACGGGGCATGGGACATATGAGGACTCTGTACTATCTTTGTAATTTCTCTGTAAATTAAAACTGTTCTAAAATTAAAAGTTTACTTAAAAATAAGGATGGCAAAGAGGTGAGAGTGGGGTGGCTGGAGAGAGTTTGTAAGTGGCTGGGGGGAGGCAGGAATTTGAGGAAGGGAGAGCATGTTCATTGGACTTCTGTTTTTTGGATGTGAAACTGACTGAGCAGGAGCCCAGGGAAGAGGAGGTGGTGGGGAGTTCTGTGCTGGGGCACATCAAAGGAAGCAGGAGGGGAATGAGGCCTGAGATCGCTCTACCTACCCTTCCCAGGCATCCTTCATCTCTGCTGTGGTCTCCTCCCTCCCCAGAATCCCAGGGACTCTGCCTGGGCCTTGCTCCAAGTGGGGGCTATAGAGAAACTGCCAGGGCCAGGGGTCCATGTGCATAGTAGGTGCAGAGTTCCCCAGGCAGGTGTCTGTGAAACGTTTGTTCGGGGATTTTTATAAGGTTATTCCTTCTCCAAAGTACCGGGATTCACTGCTGATCCATGCAAATTGCTCTCCTTCTCTTGCAATAATTGATAGCCTAACTCACAACCCAGAGGCCCAGCTGGGGACCAACTTTTCATACACTTCCTGTACTGAACCAAGTAAAGTTTGCTTGGTTTTGCCACCTTTCCCCAGAAGATGGGAGTGGGAAGCTTTGTAGGAGATGGAAAAGGCTTCTTAGAGCTGGGGGGAAAAGAGGGGGAGTTCAGGGTCGCACCTCAGCAAGGAGTGGAGATGTTCCAGGAGGTCCTGGCAACGGTGCTCACTCCCACGCAGGGGACTTCTGTGCTCAGAGCTCTGGGAAATAAAGGTGCCAGGGGACTGGCCCTGGAGTGTCCTTGGAGGAACCCTGCCCTGGGAGTCTGGGGTTAGATGCTGCTTCCAGAACTCTATTTGGGATTCCTCTGAGAGGCCAGAGGCTTGGGAGAGAAGGCAAAGGGAATTCCTAGGCTGGCCCCATCTGGAGGCAGCAAGTAAGGGAGGGGTGCTCAGAATAGGGGTGGAGCAGGGATGGGGAAGAAGTTCTGAATGCTGGGGTAATGAGCTGGGTTGGGGTTGGGCCTGGTCCAGGAAGCAGGGATGGAGGGGTGTGGTTGGGAACTGAGATCCCAATGGGAATAGGATAGGCTGGACTGAGGAAGGTGCCGCTAGCATGGCTGACTGCATGTTTGGAGGTGCGTGCTGAGAATGGGGTTGGGGTAGGCAGGGAAAGAAATGGGTGGATTTGGGGTGGAGACACAAGTGGTAGTGGATGGTGATAGGGATGGACTAGAAATGAACTAGGGATGGACTAGCGATGGGCCTTTCAGAGGTGGGGATGGGCTGCAGATGGGCCAGGGTTCCAACTGGGCTGGGTTTGGGGGTTGGGACGGAAATGGGTTTAAACTGGTTTGGGATGGACCAGGGATGACGGTGAGGCTGAGACAAGAGAAATGAAGCATGGAGTGGGGCTGGGCCCAATTGGAATGAAGTGGACTTGGGACTGGGACAAGGAGGAAGGAAGAGGGATGAAGCTGGGCCTGGGTAGTAGTTGCAGACGGGAATTGTGATGAGGTAGGGTCTCGGCTGGGTAAAGGGCTGGAGCAGTGGGTGAGCGCCTACGTTGGGAACACCGTAGGCGAGGGTTTGGGAACTGGGTGGGACGCGCCTTGAGAGCTGAAGGGCAGATCCGCCCCGGGACAAGATGTGCAGAGGCTGTGGGTGAGGGGCGTGGGGGCGCCCCGGGGCAGGCCGGGAAGGGGGGCGGGCCTCCCCCCTGGGCCGGGCCAGGGCGGCGCTAGGACCGAGCGCGCGGAGGG
>NC_043705.1:84373381-84398346 GCF_006229205.1 Suricata suricatta
GAGCGCGCGGAGGGAGTGAGCCGGGCGGAGCCTGCGCCCCCCGCCCCCCGCCGGCCGGCTCCCCTCCCCCGGCCGCTGGCTCGCTTGGCTCGCAACGCTGCAGAGGCTCCGAGGCGGCGGCGGCGACTCCTTCTTTCCTTCCCTCCTCCTCTGGCCGTCCGTCCGTCTGTGCGTCTGTCCGTTCGGCCTCGGTCCGGCCAACAGCATGGCCGGCGTCAGCTTCAGCGGCCACCGCCTGGAGCTGCTGGCGGCGTACGAGGAGGTGATTCGGGAGGAGAGCGCGGCCGACTGGTAAGCCCCCCGCCCCCGCCCCCCGGCCCCTTTGTCCCTGCGCCGCCGCCGCCGCGCCTTTGTTTCCAGCCGGCTCCGCCGCCCTGCAGCCGGGAAGGGAGGGGGAGACCCCGAAATGGTGCAGCGGCCCGGGAGGGCCAGGGAGGGGCTGCCTTTGTGCGCGCCGGGGGAGGGGCCGGGCCGGGCCAGGCGGGGCAGTGGCGGGCCCCGAGCGCCCACAGGCATCCCCAGTCTCGCGGTGGGAGCGGTGGCCGGACGCAGGTTAGGGAGACTCAGGGTCCCAGATGTGTGGCCCGGGGCCGCATGGCCCTGCAGCAGCCCATCCCCCGCCCTCTTGCCCTTCCGCCCCGGGCCCGGGGGACAGGTGTGTACTGGGCGGCCAAGGGCACCTTCGCCACCTTCGGGCGGGCGAGGACCGGGCGGGGACGAGGCGGGGACCGAGCTAGCGGAGCCAGCGCAGCCGGCCTTGCCCAGCCCGGCCCGGCCACAGCACAAAGGAAAGCTAGGGCGGGGGAGGAGCAGGGCGGGCTGGGGGCCGGGGCGCCCCGCCCACCGGGGGGCCTCTCTGAGTTGGGATGTGTTGGGAAGACGTTCTTTGCCACTTAGCAACCACCAAGTGACTCCTGTTCCCCTCAGGGGTCGCGGAGGAGGCCGAGATAAGTCCTCTTCTCTCCGACCCGGAGGGGATTGCGGGGACTAGGCAGCAGGGCTGGGAGATGCAACGGGAACTGAACTGCCTGGCTGGGTGGCCCGCTGGGGTCCCTGGGAGGAAGCCCTCAGGCGCACAACAGTGGAGGGAGCCCCCAAAGAGGGATGAGAGAGTGAGTAGATCCACTGAGCCCCTAAGCCTCATTGTCCAGTGGCCAGGGACTCAGCTTCCTGGTGGGGGAAAAGCTGAACTACCCTTTCCCCCCTTCCCCAGCTGTTGTCTTCCCCTGAGTTGTGGGAGGGGATGGACCACCTGCTCTCCCGCTGGAGTCCCCTGGGTGGCAGAAAAGCAAACTGCCCCATTCAGGAATCATCCTGCCCCAAAATACTCTCTCGGGACAGGTTCCCATTCTGTTCTCTAGGCCTGTTCTTCTCCTAGCAGTCAGGAAACTGAGGCACAGAGTGAGAGGATAGGTCTGACGGACCTCACTTGGGCTGGCTTCACCTTCATCCTAGGAGGGCAGTTAGGTAGGGACACTGACCTGGGGGCTGGAGGAGGGGCAAGATGGCCAGGCATCCATGCCATGGTACTGCAGCACTGGCGGGCAGCCAGGCCTGGAGGGATGGACGCTGGAGACAAGCTCTCATGTCCTGCAGGTCAGTCACAGGAGAGGCCAGCACAGGCTAAGTGGGCAGGCGGCCCACCCATTGTCCCAGCCCTGTCCCAAGGGGGCTGAGATCATGGGAGGAGTTCAGGGTAAGTGGCCGGCCTGGCCTGGTGGAGGAGCCAGCCTTGGGATATGGGCCCTGCCTGCAGAGAGGCACAGCCTACCCTAAAACGTCCCCCTCGCTCTCCGGTCTGGTGGTGACTGTCATCACGCCATTTCCCCCTAACCTCCCAGAAATTGGACTCTGGCAGCCTAGTGCAGGGCCACACAACCACTGCTGGCCCTCATCCTGCTTAGCAGAGGCCTGGGCTCCCACCACCCAGAAGCATCCATGTGGCCAAAGCAAGTTATTCATCACTGGCATGCGTCAGCCCCCATCTGGGTTGTGTGTGGGACACACACACACACACACACATGCACTCTCACACACACATGCATCTTCACACATACACACATTGCTCATTCCTAAGGGCCCAGATAACATTTTGTGAAATGAGTGTGAGAATCACATCCTGCAGAGTGGGGCACCCAGTACAGAGCCACGGGTACAGTGGGCTCTCAAACCTCACAGGCGAACCATGCACTAAGATCCTGGAGGAGGGCATCTTAAGTACAGTTGCTGTCTTGGTCAAGGGGCTTGGCACGACCCTCACTTACCTTACCTCTGAGTAGGAGAGAGGGGGATGGGGGAGCTCACTCCTAGGTGGCAGAGCCTCTGAAATGGACCACTGCCCTGGCACTGGGTCCAGGAAGTCAGGTTATGTAGTGGGAAGAGCAAGTGTTGCCCTGGCTGTGACACTGCTCACTGTGTGACCACACACAGTGTCTGCTCCTCTCTGGTCTTCTTGAAAAGAGGAAGAGGAGATGGGACTCCACCATATCTGGGACCCCCAAGGCCCTTCCAGCTCCAACATCCTGAGTGGGATTGTTCTGAAGGGTCCATCTGCCTTTGGTTCCCCATCTCAGCTGAACTCAGGATCTCCATGGAGTGGCTCCATTCCAGTCCCCAGCCCATCCTAGTCCAGTGTCTGTGGCCTAGGTGGTTTCTCAGAGTTTGTGTCAGTGTCACAGGTACCTACTGGTGCTGCCCTGTGCTGGCTCTGGAACCCAGGGAGTGAGATGTGTGGATTGACCGAATCAGATGCTCAGCTCCACAGATCTTACAGTCAGGGCATTGTCTGTCTCGAGGGGTTGGAGCTGGTGAGACAGGTAGATTCTTGGGCCTCCCTTCCTGATACCTGGTAGTTTTATCAGCTCCTGCACATGCAGTCCCAGGCTGCCTCTGATGTGTTGGAGGAGCTCTGGCCTAGTGAGAGCTGAGATGGGTTCGTATACCTCTTGCCATCTCTGCTGGGGTGTGGTAAGTACAGCTTAGGACAGGGCTTCCTTGTTCTCTCAAGGATTGGGGGCCCTGAGGGAATTTCAACCAGGGGTGGGAGCTGAGGTAGAGAACTAGATCCGGCCTTCCTGTGGAGGGAACCACATATGTAGAGGCTCCAGGGTGGGAAATATCCAGAATTATGTTTGGGATCAGGGAGCCATCCAGCACAGCCCAAGTGTTTGGTGTGGATATGGATATCTGGCTGGAAAGGCAGGCGGGGCGGAGCTCAGGGCTGAAGCCCTGCTGAAGGCTTTTAACTTAGGTATGGTTCCTGCCAGGCAAGGGCTGTGGCCATAGCAGGAAAAGATGGCCAGACGTGGGTAGGCAAGGGGTGAGGGTGGAAGGGGTCCTTGGCAGGTAGGTGTTCCTGGGAGGAGCAAGGCCCCCCAGAGAGGCTGACAAGTTGCCCCAGGAAGATGTGATAACCTAGAGCAGTGTCTGGCAACCAGGGTCTTTGAGTTCTGCCTCCATTTCGGGTCTGCAGAATGGAGACGGACAGACCACTGCTTCTCTGAGGGCCCTTTGTTCCCAGTGGTGGGTTAGGGTAACCAGACAGGTGGTGGGACAGCTGTGCTAGAAAGCAGCTGCCAGGGTTGGGGCCCAGGCAGCAGTTGGACCAGGAGCTCCCAGCCCCACAGCCCACCTGTGACCCTTTCTGTAGGGAGGGAATCCCAAGAAGCAGGGGGCTAGGGATCTTGACTTGTGCTGACCTCCAGACTGGGCCAGGCCCTCCTCCCTTCCCTCGGCCCTCCTCTTTCCTTCTTCCCTCCCTCCTCCTTCTCTCCCCCTCCTTCTTCTTCCCTCTCTCCCTCCCCCTTCCTTCTCTCTCTCCCACCTTCTTTCATTTTCTCTTCATCCTTTTACTTCCTTTCTTTTCTTTCTAACTCCTTTCTCCCTCCCTTTCTTTTCTCCATCACCTTGCCTCTCCTTCTTTTAGCCCCCAGCCCCCTCGACTTGCCCTGGGAGTAGAGAAAGGAAAGCATGGGGAAGGAGCTTGAGAACTCCTGAGCCTCTGGGACAAGGCCCTTCTTCCTTGTTCCAGTGGGTTCTCAGGAGACGTCTCTGCCTTCCCTTCTGTGAAATGGATGCTGTTACACTGCCTCTGGGTAGAAAAAGCCAGGGCAGAAAAAGCTAAAAAGGAGGAAGGCAGAAGGCAGCTACAATCAGCTTGCTGGTGAAGCTAAGGCAGAAGGGAAGGCCAGCATTCCCAGGAGGCCAGAGCCTCAGCTCTGGCAGAGGCCTAGGGGCTAGAAGGCCCGGAGAACATGCCAGGGATCTGAGTCTGGGCAAGAGTGACAAGAATGACCACACTGACCTCATCCCCATTTGTGAGAGGCTGAGATTGAGGCCAAAGGCCTGTCCCCAGGGTCCTTTGTGTTCAGGAGAATATGGATAGGGTGGGCCAGTCATGTGCCAAGTGCCAGGTTGCCATGGTTACCCAGGATGCCCATCCGAAGAGAGCACCAGGTTCTCTCTCCTCCCCCTCCCTTGCCACGGGAGGAGGGGCCTCCCTTGGGTACTGAAGAACACGCCAGGTAGGTTCCTGGCGACAGCCAATGGGGGATGAGGATCGTGGTAGCCTGGGAACAGTAACCAAGGAACCGTCGCCTTGGAATCTCCCAGCTCACACCCGCTCACTAGGTTGTAGGCTGCCAGGGCCTGGGCTCTGAGAATGGGCCAAATGGACTCCCTCAAAGCCAGCGACCAGGCAGCGATTTCTACCCCATTGCCTACTCCCCTCCTGACCCAGGCCTCCCTCTCCCAGGTCCCAGACCACCCCCCACTGGGCTCCAGCCAGAATTGGTGCCTGGCCCTGCTGTCGTGATGACATGGCAGTGCTGGGCCAGAACCCCGACTCCTGGCCTGCACCCTCTGTGTCCCTCCTCCTCACCAGAGCCATCCCCACCCAAAATTGGCGGCCCGGGCCCTGAGAGTACTCTGAGCCACCCCTCCCTCTCCCCAGGGCTCTGTACACATATGAGGATGGCTCCGATGACCTCAAGCTTGCAGCATCAGGAGGTAAGAATTCCAGCTATTCCTTTGCCTTCCTCTCCGCCCCCTCCTCCGGTGGTTTTCTTCCCCACCCGCCTGGCTGCAGGCCATCTCCTTGCTTGCAGCCAGCCGACCCACACTTTGTCTGCCTGTGTCCTTCCTCCAGCCATCTCTAAGATCCCCAGGGTGGGGAGGGAGGGAGCCTTGCTTGCTGTTTGATTATAAGAAGGTTGAGCCTCAGAGAGGGACAGTAACTGCCCAGAGTCACACAGCTAGGGGAGAAGGGGCCTGGCAGAGATGGCCCAGATCACCTCCACTTTCTCCAGAACCCAAGGTTTTTAACTTTTACCTCAGCAGGCACTAGCACCATGTAAGAGATGATGTGTGAACAGTGAGACATGGGATGTGTCAAGAACAAACACTTACTCAGTCCTACCCTAAGTCAGGCCCCAGGGGATTCAGAGACAAAGCTCGCTCCAGCCTACTGGCCCTGTCTCACACCAGCACAGGACTGTGGGACCTCCAGATCACTGGGTGTGCCTGCAGAGCCCACGAGAGGAGTCTTTCCTTCAGGTTCTAGGCCCTTTGTAGGGTAAGGGTTCAGGAGATGGAGAGTCCTGATACCCCCGATTCCCCCAGATGGGGGTTTGCAGGAGCTCTCCGGCCACTTTGAGAACCAGAAGGTGATGTACGGCTTCTGCAGCGTCAAGGACTCCCAGGCTGCTCTGCCAAAATACGTGCTCATCAACTGGGTATGCAGCTGTGGGCTGGGGAGGGGAATAAAGGCCTCAGAACAGTTGCCCTCTGCCCCTCTTCACCTGCTGACATCACCAGAGAGCGCCCCGCTGGCCCCCTGGAAAGAGAGCCCGGAGCCTCAGGCTGCTCCCCCTCTCGATCTCTTCACTGGGTACTTTGCAGGTCGGTGAAGATGTGCCTGATGCCCGAAAATGTGCTTGTGCCAGCCACGTGGCTAAGGTGGCTGAATTCTTTCAGGTGCGAGTGGGGGTGGGGCTTGTGGGGGCGGGGCCAGCCACCAGGGGTGGGGTCTCTGCACTGGCTGGTGGTAGAGATGGGACAGGACAGAGCCATGCTGCCTGAACACGACTTCTTGCTGCAGGGTGTCGACGTGATTGTGAATGCCAGCAGTGTGGAAGACATAGATGCGGGTGCCATCGGGCAGCGGCTCTCCAATGGGCTAGCGAGGCTTTCCAGCCCCGTGCTGCACCGACTGCGGCTACGTGAGGATGAGAATGCTGAGCCGGTGGTCAGTGTGCCTGGGGCAGGCTGGCCCTGCCAGGGCTCCACCCGCCCCACCTCTCTCGGTCCTCACCCTTTGTGTATGGCAGTTCCCGGAACACTTAGCCTATTCTCCCTGCTCATGCCACACCATTGGACTTTGCAGGGCACCACCTATCAGAAAACTGATGCTGCTGTGGAAATGAAGCGGATTAACCGTGAGCAGTTCTGGGAGCAAGCCAAGGTGTGGACCTTGGCCCCAGCTTTTAGGCTGAGCTGCCCCTCCCTGACCCCACCCCAAGGCATAGCTCCGGCCTCTATCCCCAAGTCCCTCAAACAGTGTTTCCCTTCTTGTTTGCTTCCCCAGCTGAAAGAGGGAGCCCTTTTGGCTTTATGCCCATAGGGCATAATTTCCAGAACCGGTACTTCCCCAATCCTGGGTTGGGGGTGGGCTGGAGGGGCAGGGGCAGAGGCACGCCCCAGCTCAGGGCCTACACTGCCTTGGCATGGGGGATTACAGAAGGAGGAAGAGCTGAGGAAGGAGGAAGAGCGGAAGAAGGCTCTGGATGAGAGACTCCGGTTTGAGCAAGAGCGAATGGAGCAGGAACGGCAGGAGCAGGAGGAGCGTGAACGGCGCTACCGAGAGCGGGAACAGCAGATCGAGGAGCACAGGTCGGCCCTGCCCCATCCCAGGCCACAGGCTCCAGGCCTTCAGTGGACCCACCCTAACGTGTGCATGCTGGTTTATCGTTCCAGAAGGAAACAGCAGACTCTGGAAGCTGAGGAGGCCAAGCGGCGGTTGAAGGAGCAGTCTATCTTTGTAAGTTTTTAGCCAGGGCTCCCAGTCTGCTGGTGAGGGGAAGGGAGAGTGGTCCCTGTGTTTTTGGGCTTCGGGGGGCGGGGGAATATCAGTGGCTTGGGAACAGCTCTGGGTGTGCAGGGTACTTCTGCATGGACATGGAGTGTCACAGAGTGTCAGGCCTGCCACCTGATCATGTGGGTCTCTTCCTTGACTGTGGAAAGAGACCTCCTTGGAAGACGCTTCTTTTATAAAAGAGAAAATCTACCATGACCTTCGCTGACCAGGCCCGCTGTACTCCTCCCAGTGGAGCCTGCATGGCTTAGGGTGGATTAGACACCTACACTTTGGGGGCTGGAGGCCTGGTCCCCACCACAGTTGTGCTGCAGTCACATGAATGAGCCCAGGCGGGCGCTCTGAGCATCCATAGTATCTCTTTTAGAGCAGCCCCTTTTTCCAAGGGTGCTGTCTGACATTCAAACATTGGGATGACTCGTGCGACCGGACTCTTTGAAAATCATATTGGAATTGAATCTTCATGCTTTGAATTGAATTTTGTATTTCAGAAATAGCTAAAGTCGTTCAGGGCTGAGCATGGTATAGTTCAGGATGGGAGGTGGGTAGTACTCATTTGGATTGGGACTATGATGGCCGTTTGTGCCATGGGGACTCAGGGTCACACTCACAGGAGGCTGGGAGGGAGGAGACGGGACAGCCCTGCAGAAGCCCTGGCGTCAAGTGGCTGTCATAGTTCACTCCAATCACATCAGCCCCTGGGGGTGGAGATGATGTGTGGTTAGTAAGCTCCACCTGATCTGCCATCATTCATTCAGCAAACATTTGCCACCTGCCAAATGTGGCAGTGGAGCACAAGGTGGGCAAGATTTTTTTCTAAATTAATTAATGAATCAACTTATTTTGAATTGTGCCAAAATGTATATAACATAAAATGTGCCATCTTAACCATTTTTAAGTGTACAGTTTAGTGGCATTAAGATTGCCAATCTGTTCCTATTGTACAACTGTCATCACTGTTGATCTTCAAAAATTTATTTTCATCTTTCCATACTGAGACTCTGTCCTCATTAAACATTAAACTCCCCATTCTTTGTTCCCCTGGACCCCAGGCAGCTGCCTTTCTTTCTATGAATTTGACTCCTCTTAAGTACCTCATTTGAATGGAATCATGTAATATTTTTCCTTTTGTGACGAGGCTATTTCACTTTGCAGTGTTTTCAAGGTTAATCCATGTGTCAGAATATCTTCTTAAAGCTGATTGTATGTATACACCACATTTTGTTTGTCCATTCAGAGCAAGGTCATTTTGAAACCATTTATTTTGACAGAAAATTTCACATACATGCACACAGAAGTAGAAACAATAGTAGGGTGAATCCCCCAATCCCTCATCTTCACCAGTTGTCAACATTGTAGTCAGAGTCTCAAAAGTCTTACACCATTACATGGTAGTTTCATCTGGCTCTTCAAGTCTGGCTCATGTGACAGTAACCGTAAGATGTTCTAGCAGGTCATTGTGGTGACCCTACAACTGTAGGGCTTTTAAAGAAAGTCCCATGTGTGAATTTTGGGATTTAGAACCATAAAATGCTTTCTCCTTGCTTAAGCTGTCCTGCTTTCTCTCCTCTGTTAAGAATTGCATTCCTTGTACTGAGTTCCCTTTTTCCTTGGGCTGCCAGGGAGCTCCCATGTATCTGAAGATGCTCAGACACAACCGTGCTTTTGACCCTATGATTAATGTATTTATCTCCCTTTCCTACGGAGAGCCCTAATTTATTTCAGTGTTTTGCACATTGTTGGTAGTTAAGGCTTTTT
The DNA here is from genome assembly GCF_006229205.1 of Suricata suricatta. Lineage (NCBI taxonomy): Eukaryota > Metazoa > Chordata > Mammalia > Carnivora > Herpestidae > Suricata > Suricata suricatta. Next base: position 84,382,230 of record NC_043705.1, read on the forward strand.
TGATGAGCTTGCCTCTCATCCTTTTTCTGAACCAGGCAAAGGACTCTAGTGAGGTTACACACTAGCCAGTGCTGGAACATCAGCAAAGGCTGTTGGGATGTAATTTATGGGAAGGCAAGGATTCTGACTAGAACCCAGTGAGCCGAGGAGCAAGGGAAACTTGAAAGGGACAGAGCTAAGTCAGAGGAGGACTTCAGATTTCATTCTGGAAGAGACAAAGCTGTGGTTGGAGTGACAGCCCTCTGAGGAGTACTTTGAAGGGCCATTTTCTTAATGTATCCTGAGAAGAAAGTTTAAGTTTTAGATTATGTGCTCAAAACAAAGAAGCTCTGTCACTGCACCACCCCACCCCATTTGCCACAATAGTAGCAGGAGCAGCACTGATTAAGAATCTTTGATGTAGTAAGTTCAGGTGAGCAAATGTGTGCCAACTGACCCATGTGCTGGCCACTCCCACACAGATCTGAGTTCTTGGCCCGTGTCACACACAGGGGACAGGGGTGATGATCCCATAAAAAGGAAATTATGATACAGTGTAATCTGTGGTGTATGCCTGGAACACCTCGTGGGGACCCAGAAATGACCTGAATGGGCAAGGGTCCTTTTCCGCAGGAGACAGTGCTAAGCTGAGGCTGAGAGCAGGAAGAGTTGAACCTGGGATAGGAGTTGGGCATTTGGGGCCAGAGAGATTGATGTCCCGTGTGAAAGCACAGAGGTGGGACATGGTGTGCTTCCTCTAGGAACTGTGACTACATTGTGCTGGGGACTTTGTCTCCCATCTTACAGGTTGTGTGGCTGAGTCAGGGCGGGAGAAGGGTGTGAGAAAGGTGACAGAGGCTAGATCAGGCAAGGGGAAAGGGAATGTAGGAGGAACAAGGGGCCCTGTCTACCTTTACTCTTGGGGTTACAGCCTCCAAACTGGTGCAGGTAGCTGCTTGCAGTAGGGGATGGTGGGCTGCAGCGAGCTGGACGGCACATACTTGGTGGGGAGGGCTTCCACGGTGCAGCTCTGGCTAGTAGTGGCTTTGGGGCACGTGGGCCAGTGTTGCCAGGGCTTCTGGCATTTCAGGAGAAACTAGAGATCCTGATCTTGGTGTGAAACTCCTGATTTTTAAGTGGTAGCAGCTAATGTTTTAAAAACAACATACCGGGGCGCCTGGGTGACTCAGTTGGTTAAGCGTCCGGCTTTGGCTCAGGTCATGATCTTGTGGTTTGTGGGTTTGAGCCCTGCATCGGGCTCTGTGCTGACAGCTAGAGCAGAGCCTGGTTTCAGCTCAGGTCATAATCTCATGGTACATGGGTTCGAGCCCTGTGTTGGGCTCTGTGCTGACAGCTAGCTCAGAGCCTGGAGTCTGTTTCAGGTTCTGTGTCTCCCTCTCTCTGACCCTCCCCTGCTCATGCTGTCTCTCTCTGCCTCTCAAAAATAAATAAAAAACAAACAAACAAACAAAAACACATCATACTGGGGGTGCCTGGGTGGCTCAATTGGTTAAGTGTCTGACTTCTAATTTTGGCTCAGGTCATGGGTGGAGCCCCACGTCAGGCTCTGCCTGCACTAAGAGTGGAGCCTCCTTGGGATTCTTTCTTCCTCTCTCTCTGTCCCAACCCAATGTACACTCTCTCTCAAAATAAAAGAATAAACACTAAAAAAATAAAAACATTATACAGGCAAAACAAAAGCCGTCTGTGGGCCATACCCAGCTAGTACTCACTGGCTCATTAGAAGCCTCCCCAAGGAAAAATCTAGGTAAAATCATGGTCTGATTTGGATTTTGGAAAAATCCTTTTATGGGAAGAGAGCAAGGAGATGGGACCAATGAGAAGCCTTCCCTCATAATGCCAAGATCCAGGCATCAGTGATGGGATGTGGTTGGCTGGGTACTGAGGTAGGCCGTCCAAGAAAAGGTAGCTACAAAGCAGGGAGCATTCCTGAATGACCCTGGATGCCTGTTGTATCTGGAGATGAAGGAGCAGGAGCTGAGCTGGGTACCTGTAGCCTCTCTGAGCTGGAGATGAGGTGGCCAAGGGCTATGTGACTGGGCAGTGACAGGAGCTAAGGTGTCACCTCCATGCCCCTTCCTGCCAGGTTGTGGAGAAAACAGGAGGCCTGTAAGAAGGCCAAGAGCTCCTGGCAGAGGGGGGTGACCAGGACACTATCCCTTTGGTTTCCAGGGTGACCAGCGGGATGAGGAAGAAGAGACACAGATGAAGAAGTCAGAATCAGAGGTAGAGGTGAGAACTGGGGGGCAGGACAAAGTGAGGTGGGCAGGGCTTAACTTAGCTGGGCCCGGCTCTCACCCTTTCTTTGTGCCCCTAGGAGGCAGCAGCCATTATTGCCCAGCGGCCTGACAACCCACGGGAGTTCTTCAAACAGCAGGAACGAGTTGCGTCGGCTTCTGCGGGCAGCTGTGATGCACCCTCACCCTTCAACCACCGACCAGGTAGTCCCAGGTCCCGCCCCCCACCTGACCCCCTCTCCTCAGGTTCTGGGCCTGAGCCTCTCTGCGACTCTTTCTTGGAAGGGAAGCCTTCCTTGCCCAAGGACTCCTTTGGAGAAGGCAAGGCCATTCACTCATCGTGTGTGCTTTTGCCCACTGGCTCCCAGGTGGCAGGACTGAGAGGGGTTCAGGTGGGGGGTTGTGTCACCCTTGGCTGAGCAATGGGTAGTCCCAGAGGTCATCTGGGCAGCTCTGGCATGGGCTGAAGCCTCCGCTTGACTGTGGGGAGTGGCCCTCCTGGGGTTGAACTAGGTCTTGCCTGAAGGGCTGTGGGTGCATGTGCAGTGGGCTCTTCCCCTGGTCCTGACTTTGAGCAGCCTGGAGCCTGTACCCAGTGCTCACTGTTGGGGTTCTCCCTGTGCGGCTTCCACCTCCCTCCACAAAGCACCCTCCTGCTCTGTCTGCTGATCGGAGTGTTTGCCCCTGTTGTGTGCTTGGCCCTGTGCTGGGGTTCCAGGGGTGGGTCAGGCTGTCCCTGTGCTGCTTTGAGGCTGGCTTTGTGTGGCACGCTCATTGCTGTGCGTGTCTGGTGCTGGTGGGAATCCTTTGATGGCTTGAGGCTGTGGTCTAGTGTGGCTGATTGTGTGCCCTAGCTGAAGGCAGTTTGGATTTCTAGGGCCAGCCCTGGGGGCGGGTGAGGTCTCATGGGGGTGGGGGGGAGACTGACCCTCTCTTGTCCTCTGTCTCTCTCTGTCTGTCTCTCTCGGCAGGTCGTCCGTACTGCCCTTTCATAAAGGCATCGGACAGTGGGCCTTCCTCCTCCTCCTCTTCCTCCTCCTCCCCTCCACGGACTCCCTTTCCCTATATCACCTGTCACCGCACCCCAAACCTCTCTTCCTCCCTCCCATGTAGGTAGCAGCCCCAGGCCTCAGTGGGGTGGGGTAAGGAGGGCCCCGCTTCCCAGCAGTGCCCCCGCCCTCCCCCATCCTGACCTCTGATCTCTGGTGTTTGTCCCCGGAGCAGGTATTACCTGCCTCTTTCCCCTGGCCCTGAAGGGGCTCTTGCTCCAAGGGGGCCTGGCTTATAGGGTCTGGAGCTGTGTTCTGGCCCCTGAAAGGCTGGGGGGCTCCTAGCCCCCACCCAGACTCCAGATAGGAGGTGATGGCCAGGCCCCCAAGGTGGACAATCCTGGTCCCACCTGGCTCCCTGGCCCTTACTGACCAGCCTGGGGGTTTGTTCCACAGGCAGCCACCTGGACAGCCACCGGAGGATGGCACCCACCCCCATCCCTACCCGGAGCCCATCTGACTCCAGCACGGCTTCCACCCCTGTCGCTGAACAGATTGAGCGGGCTTTGGATGAGGTCACGTCCTCGCAGCCTCCACCACTGCCGCCGCCACCCCCTCAAGGTGATTGAGGGGCTGCATCCTCGCTGCACCAGGGCTCAGCCCAGTCCCGGGGCTGGGAACCCTACGTGGCCATGTGTAACAGCTCTTCAGGGATCTGAGCCACCCATTACTTAGACTGTACTGCCCTGGAAGTAGCTATGGCAGGGAGGAGACTTGGGGTTACAGTCAGACGTGCTGTCTGAACCTCAGTATCTCTCTCTGGAATGGGCATGGCACCTTCCTCCCAGGGCTGCCGAGCAGTTTAAAGACACTACAAGATAAAGGGACAGCAGGGCCTAGGGGTTGTGCTGGAAGGTGCTCTGTATGGAACTGAGTGGAAGCCTTCTGTCCTAGAAGTCAGTGGATGGGCAGAGTACAGTATGGTGGCGGTCCCGGGCCCGCTTCTTTCCCTGAAGGAGGTGACCTCATCTCTCTCCTCCATTTGTGCTATTGCAGAGACCCAGGAGCCCGGGCCCAGCCTGGATAGTGAAGAGACCAGCAAAGAGGCCAGAGCAGCAGCCCCTCAGGCCTGGGCAGGCCCCATGGAGGAGCCCCCACAGGCAACAGAGCCTCCCCGGGGGCAAGCCTCCACGGAGGACTTGATGCTCATGGCATCTCCAGAGCAGGCTGTCCTGGCTGCCCCGGCTGCCCCTCTGGAACCTGCCATGGCCAACACCGCCACAGCCGACATCCTGGTAGCTGATGCCGTTGAAACCGACGCTGCCACTGCCGACACCGCTGTTGCCAACACCATCACCCCTGCCGCTGCCAGCCTCATTGACCTATGGCCTGGCAACGGGGAAGAGGCCTCCACATCCCAGGCTGAGCCTAGGGTCCCTACACCACCTTCGGGTGCTGAGGTCACTCTGGCAGAGGTACCCCTGCTAGATGAGGTGGCTGAGGAGCCACTGCCACTGGCAGGCAAAGGCTGTGCCAACCTTCTCAATTTTGATGAGCTGCCTGAGCCGCCGGCTACCTTCTGTGACCCAGAAGAGGAAATAGAAGGGGAGCCTCTGGCCACCCCCCAGGTCCCAACTCTGCCCTCTGCTCTAGAGGAGTTGGATCAGGAGCCAGAGCTGGAGCCAGAGCCAGAACCCCACCTGCTGACCAATGGCGAGACCACCCAGAAGGAGGGGACCCAGGTGGGGCAGGGACAGCCTGGTTGTAGGGATGGTGGTTAGGGTTTTAGCAGACAGTACCTCCTTTCTCTGAGACCCACATTACTGGAGGGTGGCTGCATTTCATTCTCCCTCCTTGGGCCGTCTGCCTTTGTGACCAAGGCAGGCATCTGTTTCCCTGGAAACCACTGATGAAATCACTGGTTGCTGGGGAAACGAGCTCAGGCCTGGTATAGGTCAGTCCTAGCCCTCCTGGGTGGGGCCCAGTGACTTTGAGCTTTCCTCCTGCAGGCCAGTGAGGGGTACTTCAGCCAATCACAGGAGGAAGAGTTCGCCCAATCCGAAGAGCTGTGCGCAAAGGCCCCGCCTCCTGTGTTCTACAACAAACCTCCAGGTAGTGCTGGGATGGGTGATGGGGAAGAAGTCTGGTGGGGGTGCTGGGTTCAAGTGTGAACATATGCGAGTGCACACGCAATCACTTGGGGGTATTGAGTTCAAGTGTGGATGCACAGCCAGCCAGCCACAGCTCCCAGGGGTTGGGGGATAGCCATGGACCTGCTGGGCTATCTCCTTATCTCCCCTCTTTTCTCAACGCCATAGAAATCGACATCACCTGCTGGGATGCAGACCCAGTACCAGAAGAAGAGGAGGGCTTCGAGGGTGGTGATTAGCAGTGGCGCCCCGCCCTCAGGCTGCCCTTGCCAAGGCCGCCCACCTGTGCCGGCCTCTGGCCAGACGGCTCGCCGTGCCTGCACTCGCAGCAGCTCCGCCTGGCACCCACTCCGGATTCCGGCCCTGGCCCGGGACTTGGCCGCTTCCCTACCCACAGGGCCTGACTTTTACAGCTTTTCTCTTTTTTTTAAAGTTGATAGGAGACTTGTACAGTTGACTGGTTTTCCTCCCGTTGGTAGTTGAGACGCTGTTGCAAATTCTACCCCCTCCCCGCCCGGACCAGATTGTAGCTCTTAGTCCTCCCTGCTCACTCAGCTGGCCGGGGTGGAGATCTCACCCTACGTGGGGGCCTGGCGTCGGGGGAGCTCTGGTGGGAAAATGTCCCACCTCTTTTCCTAGTTTTATGTTTCTTGGAAAAATATCACTTTGTATTCTCTGTCCAGGGCTTCAGATATTTTGCACGAATTTTAAAACATGGCAATAAATGGCTCGTGGGCTCTGGCTCCCTGGGACCCCCTCCCCGCCCTTCTCTTGACCCCTCCCCGCCTGGCCCAAAGGAAGCAGGCCCAGCTGGGGCCCTTCAGCTTCCAGGCCCTTTCCTGCCCCCCTCCTGCTGGGCAGGTCCCAAGCTGGAGGCCCTAGGCGCGGATCAGGTCAGGGCTATCTACCGGTGGGGCCCTGGGCTTAGATGGCCCCTCCCAAATTCCTCCCTCTTTGCTTGGGTTCCTTTTTCACGTTCAGTAACTGTTTTTTGGAAAGCACAAACTTCTGTAACGGGTCGTGCTCATGTCTGTTAATAAAGAAATCCAGATCCCTTCAGGCCTGCTGCTCCGGGCCTCCAGGGGCGGATCTGTGGTGTGCCGCCTTCCCTGACCCCATTCCCAACTCTTCCCACCTCCAAGGCCACAGAGGGCGCCCTCACCGTGATCTCACGGGCAGGGAAGGTAGGGTCTGGCCCCAGAGGAACCAGCCTCTTATCATCCAGAAGGCGCATTCAGGCCCTGGGTCACCAATCCCCGGGCAGGCCTGGCTACCAGAACCTTGGGCGCAAGCTGTGGGTGTCCCCTCCGCTTGTACCAAACCAGATCACACACCTTTATTATCCTCAAAATGTAACAAACGGGGTAAGAAATCCCTCCCTCCCCTCCCGTCCCCGCAGTCCAAGGGAAGCGTTTAAAAAGCCCCGCAGTCAGGCCTTGAGTCCGCGGGTGGGGCCCGGAACGCCGGGTGCCCTCTCTATACGGCTGTAGTCCTCCCGAACAAGGGGATGGAGACCGGCAGGCGCCAAGCTCCATGCTCCAGCGGCTCGCGGCTGCTGAGTTCCGAGTCGGTCCAGCTGGGGAAGACCCTGCGACCACGGTCCGCCTGCAGACAGAGTGCAGGGCAGGGTGGCGCGGGCCGCGGAGCGCTGGGCAGGTGCAGCGCTGATGTGTAGCCCCGGTCCAGGAAGAGGGGCTTGTAGCTGGGCGGCGGCTGTTCCTGTTTCTCCGCGCTATCGCGGCGGCTCAGAAAGGGTGTGACGATCTTGCGGTAGAGGCCGCGCGTGTCCGTGAGCACCTCACTGTAGGGCGGCGGCGGCTCGGCCATCAGCACCGCCTCTTCATAGCACGGTGGTTTGGACATGTCCGATTCCGCTGCGGAGTGGGAAACGACCAGAGGAGTGAGGCCACCCGTCTCCTGCCTCCTGCGTAAGCTTTGGCCAGCTGCCAACCCTAGGCCCAGCCCGCTACCTCCTAGGTTCTTGGGGAGGCTATCCCGTGGAAGGCTTGCCAGTCCGTAGTGATCCCGCCCACTCTTAGTGGCCCGCGCTGACCACGGCAGAGGTCTGGACTTACCTTGACGCGGGTAACTCCAAGGCCGAGGCGGCACTGCGAGGTGCGGAGGCGGCGGGTGCGGAAGCGCGTGGTGGTGTGCGTGTGGGTGTGCGTGTGGCTGCGCCGGCCCGTGGTGCAGCAGCGGATGGACGTGCACGTGCTGATGCGCGTGCGCTGGCGCCTCGAGGCGGCCGCGCTGCGGTGGTGGGGGCGGCGCCAAGCCCGGGGGGCTTCCAGCCAGGCTGCCCTCCAGCTCGAGGGGCTCCAGCTCGAGGGCGCGGAGGTTCTGCTCACGTAGTCGCTCCTCCTGGCGCCGTTTGAGGCGGCGGCGCAGGAAGCTGCAGAAGCAGCAGAGTAGGACGATGAGACCCCAGATTAGCCAGAAACCGGCGAAGCACGTGAGGAACGTGTAGGTGCCCTGGGACATAACCATGGCGGCGGCGGGGCGGCGGGTCCTCGGCTGCTTCACTGGACACTGGGTTCCTCTACGTGGCCCCGGCCCCGCGCCACGCTCCCAGGCGCCGCCAGCGTCACTCGAGCACCTGCGGCCGGGGGCTGCCCGCGGCGGGGCTCAAGTCGTGCGCGCGCCGGCAGGGGGCAAGAGCAGTGGCGCCCGCTCCTTCCCATGGCGCCGGTGGGAGCGCGGGCGGGCCTCACCCGGGGCCGCGCGGGACCTGTAGAACAGACACAAGGCGCGGTGAAGGCACGCTGCAGCCCGGACGACTTCCCAGCCCGCGCCCGTGCCCCGCGCAGTTCTGGGGAAGCCTCCTCTGCGGGAACCCCCGCACTCCCCGGGGGGGCGGTGACGTCACCAGGGGGTGACGTCACACCTCGAGGTTTCCCCGGTAGGGTTTTCCCGGATCTGAGACCCGGCCGCCGCCGCAGCTTATCCAGGGGACTCCAGGCGGGCCAGTAGAGGGCGCGCGAAGGCCAGTCTCAGCCTCCGTACTCACGGAAGGTTCACCACCTCACCTCACATAGTACCCCAGCTCGGAAAGGGCTTCAGAGGCCTGTGGATAGACCCTCAGGACGCTGAAAAGGAATCTCTGCTTTTCGGCGGGGAAAAGATGGCCCACCTCCTATAGCCCCACAAGCAGCCCACCGACGCCCAGCGTTAGCCCTAGGCATACGCCGCTCTAGGCCTATTACCCGCTCCTACTCCTGGCCGCCCAAAGCATGGAACATCCAGGTTGGCACTGCGGGCCTCCTGGTCGTCGTAGCTTTTGTAGAGGAGGCTCAGGAGGGGTTGTTCCAGCTGTTACTACGTGCCACTGGTCTGCTTTTGTCTGCACGGCTGAGGGGAGAGGGGGGCTGCTCCTTTCCTCGAGGCGCCTCCGCCTGCCAGATCCCAGCTCTGTTTCCCCAGCCTCCTACCAATTTGCAGCCTCATTGGCCCTGCCCTCCTAGCTCCAGAAGGCCATATCAATTCTCCTCAATTCCTTTACGTTTCTGCCGAGGGTAAGAAAAGTAGCTCGTTTGCTCCTGTATCACCTGTCGATGGACACCTCCAGTTCTGTCTCCTTCCTTTCCACAGCCGGGGTTTAGAGGGTAACTTGCATCGTGAGGTATGTAGGATGGAGCCCTGACTGCGGAGTGACGGGTGGCAGGCAATTGTTCACCACCCTCGCAGAACAGAAGTGTGCCCTTCTTGAATGCCTTATACCTACCCAGGGTTTTCACATATAACCCTTTGGGGTAACTGCAGTTATTACTATTTTACCGATGGGGGGGAGAAGGGAGGGGGGCAGGTGGTAATTAGCTGTGTAGATCGCAGATAGCAGTGCCTTAATTTGAATCAAGTCTGGCCACAAAACCCTAGCCAGGGGTGGGAGAGTGCTGCTACTTGAGCTACTTTGTGGGCCGTTCTTCCAGGAGTCCCATCGACAGCCCCCCCATCCTCAGCATATCGAAGGCACACACACATTTAGCTCTGGGGGCCATGGTGGGCCTGAGCTCCAAGCTGGAGGTCCACATCAAGCTGTCTCAGATTGTTCTGGCTGCAAGCTGGGGGGAAGCCAGGCCATGGGCCACCCCACACTTCTCCCCAGATGGCTCCTGTCTCATTCTCTGGCTGCCTTGTGCCATGTGCCACTTGGTCCCCGTGCCAGTCCCTTTCTCCTGGGCCTGTGTTCCAGAACAGACAATGGCGAGAACAATAGCTCCACCCGCCCCCACCACAACCCTGCCATGAGGCTGCCATGGCGACGCAGCCCAGATAAAAACACGATGCTGCCAGTCACTGGGAGTTAATTAAATCTGTTGTTCTCCTTTTCCTGAGCTCACAGGAATTTTCAGGAATGCTCTGAGGAAGCCGGCACTAACTCAGGGGCCCCTTGGCCTGCACATCAGGTACAGCTCCAGATCAGAAAAGGTACTTCTGGGACTGGAGGTGAAGGAGTTTAGCTGAATTAGAAATAGAAATACCTGCCGAGGACTGTCTACTGCATGTCAGGCCTTGTTCTAGGCCCTTTCCATTCAGAACCTCATGTGATGTATAATACCTCCTTCTCAGTGGGGGCCCATTTGACAGATGAGGAAACAGGGTCGGAGAAATGATTTGCTCCAGGTCACACAGCTTATAAGGGGAGGAGCTAGGATTTAGCCTGAGTCTGAATCCATAGTCTGTCAAAATATTTTCCCTTACATGACCACTGAGACCTAAATGAAGAGCCCTATGCATGTGAGCACTTGGTACATGAGGACTTGGCAGCCATGGGGACACTGAGCTGACTGGCCAGCTTGTAGCCAAAACACACCTTTCTGTTCCTTCGCACAAAGCCCTGGTGCTTCTGGCCACCAGGCCTCAGCTCACAAGTCGGAAAATACTATAGGGTGGAGGAATGGGATGGCAGCTCCAAGGTTAACAAGGAACAAAGGACAGAGACTTTGCCCTGAGGGGCCCAACTCAGCTGACTGGGCATTAAGGCAAACAGGGCAGGCCACAACCAAGACTCTCGGTGCCAATGTGGCCCCTCAGCAGGAGGCAGGAATCACTGTCATATTTTATGAATTTGGCCGCTCTCTGTCCTGCTGGCACCAATGCCCAGTTTGAGTAGGCATGGGTTTGATGCTAAACACTCCCTCCTGGACCACTACTTCACTCGGTGGTGCTCTGGCAGGCCCAGAGGGCATGGATCCTGCCTGACGCTTCCCTCCTGCCTGTGTTGGGCCCACAGGAGTTGCTCATTACATTTCATCTAATCCACAGTAGGTGCTCCTCACATAAATGTCAAGAGACCTTTCCAGAAGCTCTTCCTGACAGACCAGGCTTCTCCAATCTTCCTCAAAGAGTTGTCCCTTTACCCCTTCATACTTGTATGCTTGCTCCTGCCTGTGTCTAGGGAGCCCTTCAGTGCAGACCCTGCCTACAGCTTCCTGCTCACAGCCACACACCCTCTCCATTCCCTCCAGACTCCAGAGCAAATACTGCACCTGTCCAACTCCAGCTGTGTGCTAGCATGGTGCCTCCTCCATTAAACCTGCCATTTTATGTGTTTCTTCTTTCTCTTTTCTTACCTTCTTGCAGGTTATTTGAACATATTTTTAGGCTTCCATCTTGATTTATTTATAGAGTTTTTGAGTGTGTTGCTTTGTATCTTTTCTTAGGCCATACACTCACTGGGGTACAGCAGGGGGACACAAAGGAGACCCCAGGGGGTGAGTTTCTTAACCTCTGTGATGCCAGTTTCCCCATCAGTGACCACTGAGAAAACTGAGCTGGTCCATGCAAAGGGTTTGGAGATGCCCAATAAACATTAGTGCTGATGATGGCAGCTTCTGAGGTAGGAATACAGAGATGTGTGTGTCCTTTAGGTGCTCTCTGCCTGAGGGCTGGACATCACAGATCATTCTCAGTTATCCTACAAACTAGGCTAGCATTCCTCCCATTTGACAGAGGGAGCACTTGGCTCAAAGAAATCAAATGATACCCAAGGAAACACAGATTTCTTACCACGAGGCCTGGTGGGCTGCTGTGGGCACCTACCACATTGCTCCTCTGCATGGAGAACCCTGGCAACCTTAGACCTTTAAAATCTACTGGGTCCTTTAGCTCAGTAAAGAGCCCACCACTCACTCCATCCCCCAAATCCTGTTTTTACCCTCAGTGCACATTGTGCCTTCATCTGTCTATTTCCTTTAGTCCCCCTGCCACTACCTCAGCCAGGCCCCCATCATCTTTTTCTCACCTGGGCTCCTATCACCATGCTTGCCACCACACTCTGTACTTCCATGCTACACTCCTGCTCAGCCTACCCACTTTCCACATGGCCATTTCCCCCAGGCCCTCTCCCGCCTGAATCCTCCTGCAACTCCCACCCTTTCAGGTAGCAGCCCAGCTCTTTAAGACAGTGTAGATGGGTGCCTCTTAAACTTGAATGAGAATCAGAGCTTGTTAAAACAGTGCTGGGCTCTGCTCCCAGTGTTTGCTTCAGTAGGTCTGGGGTTGGACCCAAGAGTGCATTTCTAACAAATTCCCAGCAGATGCTGATGTTGTGGTCCAGAGAGCACACTTGGAGAACTGACCTAGATCATGGCCTCCAGGATGAACTCCTGCCAAGGCATCTTCAGCCTAACCTCTCACTGCCCTTCCCTCTGCAACCGGCCTGTGTTTCCATCCTGCACTGTGAATAAGTCCTGCTTTCTTTCCCCGAGGGGCCTGCAACACAGCCTCCAAGTTCTTGTCTCCACACTTACTACTCGGCTTCATGGGCTCACTGTCACTTTGCTGGACAAGTCAGCTCCAGGCGGCCTTACTCCCCAGGATTGGAGGGAGAGTCCATGGATGTCACAGTGTGCTGCAATTGTCTGTGTGTGACTCCAGAGGCTGCATCTGTCTTGTCATCTGGCACCCAGCAGCTCCAAAACCACTTGGAGTGACTCTATAAGCCTAGTTCCCTGTTTGGTCTTTTAGCCACAGGACGGGAAACACTTCAAGAGCTGGGTCTGGGGGCACCTGGGTAACTCGGTCAGTTGAGCATCTGACTCTTGGTTTCAGTTCAGGTCATGACCTCACCATCATGAGATCAAGCCCTGTGTCAGGCTCCACACAGGGCATGGAGCCTGCTCAAGATCCTCTCTCCTTCTCCCACTGCTCCCCACCACCACCAAATAAATAACTAAAATCTTAAAAAAAAAAAAAAAAAAAAGAGCTGAGTCTGCATCCAATTCACACACCTGGGAAATGGTCAGCTATTCATTAAAAAGTCAGTGAGATAGAAGCCATCATCCAGCTCTCAGCCCTGGCAGGGTGGTTTACAAATGAGATGAGGACCCATCATCCATGTGAACAAAAGAAAATGGAGGCATATGTTAGGGGCTCTGGAATGGACAGAGGGAATCAAATGGCAGGGATTTTGGGTCATAAGGTCCCCAGAGCTGCCAGTCAATTGAAGGGGCAGGGACTCAGACCAGGGGACAGCAGAGGGAGGGAGGATGTGGTGTGTAGAGTAAGGATGGAGTGGGAGAAGTTACTGCTAACGTATCCTCCATAAACAGCACATGCCAGACCCTTGCTGGCTTCTTCACATTTAGTACCTCAGTGACACCCAGGAGGTGGGGCCAGCTCGGGCCCACATAGCCAGTTGGTTGTGAAGCCCTGGTGACTGCAAAGCCCACTGTCCTGGCAGGAAGGCAGGCACAGGTGACAGTTTTACACTCTTCCCACACCAAGACAGATGAACTGAAGCCAGAGAGAGGGGATTGCTGCCAGTCAGCCAGGTGTAGAGCTGACCAGGAGCTGACCAGAGCCTTGTTTTCAGTTAGGCCAAGGTCCTACAGGTACTAGAGATGCTACAGGTAGCACCTATGTGACTCAACCCTGGCACTGGGCCAGGAACCCAGGGTTTGGAAACTGTGAACATGGACAACAGACTGGGGTCCCAGAGAGCTGTGAGTAGAGAGGCCCTGCATGGCTCAGTGTCTACTGTACTCACATCGGTCCCTCCAAGGGAGCTGGCCACACCTGTGGGGCTGGGGGGAGATGAGGATGCCCTCTTTGGATAGGCAGCCTGGCATCACACACAGAGCACTAAAGGGCAAGCCCAGGGTTCAAATCCTGCTTCTGCCCTGATCGGGCTGTGTGGCCCCGTCCCAGCTGTTCCCATGCCTGAGCTGAAGTTTCTTTGCATGTAAGACAGGGATGATGAGACCTGCCTAGGATTGCCAAGGGTGGAGCAAAACTGATGAATGAAGTGAAAACACTTCAAGACTGGTATACATAGCTGCATGTGACAAACCAAATGCTAACATTCTGCAGCCTGAAGAGGCTCCAATATGGAAACCAGTCCATGGCACTATACACAGACCTGGAAGTGTTCCAGCAGAACCTGCCATCACTTTACCATGGACCAGAGGCCATGGCCTTGTGACTCTCAGGCTGGGCACAGTTCATGGGCATGTTTTGTTGTCCCACAATCAATTTTTTAAAAATATTCTGATTAGCTGCCAAATTTAAAAACCAGGAGATTTTACATAAAAGTCTAGATCCTGGGTTCATCTTAAAAATTATATGGTCATTCCAAGTCCACATTCTCACATGGTGACATAGACTAGCTCCCTGGCCCACCTCACTCATTCCATTGTTCCCTGGGCCCTAGAGGCATTTGGGTTTCCATCAGCTGAACTGATGAGCACCCACAGTAGCCAGCAGTACATGGATGAGCCCATCTCTGCTGAATTCTACCACAGCCAGGGCTGCAAGCTGATCAGGCCACAGAGCCCCAAAACCAAGAATTAGGGTATTGGGGGGTTCCCAGGTAACTGAGGTAGCCCTCACTGCTCAGTTTCACCCAAAGAGAGAAAATGGAGGAAGGGAACCAGCCCAGCAGCAACACAATGCTATACAGCATCCAGGTGAGCAAGAATCTGACTGATTTGGGTGGAAGAAGAAAAACTGTACTAAAGCTTGAAAGATCTAGGGAATTTCCTCACTGGAAGAATATGAAAGGAAGTTAAGAATGCTCCTCTAGAAGGCCCTACAGTTCTTTTCTGCATGGATCACAACATGGATCAGGCTGAGAGCTGTTGTGCCAGCAGAGAAACCTGCACCGGAAACTGAGCTCCACCACTTACTGGTTGTGTGACCTTGGGGAGATCAGGTTACTTCCCTGAGCCTTGGAGTCTTCATCTTTAAAATGGGGATAATAAACTTACCTGCACAATTGTAAGAATTAGGAGACACTGAATGCAAAACACTCAACACAGAGCAGGAACAGAATGAAAGAAGCCCGTGAATAATTCCAAAGGCACTCCTGCAGCAGTGATACTCAGGACTGACTTCAGACACCACCCATCTCAGGACATCTTATGCCTCAAATGCCTGGGGTAACAGTCACCTCTGGTGCCCCAGGACACTTCCCTGGATGGGAAAGGAAACCCAACGGTGGTTGTGGTCACTGGAATGCTGAGTCCAAGGTCTGCGATTGGAGGCTGGCATCTGCTGAGTCAGGTCTGGGAGAGCTGGCAGGAGGACCGTTTCTCTCCCCAGCACCCTGCCGCTGTCAGCTGGGGGAGGTTGGGAGAGGAGCCAGAGGTCATTTCCTCTGACTCAGCTGCCGTTCTCCTCCCAGAGGAGCTCCCCTGGAGGACAGCACATCTCCATGTGGTGCTGGCCTGCCTGCTGGCCAACCTGCATGCCACCCAGCACAGTCTGGGCTTTGTGCTCAGACAAGAAAGGGACACTTGTGATCCAGACAGTGGGCTGGGGCACTCCCATTTGACCTGAGCTTCAGCTTCCCTGGGTCAGCAATGTCCTTTCCTCTGCTCCTACCCACTCTGCTCCCACCACTCCCTGGAGAATGGTGGCTTGAAACGTGGAGCAGAAACCCATCACCGGCCCTAGCCGGGGTTTGGCACAAGCTCTGGCCATGAAGAGGAGAGACATAAGCTTCTTTCTTCTCCTCTGGTAAGGAACATCGCCTCTGTGGCACCCAACTCAGGTCAGGCCATTTTGCTAGCGAGTGGTGGTAGTGATGGTGGGGGTATTGGAACACAGATGCCGGACCCAGGCTCCAAGCCTCCTCCTCCCATGGCAGGCCCAGGGGCTAGGCCGCCCCCACATTTGCAGCCACCCCAAGAACCTTGCTGCGACGACTGCAGCCACGTGGGAGCCAGCTTGTGCCCACGGGGCCGCTCACCCACCCTACCCCCATCTTGACGAGCTGTGGAGGCAGGCACACCCAGACGGGTGAAGTTATTACCCCCGCGGCTCGAGGGCCAGTCCCCGCACCCCCTCTCCCCCTGCGCCCCTGGGCTGCGGCCCCGCGTGGGGTGGGGGAGGGGCGAGAGGGGGCGTCACCGCCCCGCAGCCGCGTTGCCTGGGAGCGCAACCCCGTTGCTGTGGCAACCGTTTCCAAGCGAACCGGTGGCTGCTCGCGCCCGGCTTTGGCTCCCTCGCTCACTGGCGCCCTCCTTCTCCCTCCCTCCCTCCCTCCCTCCCTCCAGAGTAGGCTGGGGGAGGGGCTGGTCTGGTGGGGGTCCGGGGCCGCGACCCGGGGCCAGAGCACGGAGCTGCCCGCGAGGAGGGGCTCAGCCCGGGACTATCTTCCGCCCGCGCTCTGGGCCCGCCCGGCCGCGCTGCCGCCGCCGCCGCGGTACTCACGGGCCCAGGCATCCTCCTCGAGCTCGTCCTCCTGGCTCGGGGCGAGTGGCGCCGGCCCCGCGGACAGAACCCCCGACCTGGGGGGGAG
>NC_043705.1:84398446-84417271 GCF_006229205.1 Suricata suricatta
GAGGACCTGGCACCCACCTGCCGCGCGGAGACTCACACTCTGGGCACCGGGCTCACCCAGCACAGGGAATGCACGCTTCACTCCGCACAGCTCCTGGCAACAGGCTGTCCAGAACGGGCGCACGCAGCCAGACCGGGTGTACACAGTCGACCGATCACACAGGATGCTCAGCCAAGCAGCTGGCACACATAAAGCTCAACCCGGAAAGCTCACACACACGTCCAGGCACCGGCCACATCCTGAAATGCACAGCACGCATGTAGTGGACAACGGTTGGAGCAGGTGGGTACCCCAATGTTGTTCCAGGTCACCGATGCATTGGCTCCCTCCTAACTCATGGCCCCTCCCAGTGTATCCCCAGTGAGCATTCATCACCACTTCTAAATGGCACGAGGAGGAGAACCTAGTGCTGGACCCATAGCCCTGGACTTCATGGACCCTGCTCATCACCAGGGAACAGAAGTGAGCCCTAGTGACAGTCTCCCTGTCTAGGCTGAATCTGAACCTGGCTGTCCATCTGTCTCTCTTAATTGGGTTCTCTGTTTCCAGTCCAACTTCTCTATCACTTTCAGGGAGATCTTCCCAAAACACCTTCCACCACCAGGGCACCTAGGTGTCTCAGTCAGTTAAGTATCTGACTTTTGATTTCATGATCTTACAATTCGTGAGACTGAGCCCTGTGTCCAGCTCCACACTGACAGCACAGAACCTGCTTAGGAGTCTCTCCCTCTCTCTCTTTGCCCTCCCCTGCTCTCCCTCTCCCAAAACAGTTAAACTTAAAAAACAAAAAACCCTCCACCACCATAACAGCTGGGACATTTTGGTTTGCAAGTGACAGAATCCCAAGACAGGCTTGGACGCAAAGGTGTTTGACTCCTGTAACTGAAAAGTCCAGAGGTGATTTTAGCTGTGATCACAATTGGTTCCAGGTGTTCCAACAATGGTATCAGACATGTATCTATTCTCTCCACTCTGCTTTCTTCTGCTTGCATCATGCTTGAAAATTCCCAAGTGGTGGCAAGGGTGACCCCCAGCTCTAAGTTTATAACCTGCCACCCAACCCCAGAGAAGAGAAACTCAATTCTTTACCAATTCTAGCCAGCCTCGAAAGACTCATTTTGACTTAGTGTCCATCAGTGAACCAATCCAGTTGGAGGGATATATGTTCAGCTACCCAGTATGTTTCCTTTTCTTTGATTACAAGCACCCTGTTTCATCAGGGGGACTCACTGCACCCCCTGGGTGCTACCATGCTGGGGCTCTGAACCAAGTGCCCTGGTCCCCCGGTGTACAGTGGGCAGATTTCCAGCCAGGCCATTTGAGCTCTTCAGGTTTGCAGTCAGGCTCAGTGATGCAGATACAAACATGGTTGTAGAATCTTGCTTCTGGGGGTTATACCCTGATGAGAATGGGGTCTGTGACTAAGTGCCCCGGGGCCTAGTTCTTCCTATCACATCCCTCCATATCCTTTTTACCACTCTAAGTTAGTTGGAGGACAGTTCTGTCGCTTGCAACCAAAGATCTCTAACAGCTGGGTCCCACACTTTAGGTGTATGCATATGCAGGGGGTGCAAACCCAGCCTGTCTAAACCACATGGACTGAGACAAGAGGCTCCGCAAAGTAAACATGGGGTGCTTTTGCACATGCTAAGCAGGCACCCTGACAAAACCAGTTAAAACCTTTCAGGGACTCCCCTGCCTTCTAGATGAGGGCCCCACATCTTTTACATGGCTTTCAAAGCCCAGCATAGTGCTGACTTTGGTTCCAGTTGCTCCCTTCTTTCACCCATCACACACCCATCACGCACCCATCACTCACCCCACCCCAAGCCATCCTAAAGCACTAGAGGCCCTAAACCATCCATCTGGCTCCTCCACCCAGGTCTATTTGGTTCTAAATCCGGGAGGGCACTAATTCAGACACTTTTGTGGCAACAGGCCTCCCTGCCTGGTGTTGGCCCCCAGCCCCATCATCTCTAGAATCATCCTCACCACAGTGCTGATCACACTGGGTCTTAACTGCTCCAAAATGGCGGCGCCGTTGTCTCCATCTGGGTTGCCAACTCCCATCATAGAGATGGATAGGGAGATGAACTTAATGCTTGCTGGGAAGTAAGTTCTGGGAGTTTCCACTACTAAGGAACTCACCGTGGTAAGAGCTTTAAGATGAGCGGAACTGTAGCCAACAAGTTCCCTGGGTGCCTACCAGGGAAGGGGAGGGGAATCATGGGAGGTCCCTGGTGGGAAGTTGTGACCTACCCACAGGCAGAGTGTTCTGGGGACCTACTAGTCCATCTGGCAGCCACTCACCCTTACACAACTGCTCAGGGCTGGGTTTTGTCCTCTGTGCACCTATCTCCCCTCCCACCAAGACAGAGGAGCAAATGCACCTTAGGCCCCAACCTCACACCTTGTGGGTAGGATCCAGCTTCATTTTCAGCTGGCCTCTTCACCATCCTGCAGCAGCCATTAACTAGCTAGAAGACTTTGGGCAAGGGCCTCTCCAGTTTCCCTCAAGAAGCAGCAGCACATGTTCTACCCACCACCAAGTGCTGGGCCACCACCAAAGGCCCCTTCTGCTTAGTCAGTGCTTATAGCCTCTGGCTGCCCTTGAGAGCTGTTAACTTGGCACCCAGCACCCACTGTCCTAATAGGCAAGAGTCCTGCCAGTGACCCAGGGGCTAAAAGAGGGGACTGGCTGCTTTTATGAATTTTCATAGCTGCCCTATGAGGTGATGGGTATCACACCCATCTTTCTAGACAAGGGAAGGGCCTATGCAAAGCTAGCCTGAAAAGTGGCCTGATGAGACTTGAACCCAGAACTGTCCAACTGCAAAGCTCATGTGGCGCGTGGCACTAGTACCCAGCCTAGAAGCAAGGAACAAACTCTTACTGTGGTTACAGAGCATTCTTGGGGGTCTGGGGGCATTGGGCATGAGACTATGGTATAGCAACAGGTTTATGAAGTCTGGGACAGACTTGTCAGCAGACTCTCATCCCCGTCTTTGCATAGATGGAATGCTATGGAATGTTCCCCCAATCCCTCTGTGTCCAGGAGTAAGTCTCCTTTAAGGCTTGGCTCATCTATTTTCAGAGAACCCTCCCTGATGTCCTCATGGCTGATCTCCACCAATCCCTGCCACGGCCTGACTTCTAGCATCACCACTGTCTCAGCTCTGCCCAGCCACATTTCCTGCTTCCTGGACAGAAAGATGGCTCTATTGTGCCAGCCCTAGTCGAGCGCATACAACAGGTGTCCAGGTAAGGCAGAGTGGGTAGATGTTTCTAACAGCAGCTTCCACCTTGCTCCCCGGGCTACTTCCAAGCCCACAACTGGTGGCCAGACCACCTTGGCCTTGGAAGGCAGGCCAGCTGAGCCGGTCTCTCTAGTATAGGTAGAGCTAGACTCACACCCTAGTGGGAACCCAAGGCTTCTTCCCTTAGGCCTCATCCCATCTGGGAAGCTGAGAACCCACTAGGTGAGCCCAAAGGCCACCAAGGCCTGGCTGCCTATAGAGGCTACCCCAAGATCAGCCATGGGAGCGGGGGGGCGGTGGGTGTAGGGCCTTGTTGGAAGGGCAGTGGGGACCAGGCCCACCTCTGATCCCTTCCCACTTCCACAAGCAGGGCGAGGGAAGCAGAATGACCCCTGGAACACTAGGAGCAAGAAAGAGGCAGGCAGGGCAGCTGGCCAGGTTTGTGCTCGACTGTATTCACTCAGAGACACGTGGCAGCTTACATTGGACAAAATGAGTAATAAAAATTGGCTTTAAATATGGAAAAACCAGGACCCTGTAATCCCATGCTACCCTAACACTGGGACCAGGATGACCATCACAACCTGGGAAGGACCAGAACCGGGGGCCTGGGATACATACCTCAGCCTACCCACTACACACACACACACACACACACACACTCACACACACTCTCACCACAGGCACACACAGGGAGGGAGGGATTATTGCTGGGCACATGTGTCTATTGTTAAGAGGGGAAGTCTGGAATGTTTGAGAGTTGACTAGGGACAACACCTCCCCCTTCCCATGGCCTGGGCTGGGGCATTTCTGCAAGAGGTGTCTTCAGGACAGGGCCCAGCATGAGGGACGAGATGCCCTAGGAGCTGGAAGGCAGAGGCAGACCCATCTGGGACAGTCTGGGCAGTGGACTGATGGGTCCTAGGGTCAGCCCAGACTCTGGTCACACTTTGGCACAGGCCTAGGGGATACAGAGGCCCCAGATCCAGCCTTGACAAGTGCTGAAGAGGGACAGCATCGGACCCCAGAGGTGATGGCCCTGAGCCCGGGGCAGCAGAGGCAGGCATGAGTCTCACTTGGAGGTCGGCGGTGGCGAGCACAGTGCTGGGGGCTCAGGGGCCTTGCCTGGCCCAGCCTCGGCCTGTCCAAGCTGGGCCTAAGAAGCCTTGAGTTTGGCAGTGGCCCTTCTGCCAGCTCCAGGGTAGGTCTTAAGAACCCTCTGGTTGCTATATACATTCGTACAAATACATAAATACACAAAGCCCCGAGCTCCACGGACAAGAGCTGAAGGGACGCACCTTTGTCCTAGGGACAGCCCAGGCCTTGCCAAACTCAGCCAAACCAGGGGCTGAGGGGCAGAGGACACTGGGGACAGCTCCGGCTATGTTCCCCAGGCCACAATGTGAGTGGACAATGGGGAAGACCACTGTGCAAAACTGTAAACAGCGCTCGGAGTAGCTGCTACCGCCAACCACCGGTAGGGGCCTCAGGCTCGGGGCTAGAGGCGGGTGGGGAGCTCGAGGCGGGTGGGGAGCTCTTCCTCACTGTCGCTGCAGTTCCCACAGCAATCCTGGAAGGATGGGAAAGACACGGAGGGAGAGAGGCAGAGCAAGTGCCATTAGCCACCAGTGCCATCACCAGGAGGGCCCTGCCAGTAGTTGCCTGGAGCCATGCTCTGGGTTGGGGGAGGGATCCCCATGAGGGGCCTAGAACAGCAGCTCAGGCCAGACATGTGTGGACATCAGTGCAGAGGCTGCTCGCAGCAGGCTGAGGTAAGAGGGTCCAGGTGGATGTCAGGCTCTGCCAAGAGCAAGACCCTGTCCAGACTCTCTCCCCTGGAGCTGGTGGAGGCAGGGCATGGGGAGACAGATGTCTAAGCAAGGCTAGCAGCTTGAAGGTGCCAGGGTGCGGGGAATGAAGTGGGGGGGAGCGGGCACCAGACTTCTTTCGCCCACATCTCGCCTCTGCCATGGAAGGGCTGCCCGTGGCTCCCCGAGGCTGGGCAGCAAGGCCAACCCACGGGGAGCCCACACTGCTCACCTCTGGAAAGAGAAAAGAGGCCGTGAGCCCAGCCAGGGATAGAGGACAGGCGGGAATGAGGCCAGAGACCGTGGGCACCCCTGGCATGGCTGGAAAATGCCCACTCCCAGCACATGCGGGCACCGGCTCTGCCTCCCACCCACCATCCCCTGGAGCCAAGCTGGGGGCCAAGATAGAACATTGCTGGGGGTTACCTGGCGGCTGAAGAGTCTCTGCAGCAGTCCTTTCTTGGGGGGTGCAGGTGGCTGGCCCTTCCAGTCCAGGTCTGGGGGAACTGAGCCATCTAGCCCGAAGACATTCAGCTCCTGGAAGCACTCAGTCTCCACCATCTGCCAAAGAATAGGCAGCTATGAGAGCAGCCTCCAGGCTGCTCCGCGGGGGCTCATCCCACCAGCTGGGCAGACCCTTACCTCATTCTGCCAGGGGATGGGCACACTGCCCGTGGCAAACTTCTGGTAGAAGTCCTGGTCAGTGGGCTCCAGCTCCACACCCTTAACCGTGGAGAACTGTTCGATGTCCAGAACATCCTTGCAGTAAATGGCCTGGGGCTGGTGGGGACAGAAGTAGCAGTTAGGAACAACACACATGCGTGCGTACACACACACACACATGCACGCCTGCCCACCTACATGCATGTAGGAAGCTCAGCCCTGAAAATCACTCCAGGCTTGGCCTGGTTGTGCCTGGACCCTTGCAGCCCTCTCTGGTTTGAAATCAGAAACAAGATACTCCATGCACTTCCATTTCTCTTCTATAAACTAGGAATCATTACTGCTCACTGCTTTCAACTGATGAGTTTGAAAGGCCATGCCTTTCCCAGTCAATGGCAGCTGACCTGCTACAGCCAACCAGCCCCCACAGTGCCCTGGGGAATCAGCAGCAGGCACCCCCCCGACCTGCATACGGCTTTCTGGGGGTACAACTGGTGACGTGCGTGCAGGCAGAATCTTGGCTGGTCCTTTTAGCTGAGCGTCCCCATGCAGGGTCTGGAGGTGCTAGGTCCTCTGTCCCAGGATATCCAATGGCTTACTCCATCGCCTCAAGCGTCATGGCCAACCAGAGGATTAGAACAGTCCTCCCAACTCCTCACACCCCCGGAGCTCCTGCTGGGAGCTCACCTCACTCCAGAAGGCCACCATCGTTTCCATCTTCATATTATTCTCTAAATCCTACCATTAAGAATGGTCAATTAGGGGCACCTGGGCAGCTCAGTGGGTTGAGTGTCTGACTCTGGCTCAGGTCATGATCTCACGGTTTGTGAGTTTGAGTCCCGCATCAGGCTCTGTACTGACGGCTCAGAACCTACAGCCTGCTTCAGATTCTGTGTCTCCCTCTCTCTCTGCCCTCCCCCGCTACATGCTCTGTCTCTCTGTCTCTCCCTCAAAGATAAATAAACATTAAAAAAAATTTTTTTAAATGTCAATTAAAACAACATAATGTGGCATAATGTGAGGCACCTGGGCAGCTCAGTCCGTTAAGCATCTGACTTCAGCTCAGGTCAATGCTATCACCGTTGTTAAGCTCAAGCCCTCCCTCAGGCTCTGCACTGATAGTGCAGAGGCTACATAGGATTCTCTCTCCCCCTCTCTCTCTGCCCCTCACTCACCCACGCCTTCTCTCTCTCAAAAATAAATATAAACAAAACAAACAAAAAACCAACATCATAATGTAAAATGGAGCAGCTACTTTGGAAAACAATCTGGCAGTTTTCCAAAAGGTTAAATGTAATGTTATCATATTAGCCAGCAATTCCACTCCTAAGTATATATCCAAGAGAAATAAAAATGCATCCTTGCCAAAACTTGCATGTGAATGTTCATAGAAAAATTATTCATAATAGCCCAAAGTAGAAACAACCCTAATGCCCATCAACTGATGAATAAACAAGATGTGGCCTATTCATAGAATGGAATATTATTCAGTAATAAAAAAAGGACCAAGTACTGATATAGGCTACGTCATCAGTATGAACCTTGAAAATATTATGCTAAGTGAAAGAAGCCAGTCACTAAGGATCACATATTGTATAATGCCATTTGCATGAAATTTCCACAGCAGGAAAATATGTAGAGACAGAAAATAGATTAGTGGTTGCCAAGGCCACAGGGAGAGGAAAATGGGGAATGACTGCTAGTAGGCATGGGGTTTTTGTTGGGTGGGGGGGAAAGAGGTGATGATAATGTTCTAAAATGGATTATGGTGATGGCTGCACAATCTCAATATGCTAAAAGCCATTTAATTACAGACTTTAAATTACTGAATTATAAGGTATGTGAATTAAATCTCCATAAAGCTATTAGAAATGATATCATCACCAAATTTGCTCCTCATCTGTTGCTTCTAAAGAGCTGAATTCCAGGCCACTGATTTTTCTAACTTTGAATAAAAGACCCAGGGGCAGTGGGATGACTTCCAGGTTAAATGAGACGATGTGCATGGGAAGCGGAGTGGCGGGGCCAGCCCCGAGGCAGGCTGCTCTCCGTTAAATCACTCACAGCAAGGCCCACACCCCAGAGTCTGTGAGGCCCACAAAACACGATCCTTCACAAGCCACAGCTCCTAGCTGGCCTCCGGCCTCTACTCACCTCCTCTAGGCCCACCCCCACACCTCACATGTGTGCTCAACATTCCCCAAAGGCCCCCCTGTCATACTTAGAATAAGACCATGCGCCTCTCCCAGCCTATGCTCACTCCACACTGACCTCTTCACTGTTCTCTCTCTCTCCCTCTCAGTTGCTCCTTCTCCCTGAAATGCTCATACGCCAAAACTTGGCACAGTTCTCTCCTTCACATATTTTAGGTTTCTGCTTAACCATCAGCTCCTCAGAGACCACCCTGTCTAAAAATACTCCCACTCCTAATCGTTCCTTATTGTCTTCTTAGCCTGATTTATTTTTTTCCAGTTGCATTTCATATTACCTGATATTCCTTTTCACTTGCTGCTTTATTTTGACATGCTTCCCACTACAACATGAAGGCAGGTCCTGTTGACCTCATGATCTCTGAGGTCTGGCACATATGGGCATTCAGATATTTGGAATAAATGATCACCAGTGCTGCTGACAGTCCTCAATCTGGCCTGCCCAATCACCTTCCTGACTTCCCAGTGTTCCTGGTGGACTGTCATTCAGACGACCCAGTCTCTTACATAAGGGAGCAGGGCAAGCACATAACCTAGTCTTGGCCAATCACAACCTTCCCTTCAACTTCATATAGAGAAGCCTCAATTCAGGAGAGAGGATGATCAACAGGTTGAAGCACAGCCAAGAGATGAAGTCTTGGCCACACTGCATGAAACGCTGATGTTGGCCCTATTCTGGGGCTCTCTAGCTAAATAAACCAATAAGCTCCTTGTTCAACATAACTAAGTTTCAGCTGGGTTTCTGCCCGTTGGAATATGATGATTCAAGGATGTTTCTGCCCACAGAATGCCTGGCCCACTGAGATGCTAGTAAATGGGTAGGACTCTACAAGGAAGAGGTCAGCACTACCAGGTGTAGTGGGCAGCCCCTGTTCAGCCAGCCCAAATGCCCTTATCCACGCTGACAATGGCATCTTGGTTTTCCTTTGGGAAACTGACCTCCCTGACTGGCAGTGGTTCAGGTAGGCAAGTGATCCAAGCGTGGTCACTGATGGGCCTCTGACCAATCCGTGGCAATAAGCACTAGCCTTAGGGTTACTTTTCTTCCCCCCTTTCAGGACTTCTTTTGAAATGATTGGGCAAGTGGTACACTCTGTCTACTGGGCTGGCTGAGCTGGTAGGATGTGGACCCAAACTGCTGGTCCACCACTGCTGCACCCTAGCAAGAGAAGTCGGAGAGTAAAGACTGCACACTGGCCTGTAAGTGGAGAGGGAAAGGAAGAAAAACTTCCTGCAGTGTTGTAGCAGCCCCAGACCCTGCAGCAAGCATCGAGATCTATCCTGGGGCTTTTCATTTGTGTGAGTGCATTTGTTTTATTGGCCAAGCCGTCTGAGTTGGGCTTTCTGACACGTGCACTGAAGGTGGCCTGACAGCTCCTCTAAGAGCCCCAGGGGCCGAGTCCCTGCCCAGGCTTGGTCCTGCTCTCAGCAGGAATGGACAGCACTCACATCAGGCTTGAAGGGTGGCTCCAGCATGCCGGCTCCCAGTCGCTTAAAGTTCAGCTTTTTGAAGAGGGGGTGTTCCTTCACCTCACGGGCACCACCTCCACGACACCCCAGGCGCTCACCAGGGTCCTTGCACAGGAGCTGTGGCAGGGTAGGGGCAGTTAGAGGGGCCTGGGAGGGGTGCCGGTGCCCCTAGCCCCAGCCCTGGCCCGCTGGCCTCCTGCTGGCTTGCCATACCTGGGAGCAGAGTGAGCGGGCCTGTGGGGAAAAGCGCTCTGAGTATTCTTCAGGCACCTCCTTCACCAACCGTTCCACCTCCTCTCGCTTGATTTTCTTTTTCCTCTGCTGGAAGGGTGACTGGCCTGCGACCATCTCATATAGGAGGCAGCCTAGTGCCCACCAGTCTGGGCTGAATGTGTACCGTTCGTTCTTTACCACCTCCGGAGCTGGGCAGGGTGTAATGGGAATTAGGGCTGGGCAGGAGGCAGGAACCAAGCCCTGGGGCCCTGGGAATGCCCAGCACACATCAAGTAGGGCATCAGCTCAAACATCTACCTGCCAGGCAGGCACTACCAGCAGCCTGGTGGGGACCTCAGCAAGTAGGACAGCACATTCTCCATCAAAGGGAGCAATGTGGCCCTGTAGAGGGCCAGGTCTTCTGATTTCTCAAGAGAATTCAGAAATACATATTTTTAATGGGAAGCTGTCAGACCTATCAAGTGTTGGCAACTGATTCAAATTGTTTTATTTTTTACTTTTTCCCCATGTTTATTTATTTTGAGAGAGGGAAACAGAGCATGAGGAGGGAGGGGAGAGAGGAAGAGAGAATCCCAAGAAGACTCTGCACTGGCAGCAGAGCCTGATACGGGGCTTAAACCCATGAACTGTGAGATCATGACCTGAGCTGAAATCAAGAGTCAGATGCTTAACTGACTCAGCTACCCAGGTGCCCCTCAAATTGTTTGAAAAATAATTTTGACTTAAACACAAATGTAGGCCACATTAGGCCTGTGTGGTTACCAGTCTGTAACCTCTGGATTTAATATCAGACAGAAGAAAGAAGAAAAACTTCTCTGCTGCATACCTACTACCTGCCAGGGGGGCACACGGGGATTTTTGCCTCTCCTACCACTTTCATCTAAAGGCAACTCTGGGAGCCAGTATGATTACTTTATGGTTGGGCAAACTGAGCCTGGGAGAAGCAGTATTGTGGCCCAAGGACACACAAGTGAGAAGTGGGGCCTGTAACTGGGGCTCTATCTGCTGTGTCACATGGTCCCCAAGGGCCATATCTTGGCCCATACCACAGATGGGCACTCCGTCCCTGAACCTGGGCAGATCAGGGGAAGGGAGGACTTCTCATCCTTCTCTGATAGCCACCTGCAGGCCCAGACAATAGGAGGAATTCAGTAAGTATTTGGTGAATGAGTGATGTGGATTCATAGGTGTGCAGGGCCCTGGCCGAGTCTTGGTCTCTTAATTTCTAAGATAGGGAGTAGAAAGAGTTGATATCCCTGAGACACAGAAGACTCCCAAACAGAAGTGGGGGGGACCCAGCCCAAGACAGCAAGAGGACTGAAGAGGCAGTAGGGCCAGGGCAGAGGGAGACTCACCCATGTAGCCCACAGTGCCCACACGACCCTTGATGGTCTGGCCTTCTGGCACGTGCACAGCCAGCCCCAGGTCGGAGATGCGGATGTGACCTGAATGTGGGTGGACAAGTTGGGGGGGGTGGCGTTAAACAGGTGGGCTCAGACTCTGCCCCAGTCCACTGCACCCCACCTCTGTGCCCCGCCCCCTACCCACCATGGTCATCCAGTAGGATGTTCTCTGGTTTCAGGTCCCTGTGGGGAGAGGACAGGGTAAGATGTTGTTCAGTTTGCCAAGGAGCCAGACGGCACGCCACCCCCTCCTGGCTCACTTGTCTCCTGGGATGGATTGTGCAGCAAGGTGCAGGAGCCATTTATTGCCAGAGTGAGAGACACCCCAGCCCTCACTTAGAGCAGCTCTGACCTGAGGGAGCAGCTGAAGGATCTACCCAGCCAGGACTCCTTTCTGGGAATCCCCAGGCAAGTGGAGAGCAGCTCCCACCGGAGGGGGCGGGGGACAGCACCAGTAGCCTTGCTCACCACTAGTGTTAAGGGGGCCCCGCCCTCCCCCAACTTTGGTGGCTGACTCTGCCTTTGCTGTCAAATGGGGTGACTCAACTGTCCCCTTATAGGGTTGTTGTGAGGTTCAAATGAAATCACTGCCAGTAACAATAGGCAGAGCTCCCCACTGCCAACCCCTGCATGCCAGGCTCTGTGCACCTTACCACAGGGAGCTGACTGGCCCAGAGAGGGATGAGGACACCAGAATTCACATGAGGGAGCCAGACTCAGAGACTCTCAAGTCCACCCAGCATGGGCAAGCGTGGAGCCCCAAGCCCAGGCTCAGGGGGGCTCAAACTGGCTCATGCTCACAACAGGCCCAGCACACCAATGTCCTTCTGTGGCCTCCACCCATGCCCAACTGCAGCCCTTGGTGGGGAGGGCCAAAGCCCAACACCTGTACACGATGCGTTCCCGGTGCAGGTCCTCCAGGCCGCAGCAGATCTCCGCAGCATAGAAGACGGCCCGCTCCTCGGAGAAGCCAGCCTGGCCCATGTGGTAGATGTGGAACTTGAGGTCACCTCCGTTCATCAGCGTCAGCACCAGGCACAGCGCATCCTTGGTCTCATAGGCATAGGCCAAGCTCACCTGTGGCCGAGGAGACCCACGCCCTCAAGCAGGGGCCATGGGCTGCCTGGGGGCAGGGGTGGCACCAGCCGCCCAAAAAGTCCTTCTCAGTGCCACTCCTTGGGACTCAGCCTGCTCCCCAGGCCTGGTGTCAACACCCCAAACCCGCCCTTCCCAGGCATCTCTGAGGGTGGGGACA
This sequence comes from Suricata suricatta, assembly GCF_006229205.1. Lineage (NCBI taxonomy): Eukaryota > Metazoa > Chordata > Mammalia > Carnivora > Herpestidae > Suricata > Suricata suricatta. The sequence continues at coordinate 84,410,747 of NC_043705.1, forward strand.
GGGCAGGACAGGAAGGGACCTAGCCAGGGCAGGGCAAGTGCATGGCCAGGGGGAAAGGAAGGGTCTCCTGTCTGTACTTACTACAAACCTACTGTTCACTTTCTCCAGGATCTGCTTCTCATTGAGTGCCATGGCCTCCCCTTTCCGCTTCTTGATCCGCTTCTTCTCCAGCTTCTTGCAAGCATACATCTTGCCTGTTGCCCGCACCTGGCAGGCACACACCTGTAGCCAAGGTAGATGGGCAAATAGGACCAGCTGTGTCCTTCCTGGGGCTACTGGAGCTCGGGGAGGAGGGCTGCTCCAGGGCCCACCATACCCCTCCTCCCCACTCCATCAGGGGCTCTGGCCTGGCCACTTACCTCACCAAAGCCTCCTTTGCCCAGGACTCGATACTGCCTGAAGGTGTTTTTGGTCACTGGCTGCCTGTGGGCAAGGGATTTCGGAGCAAACGCTGGCTGAGCAGGGGCCCAAGGCCCGTGAGAGCCCTAGCAACTTGGTCTACCATGGGCCAGCCTTCAGGGAGCTCACCTTTCGAGCCACTTCCACTGTAGGAAACGGTTGAAGTAGATGCTGTCGAGGTAGTCGGCAAAAGGGGCCATGCTCAGGTACTCATGCGTCAGCCTGTTGAGAGGGCCCAGCCCACCAGTCAGCCCCTGACACCCAGGTTCTCAGCTGGATGGGACAGGACCCCCTGTTAGGAGCATTCTCGGCCTAAAAGGCAGCCTCATTGGCCAAGCCCCTTGCTATCCCAACTAGGCAGGAGAGGTGCCCCTGTGCCAAAGCTGAAGCTTCTATAGAGAGGGAAGGCAACCTGCCTAAGCTCACACAGCAAGTGCACGGCCAGGGTGGGAGGCTGAGCTGAGCTGTTCACAGCCTCCCGGGGCCCATGGAAGCCCCCTCCTCAGGACACAATTCCAGGCCTGTGGGCAGGGAGAGGCTTACCGGGTGAGCTCCTGGAAGAGGTCTTTGCAGGGCCCCTGCTCCAGCCGCTGGGAGCAATTAGTCACCAGCTGCCGGGGAACCTCAGGGATGAGGTCAGGACCCTGGAGATGGACAATAAACAGGTCAGTGCAGGGGCCTCCCTTGGCCAGCTACACCCAGGGCAGAGATGGCCGGTATCCTGGGCCTGTGCTAGGAGCAGCTGGAGCTAGTGGTGTGCCAGCCAGCCCAGTTGCTGAACTCAGTTCCACCACTATCCTTGGGGCAGGGTGAAGCAGAGACACTGGCAGGCTGCCTGGCCCACCCTCCTGGGCTCCATGCCCACAATCTGTCTTGTGAACCTGGAGAAGCTCCAGGGCACTCTCTGCCCAGGCTGTGGTCATTCCTCTCCCCATCACTGAGCTCTGCCTGCTGCCTTCACCGCTCCATCCCTGCTCACTCACCGTGTGGCTCAGAAAATTCTGCATTAGCCGCCGCCCACAAGCCTTCCGCTTCTCATCAGGGGTCACTTCATACTCAGCCTGCAGGGTGGGAGGAAGAGAAAAATTGGGGTCTGGGCAAAACAACAGGTGTGGGAAAATGGGACACACTTGACCTAGGGACCTCTGCCCACCCTCGGTGTTGGGCTGGGCTGTGCTTACCACTCCATCCAAGAAGGCTATGCAGCGGGTCAGCTCAGGCCTTGTGGCGCAGAACTCTCGGAACAGCAGGCGCCCAATGGGCTGCCGCTCGCACAGGCTGTGGTAGTCACGCTCTGCAAGCAGGGGTAGGAGCTACTGAGTAGGAGCTACTGAGTTCCTAGACCTGGAGCCTGCCGGCAGGGCACTCCTGTCCATACCGCCAAGCCCTGGACCCCAACAGTAGCTTCCAGCCCTACATATAGAAGTCACTACCTCCTTCAGAACCCTCACCACAACACTAAAGTGGGCACTACTGTTATTTCCATTCACAGCTTGGGACTTTGAGGCCCAGAGAAACTAAGTAATTAACTCAAGGTAACACACACCTGTAGCCAAGGTAGATGGGCAGAGCTGGTGTATGGCTCCAGAGCTGGGCCCTCACCTCCCCCTGCTATCTGCTGGTTCACAGCACGTACATACGTCACAGTGGTGCTGGGCTTGGGTGTGGTTGTGAGGTTCCGGCCCGGCCTAGGCTAGGCCCAAACCTGCTGCCTGCCTGGCGAAAGTGCAAGAGGAAGCTGTGGCTTCCGGCAAGCTCGAGGCTAAGCCTCCTTTCCCAGGCAGTGGAAGCAGCCATGGTATACTCTTTGCCCACGTGCAGGCTGTCAGAGGGGCCTATGCAACCTTAGGGGCTCCACAGACTCAGCCAAGATAGGCACGAATTGGCATCCTGGCCCTTCTTTGGGTCAAGGTTTTGAAGCCCCTCACCTGCCACTCACCCTGCTCAGGACAAGACTATGCTAAGCACGGGCTTGGGGCTCCTAATGCGATCAATCTGTGGGCTGACTCCAGCTTCCACCGTACGCCGTACACTCTGTCCCTCAAACTCCAGGCATGACTCTCCTTTCCTCTGTTTCTCTCAGACTGCCCAAATCTGACCCTGCCCTACTCCCTCTCCCCTCCCCCCACCTACCCCAAACACCCCCTGCTGTCCTATTTGTACTATGCTCTCCACCCATCTCAAGCCCAGGAACTGAAACTGGGTTGGGTCGTGCAGCTTCAATCTTCCTGCTCCCCAGAACCCCTAACCCTGCCCCTCTGCCCCTGGGTGAGGTCTCAGGGGACGCTCCCCCAGAACACCCAGGTCTCCACCCAGGCCTCACCGAGGCTGAGTCGCAGCTCTTCACACTGGCTGATGTGGGGGAACTGCAGCATCTGTCGCCATTTCTTGCTTTTGCCCTTGCGATTCCCACCACCACCTGTGGGAGTAAACAGGTGCTGGATCTCAAGTCCTGCTGCCACCATGCTTCCCCTGGCCACTCAGTGCAGCCCAGCGGCCTGGCCTTCTGGGCTCAGCTCAGGCACAGCATGCTCTAGGAGCCACCTCAGGCCTTCATTCCACAGCCCTCCCTGGGCTCTAGGACATGCATGGTCCCCTGGGCCCCTCTGCTAGGGGGTTCCTGGACTGGAAGATCCAAGAGGGGTGATAAGGACAGGTCACCGGGTAAGGGTGGGTTTCCAGGACACCTTAGCTGCTTCCTAGCAGGTAGGAGTTTCTCAAATGAAGAAAGCAGAGGACATGACAATAGTGGAACTATGTAAGTCAAGGCACAGAAGGGAGAGATTCCAGGACATGTGGGACATGCCTAAGAGATGCCAGGGGCAGAGGGCAGCCTGGGTCACCAGGAAGGCTTTAGGCCCCTATTACCTGGCCCTGAATCCGAGCTATCAGAGACTCAAACAAGGCAGTGACTGGAGGGCTGGCACTCAGGATGCCTACTCCAGTACACAAGGGGTTCTATAGCCCTGATACCTGTCTCATTTTACGTAGCTGACCCCCTCTCTCTAGCTGCTGAGATCAGGGTAGTAGCTCAAATGCCTACAGAGCCAGATAGGTAGGGTAAATGTGGGCCAGATGGGAGACAACAGGGAATGGTGGGGAGTGTGGTCAACTGGACTGGGCATGCCCCTTCCTCTAGGCAGGAATATGGACTTAGCGTGACCAGCTCTTCTGACTTTTTAGCTGGAACTCTCAACTGTCATGTGAAATACTGGTTCACATTTTTTGTAATAACCCATTGCAGCTAAATAAATTAAACATATTAGAGAGCTAGCCAGATGTGGCCCGTGGGCCACAAGATTGAAAATAGAAGGGCCTGAGTCTTGGAGCCCCACAGTCATAGGTTTGAATCTCCAATTTGCACTGGAGGCCTGTCACTTGCCTTCTATGAGCGTCAACTTCTCCATACATACTTCAGATCCAAAGCCACCTCTGGAAGTACTGTCAGACTGGGAGAGTCGTGTCCAGTACCCAGCAGAGCTGTGGCAAGAGGTGGTCCTCAGCTCCAACAACGCATGGCAACCTCAGGCAGCCAGTTTTCCCTTGCCTGGCCTCAGTTTCCCCTCTGCTTTACCCAGCCTTGTTTTCATCTGGCCTGGCTGAAGGCAGGTGACACAAGGGAAGGGGCAGAGCTGGGTCCCTCAAAGGGTTCTGTGACCGAGGCGGCCTGGAGGAGGAAATGTTGCAGGGCACCCATTGGGAAACCTGCTAGCAGCTCTCCTGCGGCCTGCACCCAGCATACTCCACAGCCATTGCTCCACTCTGAATGAGCAACAGACCCCCACCCCCAACCCAGGGCAAGGCCTCACAGAAGGGGAACTCCTCCCCCACCCCCACAGGTCCCTCACCCAACCCTCCATCCGCTGGCCTCCCCCCACCAGTTACTTCCTCCTCCCCCTCCTCCCAGCCACATCAAGGCAGCAGCAAGAGTCACATGCAAATATCTTGTCCTGGAACTGCCACCAGGGTCAGTGGGGCTCCTCCCCAACCTAGCCTGGCCCCCTCCTAATGCCTCTGGGGGCCTGGGAAAGGATGGAGAACTAAACAAGGGCTCACACCCCAATGCTGCCCCACTTCATCCTCACAGCTATTCTGCCAGACAAGGCATAACCTCATAAGAAAACTGAGGCCTTGAAATGAGGAATCAATTGGTCTAAGATCACAAAGCCTGGAGGTGCCAGAGGCAGGATTCAAACCCAGCTCCCTAGGACTACAACTCACACTCCTTTCCTACCTGAAACATGCCATGCCAGTCATCTATTAGGTATCCACTGAATACATTCACCAAGGGCTCCCAAACCACTTAGGGCCTCATATCCCTTGGGAAGTTGGCGAAGGCAAGGCCTAAGGTGTCAGCCAGCTAATGAAGGGATTCCAGTGCAGCAGGGATTTCTTTAAGTTTGTATCTCCTGTTCCTAACTCTTCCACAAAAAGGGTTACTAAAGTTTAGAGAAAAGAGACTTGTCTAGAGCATGCAAGTGGGAGGAGCAGAACCAGGTTGGGGTAAGTGTTCTCCAGTGGAGGTATCAGTCCGGGTCTGGCCGTACCACACTATGCTTCACCCATGACCTGAAGAAGCATGGCAGGAAATGCCACACTCTCTAGCCAGGCAAAGCAGTGCTCTCAGCAGGTCTGACGCCTGAACTGGCTACAGCCATAGAGAGGGAGGCCTGGCTAGGCTCTCCTCACCCCTCCTCCCTAGCTGGCTAGATGACGAGGCAGAACAGAATCAGCAGATGCCCCCAAAGGCTAGGAGGAAGGCCTAGCCCTGAGACTCGATAAGGGACAGGAGATAAAAAAGGCTCTGGGCACTAAGGACCCAGTTTGCCATGCCTATTTCCAGGCAGCATCTCCCAGGGAGCAACACAAACTGGGCAGGCTGGGGGGTATAAGATGCTGTGCCATCTGGGGGCTCTTCTGGGCTTGCTACAGATTGTTTTGGGGGCATCCTGTGTCTAGGCCTGGTCAACCACAGTCTCACCGTATGACTTGGGGGTTAATCCCTGGTCTGAACCTCAGTTTCCCACCTGTAAAATGGAGGAGAAAAGGGAGACAGATGACTCAGCCTGGAAGCCCAGCTAAGAGTGGAAGATGACTGTGTCATGACCTCCCTGCCCTAGAGTTCCAAAAAGAAGGGTCTTGTTCACTGCTGGTCCCCAGCACCCAAGACAGGACAGGGCACATAATAGAATGGGTGTTCCCATGATTATGTTACCGAGGTTGACAATGACAGGTGAGGGCCAGAGTGGCCACAAGACAGTCCCCCACGACCCTCAGAGGCCAGGTGCCTTAGTATTACTTGGGGTGGGAGCCATAAGAAGCTCAGTACACACTCACCAGACTTGCTCCCTCTGCCAGGCCTTGCACTTATAGTCCTGCCAGCCCCACATGCTCTCTTTCTTCAAAGCTCAGCTCCCACTTATTTCTGTGCCCGTTTGGCCCTCTACACCGTGGGCTTCCTGAGGGCAAAAATCATGACCCATTCACCTCTGTCCCCAGTATCCTGAGGCACCAAGCAAGTGGCAATCATGTTGGTAGCATATGTGACCAGCCTATTCCCCAAACCGGGTAAGCTGTGCTACTGCAGTGGCTCGGTTCATTCATTCTTCAGACCTTTATCCTACACCAACTAAGTGTGGGTCCAGGCTGGGCGCCACGGTCTGGGCCTGAGGCACGTGGGGCAGGCTACCCTTTCTTGGGGCATCTTCTCACCTATCACCCGGGAGAGGCCTCAGAGAGGCTCTCCAAGCACCCAGGTCCCACCCTTCACTCTTCCTTCCTCTCTCTTTCCCTCACCCCCCCGCCCCGCCGCGAGGGCGGTGGCCTGACCCCCGCCCCTTCCTGGGCCCCGGCACCCCGGGGCAGGTGCAGAGGACTACCGGCCGGAAGGGCTCGTCTATGCGCGGGGTGCGGGGCGCGGAGCGCGCTGCCCTAGGGGATCTGGAGACTGGGGCGTCCAGCCGAGCTCAGAGGCCGCGCGTCCCCGTTCCCCGCACACGGCCGCCCTCTCGGCCGCCTCACCTTCCCGGGCCTTGAGTAGCACCGTGTTCGCTACGATGTTCTCGAGCTCCATGGGCTGCGGCGCCGCCGGGCCCGCCGGGCCGAGCCCCCGGCCGGGATCGCTCG
>NC_043705.1:84417371-84420039 GCF_006229205.1 Suricata suricatta
CTCCTTCTCTCTCTGCCCCTCCCTCTCTCATGCTCTGTCTCTCTCTGTATCAAAAATAAATAAAACATTTAAAAAAAAAAAGTTTCAAAAGGAACACCTGACCACAATCAAACTAGTAGAGGCAGTCCCAGGATTTTTGCTGGAATCTTCAAGACAGAGGCTTTCTCTTTTCATAGAAGCTGCCTCATTGGTAAGCAGTGAGCATAGAGCTGCTGGCAGCCATCTTTAACACCTCAGAGGGAAAACCTGCCTGAGAATAAAGACAACTCAGATTAAAAACAGAGTCAGAATATGGGAGAGACAAATTTTGAGTGACACCATTAGAGACATGGGATTCAAAGACAAAGTTGGAACTACCACCTTTTCTTTTAAGTTACTTGAACCAATAAATTCCCTTATTTTGCCTAAGCCACTTTGAGTTGCAGCCAGAAGTCCTAACTGATGCAAATATTCATACATTGTTACCAAGACGTCCCTAAAACAAAACAAAATAATACCCCTCATGATCACTCTGTAAGTCAGTAGCTTAAAGTAGGGAAATAATGACCTTAGAAGCAGGGACTGGAAGAACAAAACAACAGTGAACTTGAATCAGGAAACTTTCAATTCCATCGTGGCCACTGACTCCCTCAGTGTGACCTTTGGTCAGGGGCTCAACCTCTATGAACCTTAATTGCCACACCTCTATTAAGGAGGTAGAGGCACTCATACTGTCTGGCCATTGTTAAGATGGCTGAATGGGAATGCATTTGAAAGGGCAGAGCCTGGCATATGATTAGGGCTCAATCTGCAGACGTTTGTAAAGAAACTTTCCCATTCAGACACACTCCCATTTCTCTGCAATTTCTACACACCTGACCCAGTTCTCCCTGCACACCTGGATGTCTTCCATCAATTTTGGACTGGGGGGAAAAAGGCACCATCTTCTTGCCTTGGCTTCTTTCTACCACTGGGGTGTGGGTCTATGGGATGAGAACTAGGAAGCCATCAAGTTCATCTTCACAAATATCTGGACAAACACACACACAGCCCCACTTCTCTCTAGCAGAGACTTAGGGCATAAATTTCAAGAGGTGACAGAACTGCCTATTCAAAGACAAGTTTAGGGGTTCAGAAAGTACCTAGGCTACCATCCTTCATTCCTTCTGAGTTGATGGCACTATTTTTCTCCTAGTTATTCAGGTTGCCACCATAGAACCTTTGTGCAAATGGAAGTCACTCCTTCCTCCAGACAAGTGCTATCTGGCAGAACTTTCTGTGATGATGTAAATATTCTCCAACATAGTAGCCACGAGTCACACATGGCTATTGGATCTCCTCAAATGTCACAGCCTGAGACCATTCCTCCTCACTCTTTAGTATTTTGTCTTAATGCGTTAAAAAAAATAAGTTTTATTTATTTATTTTGAGAGAGAGAGCAAGTAGGGGAGGAGCAGAATCCCATACAGGCTCTACAATGTCAGCATGAAGCCTGATGTGAGGCTCAAACCCATGAACCCTGAGATCATGACCTGAACTGAAACCAAGAGTTGGACGCTTAACAGACTGAGCCACCCAGGATCCGAGTCTTAATAGTCACTTATTACTCTGAGACCATCCTATTTATTTGGTTAGTTATAGGATTAATCTTTACCCCCTTCCTAGCATGTAAGCAGAGAGCTTGGCTATCTTCCTACCACCACTGTATTCCCCAGCACCTGGCTCAATGCCTAGCACAAAACGGGTGCTCTGTATTTTTGGATGAAGGAATGGAGAGGGATCAGAGAAGCCTAGTTGACTTCAGCTCTGCCTAACTCTTACCACTCTTGAGTTTAAGCAAGTCTCCGTTTTCTGGTGGGTAAAGTGGGAGTGGAGAGAGTGGGATATCAGCCTTGTTTTCTTCCTGGTCTTTGGCGCAGAGCCAGACATTGGACTTGTGGCACTTCTGTTCCCCACCTGTATAATGGGTGTTGAGTTCACTCAAAAGTCTCAGGGTGGTAGTGCTGCCTTATAAGGCAGCAGAGGCCGAGGGCGGGCGAGGCCGTGTGGGTGGAGAGAAATCACAACATCCGGCTGCGGGGGCGAGGCGGGGGCCGCAGGCTGGAGAGCCGCTGGGGAGGCTGCCAGTCTCTTCTGGACTTCTCCCTGCTTCCGATGTGCGCTGTCCAGAATGGGCCAACCCAAAGAAATCCGGCTGGACGCATGGCCCAAAACAGCTCGCAGTCAGCCCGTAGGAGCCCCAAAGTAGCAAATGCATCTCCTACAAACCCTAGAAAAGCCAAAGCTAGTCAGAGGGACCCGGGCCACACCTCCATTTGGTGGCCCAATCAAAACTCAGTGCTGAGAGTGACTGACGCCTCTTTTATCCAACCAAACCCCCAGCTTCTAGGGCGTTCCCAAGAGGACCCACCTCTGTCATCCCCGCTGAGGGCTCGGCCCTAATTGGCAGTTCGCTATCCTACGAAGACTCAGAAATTCGAACCTAGGGGCTGAACCCCACCTCGGACCAACCAGGAAGACGTGACGTATAAAGTCCCGCCTTCCTGCTCCTTTGAGCGAATCTCTGGCTCGGAAGGCGGGGGATGATGAAGAGGCTGTCTAATGGGAAGACGGCGCGGGGAGCACCCTCCCGGTTATTGGCCTCGTAAAGTAAACAGAGGGCGGGGCTGGGCGGTCTGGCGCCCGGGTG
>NC_043705.1:84420139-84472288 GCF_006229205.1 Suricata suricatta
CACAGAATCTGAAGCAGGCTCCAGGCTCTGAGCTGGCTGTCAGCACAGAGCCTGACGCGGGGCTCGAACCCACGAACGTGAGATCTGACCTGAGCTGAAGCCGGAGGCTTAACCGACTGAGCCACCCAGGCGCCCCTCAGGTGTTCCTTTTGAACCAATCACTGAGGACAGAGAGAGGCAGTGCTCTGATTGGCCAGGTGTGGGTCACATGCCCACTCCAACCTCAGCTGAGGGATGGGGTAAGTTATTAGGAATCAGTCCATCTATATTAATTATCAAACGCTGGGTAACAAATCACCCTAAAACTTATGGCTTAAAACAACAATCAGGGCACCTGAGTTGCTCTGTCCTTAAGTGTCTTGACTTTCAGTTTTGGCTCAGGTAATGATCTCACGGTTTGTGGGTTTGAGTCCCACTTCAGTCTCCGTACTAGTGGCATGGAGCCTACTTGGGATTATCATTAATTCTCTCTCTCTCTCTCTCTCTCTCTTTCTTTCTTTCTCTCTCTCAACCTTTCTCTCTCCCTCTCTCCCTTTCTCTCTCTCTCTCTCTCTCCCTCTCTCCCTCTCTCCCTCTCTCCCTCTCTCCCTCTCTCCCTCTCTCCCTCTCTCCCTCTCTCCTCTCTCCTCTCTCTGCCCCTCCCCTGCTGGTGCTCTCTGGCTCTCAAAAATAAATAAGCAAACTTTAAAAAACCCCAATCAATTATTTCTCACTGTCCCTGAGGTTCAAGAATCAATTATACCTTAACAAAAATTCAGGAGCAACTTAGCTATATAGTTTTAGCTTGAGGCCTCCCATGAGGTCGCAGGCCAGATGTTGTTTAGGACTGCAGTATCCACTTCCAAAGCAGCGCATTCAAAAAAAACTTTTTTATGTTTATTCATTTGAGAGAGAGAGTGTGAGCAGGGGAGGGCAGAGAGAGGAGACACAGAAACCCAGGCAGGCTCCAGGCTCTGAACTGTCAGCACGAGCCCAAGGTGGAGCTCTAACTCAAACTCTGAAACCATGACCTGGACAGAAGTCGGACACTTAACTGACTGAGCCACCCAGGCTAAAGTGGCTCATTCAAACTGGTGTTGGTCATTGACAAGAGACTACTTCCCTCCCACATGGGCCTCTCTGTAGGGTTGTTTGAGTGTCCTCACAACATGGCAGACTGGCTTCCACCAGAGTGAGCAACTGCAATCCTTTTTATGACCTGGGCTGGGCAGAAGGGGCTGGGCCGTATTCTATTGGACACACAGAACAGCTCTGACTCTGACTCAGTGTAGAAAGAGACTATACTAAGGCATGAAATCTAGGAGATGAGGATCAACAGGGAACATCTTGGAGGCTGACTCCTATGGCATCCCTCCATCTTTCCATCCCTGTTTGTTCTACTTTTCCTATGTGTAGGCTTCCTTCTCAGGCAGTGTCTCCCCAAGCAGTGACAAAATCAACAACAGCTCCAGACTTGCATTTCTGGTGACATCAGTGGGAAGAACGTATTCTTTTCCCCAAAAGTTCTGGCAAAAGTGCCAAGGCTCACTCTGACCAAATTTGTGTATATGCTTTATCCCTGAACCAATGGCTATGGTCTAGAAATACCATGCTCTGCTTGGCCAGACCTAGACCATACCCCCATCTGTAGAACTGAAGACGGAACTGGAAGCACTAGAGACTCACATAGAGTATTAAGGAGGAGTGATTCCCAAAGCATAAAGCAGGGTGTCACTACTGAATCAAGGTGAATGGTTTTGGGGCGGGAGAAACTAATGCCATTCCACCTCCCACACTTTTACTTCAACTGCACATTTTAGCACCTCTTGGCTTAGCATATTTCTCATGGAATCATCTACTTTCTTGGCCCACTTTCTGTAGTAGGTAGAATTCTAAGATGGCCCCCAGGATCCATGGTGTATGCATACCTTCTCCTAGTTATTCAAACCACCACTAATCTAGATGTCCTATAGAAGAATTCTCCAAATGTAATTAAGGCACCAAATAAATTGACCTTAAAAATGAGATGATAGTTGGTGGGCCTGACCTAATCAGGTAAGTTCTTAAATGGAATGGGATTCTTCCTGGCAAAAGAGATTCAAATTGTGAGAGAGAGTCAAGATGGGGGAGTGTCTCTGTTGCTGGCTTGGAAGATGGAGGGGGCCACATGGCAAGAAATGCAAGCAGCTTCTAGGAGCTAAGGCTGGCCCCTGGCTGACAGCCTGCAAAGAAACTGGGACGTCAGTCCTACAAATCAAGGAACTGAATTCTGCCAATGGCCCGAATGACCTTGGAAATGGATTTTCCTTCAGATCTTTCAGAGAACTCAGCCTTGATCACAGTTGTGTGATACCCTGAGCAGAAAACCCAGTCATGCAGTGCTGTACTTTTGAGCTACAGATTTGCGAATAAATGGGTATTTTAAAAAAGTTTTTATTTATTTTGAGAGAGAGAGGGGAGGGTAGAGAAAGAGGGAAAGAGAGAGAATTCCACGCAGGCTCCACACCATCAGCACAGAGCCTGACATGCAGCTCAAACTCACCATAAGATCATGACCTGAGCCGAAACCAAGGGCTGTATGCTCAACTGACAAAGCCACCCAGGAGCCCCAATGGGTATTGTTTTAAGGTGTGAAGTTTGTGGTAAATTTTAGGCAGCAACAGAAGGCAGATATACCTTGCCATGGACTCTATGATCCCTTTAGTAGGAAGCTTCTCTTGGATCTCCTTAATTCCTCCCAGTAGTACCTAAAACATAAGGTCCCTCTTCCCACAGAGAGTCTGTCACCAAATCCCAACTCCCCTGCCCTTGGGGGCCTAGCAAGGAAGCTGCTCTGCTTGGCTTTCCACAAACAGCCTATGCCCTGCCAGACCCAGGAGGGCAGCTTGACCAATCTCTGATTCCCAGGACGCAAGGACCTTTGACCAAGTCTATTGATCTGGACTTCTGGGCAAGCAGCTAGACTAACAGACGCCATGAGGGCTCTGCTGTTCCTGGGGTTCCTGCTGGGGAGCCTGGAGTCAGTGCTTTTGGTGAGGGCTATGGGAGCCAGGAGGATTGTACTGAGATGGCCCTGAGGGTCCCTATCACAGCCTTGGCCTCTGCTCATGACCTTTTGGTCCAGGTGACTAGAAGCCATGTTTGGAAAGGCAAGAATAACCCATAGAGCCCAGGGGAAGAAGAGAGACAGCTAGAACTGGTGGATATGAGGACATGGCCTTTATTTCTGGAGGAGGGGGACCTTGAGACAATGGGAAGAGGAAGGAAGGGTCTTTTGAGAAAATCCCTGCATTTCTAAGATGGGAGAGGAAGCTTAAGACTGGCATGGGATCAGAGGGAAGCTCTGACTTTCTGGAAAAATTCCCTATCTTTTTCTCTCCCCCATAGACTCTACCTTGGAAAGCCCCCAAGGAGCATAACCAGAGAGCGGATGAGCACACCGTAGGTAAGTGCCCTGGCTGTGCCTCCTAAGAGACCCTTCGGTGGGAATGAGTGTGGTGGGAAGTATGCAGATGGTCAGTTTGAGGCCCTTGGCACATGAGGAGGGATCCGGGACACTCTTCACTTTGTCCCTACTTTGGCTAGTATCCAGACCAGAGTGCCTACTATGTGTCAGGTCTTGTGACCATGGGCCCTGGGGACCCAGAGTGATAGTGAACTGTGTGCTCCATGAGGGCAGGGCTTGGGCCATATCTGAGTCCCCAGTCTAGTGCCTTCCAACCTCCTTCAGTTTCCCCAGCCTCTCATCTTCTTCTCCTTCCTTCAGTGCATCTCATAGGCATCAGTCATGCCACACAGAGGCCAGGGCCCTTGATGGACAAGAGCAGGACTCTGAAGCCCAAATACCTCTGAATTCTGGCTTCATCACTTATGTGCTGGCTGACTCTGGGCAAGTGATTTGACCTCTCCAAGCTTCAGTTTCTCCAGCCATAAGACCAGGGTGGTAATAATAAATCTCTAGGGTTGTAGAGAAGGAGAAATGAGTTGTTAATCTATGCGAGGCACTCAGCCCACAGACTGCTTCATGGTGAATGGGTAAACTAAATTAGCTTTTACTTATCAAGCTTCCTTTTAGATGGGGGATGTCTGCATCTCCCCCCTCCTCAAACCATGCCACAGCTCCCCATTGCCTTCATTCTTCCAGGCACTCAATATTTACCTTGAATTGTGAAGCCCTGGTAAGCCTTGTGTGGTGAGGCCAGGCCCAGTCCCTAAGCATGGCACCAGGGCCCCCACACCTGCCCTTGCCTGCCTCCACCTCTTCTCATCTTTCCACACCCAGCCTTACTGCTTTCCTCTCTTTTGCCTGAGCCAACCTAAGCGCCCTGCCTTTGTTTAATCACTGACCTGTGGTCTTTCTCCTCTCTGTCCATCCTATTTACATCTTAAAAGGTCTCCCCTCCTTTAATCCTGTTTCTGGCTTGGCCCTCAGCAAATGCTGCTGTACCTTTAATGACAAAGTAGCAGCTAAGGCTTATTGAGCACATACTATGTGCCAGACTCTGTGCTAAGTGTTCGATAGACATTATCTCATTTAAGCTTCACAATACTTCTCTGTACTACAGAGACTAAGTCTTGTCATTCATGGTTGTCATGTTCTATAAAGTCCCAAGAACACTGAATTAGCAAATACTGAATGACTGCTCCTAAAAGAAATATAAGTTTACGTTCCTGTGAGCTCTGGTCACATTTTCCTCAGCTGTCAATATAAAAGCTTATTTTAGGTATCATTCTATTTCAAGATATCTTATGTACTGTATTGTTGCTTCATTCATACTGAAGTGATGGCCAGCAGCACATGCCTGGATGAAGCTTTTCTCACACATAAATATTCTCTAGAATACATATCATGGCCTGCTTGCACTTAGGAACATCAGCACCATATTTGGGGGCCATTTTCAACAGTAAAATCATCTACCAGAAGCACAAAATTTCAAAAATGTGGCTCTAACTAGACCGTGAAAAGGACATGTGTTTACAGAAGTTCTGAAACAAGAAGCAGAGTATCACCTTGTTTCGCCTTAGCTGGGAATGCATGCTTCAGGTGCCTCACGTTTTCACCACTCCATGCACACCTATGAATGGCCATAAAAGCACCATGAGAATTGGTTGGGGGATTACCAATCAATTATAGCAAGAAGGCACTTTTCTAAAAACAGTAGATAGAGTAGCTAGACTGTACTGGTTGTTTTTTTTTTTAAGAATTAAAAAAAATTTTTTTAATGTCTTATTTATTTTTGAGACAGAGAGAGACAGGGCATGAGAGGGGGAGGGGCAGAGAGACAGGAAGACACAGAATCTGAAGCAGGCTCCGGGCTCTGAGCTGTTAGCACAGAGCCCAACGTGGGACTTGAACCCACAAACGTGAGATCGTGACCTGAGCTGAAGTTGGAGGTTTAACTGACTGAGCCACCCAGGTGCCCCGAATTTTTTTTTTTTTTTTTTGAGACAGCATGAGCAGGGGAGGGTCAGAGAGAGAGAGGGAGACACAGAATCTAAAGACAGGCTCCAGGCTCTGAGCTAGCTGTCAGCAAAGAGCCTCACGCAGGGCTCAAACCCACAAACTGTGAGATCATGACCTGAGCTGAAGTTGGACGCTTAACCAACTGAGTCACCCAGGTGCCCCTGTACTGTTTGGTTTTTTTTAATGTTTATTTAATTTTGAGAGAGAGAGAGAACAGGGGAGGGGCAGAGAGAGAAGGAGACACAGAATCCAAAGCAGGCTCTGGGCTCTGAGCTGTCAGCACAGAGCCTGATGCGGGGCTTGAACTTATAGACTGTGAGATCATGACCTGATCCGAAGTCAGTTGCTTAACTGACTGAGCCACTCAGGCACCCCATTAGACACAGTACTGTTTTAATAATAATGGCTGCTAGTAACATTTTTATTGTAAAAACATTAGAAATGACAGAAATGCAAAAGAAGAAAAAATTCTTCTGTAATCCACTATCTTCTAAAAAACCACTCCTACAAACTTTGGAACATGTCCTTGTAGATTTCTTTTTGATCTATATGTAAAATATATTTGTACAAAAATAGGACCACATTTGACATGCTGTTTTTTTGGGTTTGGTTTGTTTTGTTTTTAAGATCTTATTTTTAAGTAATCTCTGTGCCCAATATGGGGCTCGAACTTTCAATCCCGAGATCAAGAGTCATATGCTCTGCTGACTAAGCGAGCCAGGGGCCCCTTGACATACTGTTTCTAACTTGCTCTTTTTCATTTAAAATTATGAACACTTTTTTCTTGTTTTTTTTTTAATGTTTTATTTATTTTTGATACAGAGAGAGACAGAGCATGAAAGGGGGAGGGGCAGAGAGAGAAGGAGACATAGATCCGGAAGCAGGCTCCAGGCTCTGAGCTAGCTGTCAGCACAGAGCCCTACGCGGGGCTCGAACCCACGAACGTGAGATCTGACCTGAGCCAAAGTCAGAGGCTTAACCGACTGAGCCACCCAGGCGCCCCTCTTGTTTTTTTTTTAAACAAAAAAAAGGGGGAGGGGCAGAGAGCGAGAATGCCAAGCAGGCTCCGTGCTGTCAGTACAGAGCCTGGATACAAGGCTCAATCTCACAAACTCTGGGATCATGACCTGAGCTGAAATCAAGAGTCAACCACTTAATGGACTGAGCCTCCCAGGGGCCCCTGAACACTTTCTTGTACTAATATATCTGCATCATTTAAAGTGATTTTTAGGGGCGCCTGGCTGGCTCATTCAGTGAAGCATGTGACTCTTGATCTCAGAGTTGAAAGTTCCAGCCCCGCCCCCAAAAAAAAAGAAAAAAAAAGAAAGTTCCAGCCCCACGTTGTATGTAGAGATTGCTTAAAAATAAAAATCTTTAGAGACTCCTCGGTAGCTCAGCCAGTTGAGCATCTGACTCTTGATTTTGGCTCAGGTCATGATCCCAGGGTTGTGAGAATGAGCCACGATTCCCTCTTTCTTCCTTTGCCCCTCTTCCCTGCTCATGTGGCTCTCTGTATATTAAATAAATAAGTAAATAAAATATTTTCAAAATAAAATAAAATCTAAGGGGCACCTGGGTGGCTTGGTTGGTTAAGTGTCTGACTTTTGATTGTGTCTCAGGTCATGATCTCATGGTTGGTGAGTTCAAGCCCCATGTTGGGCTCTGTGCTGGCATTGTAGAGCCTGCTTGATATTCTCTTCCCTTTATCTCCGCCCTGTGTTCACTCTCTCTTGCTCTCTTTCTCAAAAATTAAATAAACTTAAAAAATATTTTTAATAAAAATTCTTTTAAAATAAGTAAAAGTGATTTTTATTATAAAATATGCATAACATAAAATTTACTGTCTTAATCATTTTAAAGTGTACAAGTCAGGGGTATTAAGTACACTCTATTCTTGTCATGATCTCATGGTCCATGAGTTCAAGCCCTGCAACAGGCTCTGTGCTGACAGCTTAGAGCCTGGAGCCTGTTTTGGATTCTGTGTCTCTGTCTCTCTCTGCCCCTCCGCTGTTCACATTCTGTCTCACTCTCTCCTTCAAAAATAAACATAAAAAAACAACAACAACCCTGAAACGCTTCTGCTATGTAGTTGATCCTTGAACAACAAGAAGGTCAGGGGAGCTGAGGCCCTCCCTCCTGTGTGGTAGAAAAACCATGTAGAACCTATGACTCCCCAAAACTTAACTACTAATAGCCTACTGTAGACTACTGATGGGAAGCCCACTGGTAATATAAATAGTTGATTAACACATATTTTGTATGTTAAGTGAATTATACAGTATAAAATATTCTTGCAATAAAGTAAGCTAGAGAAAAGAAAAAGTTAAAAAAAACTCATAAGGAAAATACATTTATAGTACTGTATTTATCGAAAAAAACCCACACATAAGTGGACCTGTGTGGTTCAAACTTAGGTTTTTAAGGGTCAACTATACTATTGTCATTTCACAGATGAGGAAACTAAGGCTCAGAGTGGCCAAGTGACTTCTACATTCAACACATATTTATTAGGTGGCTACTTTGTGGCAAGCACTCTTCTAGACCTGGGGGCTACAGATTGGCCCAAGGTCACACAATTAGTAGGTGGTGGAATCAGGAGTCCACACCAGCTGTCTGGCTATAGAAGTGAACCTCTTGAAGGCACAATGATCTTTTCAAGGGTCTGTTTTCCAACCAGGCCCTGAGGGGTGGCACCTGGGCGGGGAAGGGGGGGGTGTATGGGAAACATCATCAGGGAGTGCGTTATCTCTGCAGTTCTCACTGTCACTGGGGAGCCCTGCTACTTCCCCTTCCAGTACAACCGGCAACTATACCACACATGCATCCACAAGGGCCGGCCTGGCCCCCGGCCCTGGTAAGACTACCCAGAGGGATTGGAGCAGGGGCCTGTGGGAGGTGGATTCTGCCCATCCTTCTGCCCAAGGAACTCTGGGAACTCTGAGAAAGGGGGCTCTGATAGGGAAAGGTGGGCCAGTCCCCTGGGCAGAGCAGGGAAGCTTCATCTCTTTCTATAGGTGTGCTACCAGCCCGAACTTCAAGCAGGACCAGCAATGGGCATACTGCCTGGAGCCCAAGAAAGTGAAAGGTGATACACACAGCCTTTGGGGTAGCTCAAGGCCCTCTCCTTCCCACTAGTTACTCCACTGGGTATCATCAGTGCTTACACACTAGTATTCTGAGATCCTTCCAGACCTGTCCAGACCCTTCCCTTCTTCCAGAGGGAGAAGTTCTAGAAAGTAGCTTCATTTTGCAGGTGGGTAAACTAAGGCATGGAAACTTGGAGTGCCAAGGTCACAGGACAAGCAAGTTTGGGTAGGGACTTGTCTCCCATGACCCAGGCTCTCTGACTCAGGCTCCCCACTCTTCCTCCCACTGTGCCCATCTCTCAGACCACTGCAGCAAACACAGCCCCTGCCAGAACGGAGGGACATGTATGAACATGCTAAAAGGCCCACATTGCATCTGTTCAGAACATTTCACTGGGAAGCACTGCCAGAGAGGTAAGGAGATGGTGAAGCCAAGGGACAGGATGCCAGGAAAAACAGGGGCAGTCCTGGGCCTACTGAAGAGGCCTCTGGATCCCCACAGACTCGGCATGATCCTGGCCTCTCCTGAGACCACTGCCCTCTCCCCATTTTTCCCCAGAGAAGTGCTTTGAGCCTCAGCTTCTCCAGTTCTTCCATGAGAAAGAAATATGGCATAGGCTTGAGCCGGCGGGTG
This sequence comes from Suricata suricatta, assembly GCF_006229205.1. Taxonomy (NCBI): domain Eukaryota; kingdom Metazoa; phylum Chordata; class Mammalia; order Carnivora; family Herpestidae; genus Suricata; species Suricata suricatta. Next base: position 84,429,303 of record NC_043705.1, read on the forward strand.
TGGCCAAGTGCCAGTGTAAGGGTCCTGATGCCCATTGCAAGCAGCTGGCCAGCCAGGGTGAGTGGATGGGTCAGGAATTGGCCTGGAGAGGAGGAAGGCAAAGGTTTGGAGGAGAAGCTATTAGGCAACAGGCGGTGTGCCCAAAGAAAGGGGCATTTTCTGTGGGGCCTTTGGGCCCGAGGTGTTTCAATGTGCTCCATCTCCCAGTCTGCCACACCAACCCGTGCCTCAACGGGGGTAGCTGCCTAGAGGCGGAGGGCCACCGCCTGTGCCGTTGCCCGGCGGGCTACGCAGGACGCATCTGCGACGTAGGTGAGTAGGGATCTAGGAGGATGCAGAAGCTCCGCCCCCAGGTAAGAAGGACTCCGGGAGAGGAACTAGGGAGAATGGGGAAAGCGGCTGAGAGGGCGGTGGGAAACCATAGCAGCTCTTGGCTGCAAGGAGCCACCTCTCCCCTCAGACACTGAGGCGCAATGTTACAACGGCCGTGGGCTTGACTACCGCGGCGCAGCCGAGACTGCACTCTCGGGCGCCCGGTGTCAGCCGTGGGCCTCAGAGGCCACCTACCGGAACGTGACTGCAGAGCAAGCACAGAACTGGGGATTGGGCGACCATGCCTTCTGCAGGTGCGCTGGGTGGGGCGAGCAGGGCGGCCCCCCACCCCCACCCCAGGGCCCTCTGGGGCTCCTCACCCTTTAACAGCGCCCCCTTCGGTCTTTATAGGAACCCGGACAATGACACCCGCCCGTGGTGCTTCGTGTGGAGCCGCGACCGGCTGAGCTGGGAATATTGCCGCCTGGCACGTTGCCAAGCCCCAGTCCTAGAGGCTCCTCAGATTCTGCCTCCAACCCAAGTCCCTTCGCACCCGGACTTTCTCCTGCCCTCGCTCTCAGCACTGCAGAAGCCTCAGCCCCCGACCCCAGGTAGTTGGGAAGTGGTGGGAAGTCAGAGGACGCGCGGCGAACTACCTTCCAGCCCTCGGTGGGTCTCCCAGCGCTGAGCCTGGGCTCCTCCCACAGCCTTGGGTGCGACGCCGGAGCAGCCCATTCCCCTGCCGAGTGTCAGCTGCGGACAGCGGCTCCGGAAACGGCTGTCCTCGCTGAGCCGAGTGGTTGGGGGACTGGTGGCTCTGCCTGGGGCGCACCCCTACATCGCCGCGTTGTACTGGCGCCACAATTTCTGCGCGGGCAACCTCATCGCTTCCTGCTGGGTGCTGACCGCGGCGCACTGCCTGCAGAACCGGCGAGTCCTGGCGCGCCTGTCGCCCTGCCCGGGACTCCTGCTCCTCTCTCTTCCGAGCCCAGATTCCGTCAACACCCGAACCCATGCCCTACCTCTCTCTCACCCTTCCCCAGCGCCCCAGGAGGAAGCTGAAACCCAGCAAGGGACTCGGGAGCAGGAAGCCTGTGGCCGGCTCTGAGCGCGCACCCCCTCCGCCCGCAGGCCCGCGCCGGAGGAGCTGAAGGTGGTGCTCGGTCAGGACCGCCATAACCAGAGCTGTGAGCAGTGCCAGACGCTGGCCGTGCGCTCCTACCGCCTGCACGAGGCCTTCTCGCCCATCACCTACCAGCACGACCTGGGTGCGGGGGCGCCAGGGGAAAGGGGAGGGGAGGGCTCGAAGTCCCAGCATCTGGGTCTCACCCTCGTCCTCGCCTGGGTTAGCCCTGCTGCGCCTGCAGGAAAGAGAGGACGGCCACTGCGCGCTCCTGTCGCCTTTCATTCAGCCAGTGTGCCTGCCGAGCAGCGCTGCCCGCACAGCTGAGACCGAGGCCGCGCCCTGCGAGGTGGCCGGCTGGGGCCATCAGTTTGAGGGTAGGCAGAACGGCTAGGGGCGGCAGGGACACCTCTGGCCACCGGTGTGGGCAAGAGAAATTCTCAGCTTTGGTACCATTCGGGACAGGTGGCCCTGACCTGGTGGGCTGGGAAGATTTGCAGGGCTCTTGTGTCTTCTGCCAAGTCCTGGGCTTCACTGCTGGGGGCGGGAAGGGGAGGTCCCCATGGCTCCTAAGAGATACAGAGAGAATCACACTTTCTCTTGATTACTTCTGGGCACTGCGATGCAAGCACTAACAAGGATACCGGCCTCATGCAGGAGCAGCTGGTTGGCTAGTTGGGAATCGTTGTTCAGAGACATTGGGTGGGAAGTGGGAGTGGGGTTTCAAAGCACTTCTGCTCCGCTCTTCATTCAAATCCCGGCTTCTCTCTGGAAATGGTGTTAACAGCAACTCTTCTCCTCATGGGCTTGCTGCAATAGAGGCCAATTAGTGGGGAGTGAGCAGAGTCGCTAGAGGTATGAGAAAGGCATTCTCGGTTTGCAGGGGCAGGGAAATATTCCAGCTTCCTGCAGGAAGCACAGGTGCCGCTCATCCCTCCCCAGCGCTGCTCTGCCCCAGATGTGCACGGAGTGTCTTTTACTACCGGCATGCTCTGCGCTGGCTTCCTAGAGGGCGGCACCGACGCGTGCCAGGTGAGGCCTTGGGCACGCTTGGCGCCCTTCTCCACCCCATCAAGCGCAGACTCTAGACCAAGGGCGCTGAGCCACGTGTCCCCGACCCAGGGTGACTCCGGGGGCCCGCTCGTGTGTGAGGACAAGGCCGCAGAGCACCCGCTCGTCCTGCGAGGCATCGTCAGCTGGGGTTCCGGTTGTGGTGACCGCTACAAGCCAGGTGTGTACACAGACGTGGCCAGCTACCTGGCCTGGATCCAGGAGCACACCAATTCCTGACCATCCAGGGACTCGCCTTTCCCTCCTGGGGGATTCTGGAATGGAAGGGTGGCTGGTGCATAATCATGGATAGCAAAGGTTGCATTTGATTCCTCTCAGCATGCCAGCAGGCAACAGGCATAGAGTAGGCACTGAATAAAGTGCTTCTGAAAATGCGTGAGAGGCATAGTTCTTCAGGGCGTCTGATGGGAAATGCCAAGACGGTAAACTGGTGCACTTCTCCATACTTCTCAGGAAACAGGATCTGTTAAGATCTTAAACAAGATATACATTGGTGTCCAACTGATGTTTTTTGAGCTGTACTGTGTACCAAGTCCTGAGCAGGGTGACTCCATATATCTATCTCTTGTATGAAACTAACTTAAGAACATTTGAAGTTTATAGAACAGAGGTTCTTAACCTCTACTACATTAGAATTATCTGGGGAGCTTTTTGAACCTATGCCTGAGATCTACTTCACATCAATTAGATCTGTAGGGAGGGGGTGTGGGTGTTGGTGTGTTTTTAAAACTCCCCAGGTGATTCCAGGTGCAGTCTAGGCCGAGAACCATGGTTAGAAAAGCTTCACATTAAAACAGTGGTGTAGACTCTTAGAGCTGGCAATGTGGAAGACACCCAACTTCCACTAGAGCAGTGGGGCTCAAATTGTGCCTGGACCACCAGTAGCCACATCATAAGGGAACTTGTTAGAGATGCATATTCTCTGGCTACCTCCCATACTACTGAATCAGAACCTCTTGAGTTGGGACCTAGCAATCTGTTTGTAAGATTTCCAGGAGATACTGATGTTCCTCACATTGAACTAAACTGGGGATTCTGGCAGGTTGAATGGTTACCAAGTCTCAGAGGTCTAGCTGTCCAGACTTGCTCTCTTTCTTTTTGTTCTTATACCCAGGTTTACACTATGCTTAGTGAGCCATTTATGTTGGTTTTTCAAGGGTTATACAGATTGATGCGATTTTATCTTTCAGGCTAACTTTACATATGCCTAAGATACGAACTTCTCCCCCTCACCCCATGTACACATTCTCCAGCATTCATAGCATCTCTGTGACATCACCATGCCTCAGTGTCACAGCCCCGCCCAGACATGCCTCACAGTGCCAGACACGTGGATCAGCCGGATATCCCTTAAGAGTGCAAGGTTAGGGGCACACTCTGAGCCGGAATGGGCGACTGGAAAGGCTATATCAGTGCGGTGCTGCGGGACCAGCGTATTGATGACATGGCCATCGTGGGCCACTCGGACAATCGTTGTGTGTGGGCATCGCGCCCTGGGGGCCTTCTAGCTGCCATATCACCACAGGAGGTGGGTGTGCTCACAGGGCCTGACCGGCGCACCTTCTTGCAGGCGGGCTTGAGCGTGGCAGGCCGCCGCTGCTGTGTCATCCGAGACCACCTGCTGTCTGAGGGAGATGGTGTTCTGGACGCTCGCGCTAAGGGGCTGGATGGGCGTGCTATCTGCGTGGGCCACACCCCACGAGTGCTCCTGGTGCTCATGGGCCGCCGGGGTGTGCATGGGGGCATCCTCAACAGGACAGTGCACGAGCTGATCAATGGGCTACGCAAGCAGGGCACATAGTACAGCTAGGCCACCAGCGACTGTGTCAAAATAAACTGCTGTGCATGGCCCGCTCACCCTGCGTTTGCGTGTCGGGCAGTTGCAGATGAGGACACCAGCTTACCAAAAGATTCTTGCAAAGAGGCTACCTGATGGGGCTGGGATTTTGAGTTCAGAGGCTTCCCAGCCTCCTGTACCCTAGACCTGGCCCTGCTATCCACAAGTGCCCTGCAGAGGCCTCTGGCCTGACTTCTCAGAGTCCTTTCCCAAGAAAACTTTCCACACGTCTGTGCAGGACAAACTGTAAAAGTAGTCCTTCCCACACCTTTCCCCAGGTGAAGCCCAGCCAGACCCTGTGGGGACAGGGAGTCAGGCTGGAGGCCAGTGTACTTCTCACCCCCTCTGCTTGGCAGAAGGAAGCCTTTTCAAGTGTGAGTGGGTGATGGAGTATGGGTGGTAGCTTGGAGGGCAACTCTGGGGCTCCTGGGTTCTTGCATCTCCTCCCACATACCCCAAAGGGAGTGGGAGAAGAACGCATGGCCAAGACCATCACAACCAGGTCTGGGCCCTACAGCCTTCTGCCCCCTTAGAGTTCAGAGCCCCCAGAGGACTTCCTAGACGAGAAGGAGGAACTTAGGCATCCCCTACCCCTTGACCTACACTCTGTAGCCCTCAGCTCCAGGGGCCTTATGGAAAAGGAGGAATTGAAAAGCTTGGATGGATAGTGTTTATTTTTGAGATGGGGGAGGAGCAGAGAGAGGAGGAGACACATAATCTGAAACAGGTTCCAGGCTCCAAGCTGTCACCACACAGGGGCTTGAACCCACAAACCGTGAGATCATGACCTGAGCTGTAGTCCGATGCTCAGCCAACTGAGCCACCCAGGTGGCTTGAAAAGCTTGGATGGGTTTAAATGAGGCCTGGTTTATTGCCCAAAGGTAGAGAACAAAGGTGGCCCACTATCTGCTGGGGCCCAGAGCATGGCCTCTTTTGCCCATCTTCACCTTCCCTGTCCCCTCCCTCAGTATCCTCGGACAAGCCCAGGCCTGTCACTTGTTTTCTGGAACATTAATCTTATCCCAGAAAAGGGAAGTGAGGTGGGAGGGGGGGTGTCCAGAGGCAGGGAAAGACCAGAGGAAGTCAGCTGGGTGGGGTGGGTGGGGATAGTACAGAGAGCCCTTCTTACACTTGCCTTGGGACTGACCCCAGGACCTAGGGGGAACTCCCAGGTGCCTGAATCGGGTTGGATTCATTAAGGCAGGGTTAAGTGGATTGTGGGGGTGAGCTTTCAGAAAACAGTGCTGCTGAACCCCAAGCCATGGTCTAGCCCCATTCCCCAGATGGAAAGGAAACAGACTTGTAAATGCATGAGAATTTAATTCTTTTTCATCACCCAGTATTGGGAAAGGGGCTTGTAGCGGTGCCACAGAGCAATTGGGTGAGGGTAAGGAGACTGGAAAATAGAGAAAGGAAGGCGACAGGGAGGGGTGAGAACTCAGCCAGTGACTCAGGCACCCACATCTATGTACAACCAAACAGCTGCAGGTCTTGTCCTCAGACCCACCCTTACTCCTGCTCCACCTTGACTTGTGTGTTCAGGAGAACCAAGCACAGGCCTCCAAACAAGGCCTCCTGGTGGGCAAAGGACTCAAAATCATACCCAGGTAGCCTGTAGCCTGTAGCCTGCAGCCTGCAGAGCTCCCCACAGGTGCCTCAGCTCACACATGCAGGCTGACACACAGTCTCACCAAACATGCCCACACGAGCACACACTGACTCTCAGTCACACAAGCCCAGACCTCTGAGGACCTGCACAAGGACAAGCCCATGCCCAGAGTACAGACACACTCCTCTGCCCTTCTACAGTGGGCACCAGGCACAGGTCCTTCCCTGCCCCGCGCGGCAGTCTGGGCTGGAGGCTAGAGGCGAGTGGCATTGTGTTGAGCAGGCAGTGCCAGGCGGGGGGAGGGTGTGGCAGGAGGCAGCTCCTCCAGGAAGACCCTGGCAGGCAGTGGGGGCGAGCGGGGCTCAGGCCTGGCACAGCACAAAGTGGCACGGGTGATGAGACGGTCCAGGGGCTTCAAGGAGTGCATCCAATGGGGCAGGAAGTCCCATGTCTGCAGCCACTTGGGCAGGTGTCTGGGGCTGCGATTCTGCAGGACATTGACGAGCACCACAAAGGCCAGCAAGGCCCCAAATGGTGCACCCACCCCTGCCATGGCCCGCCAGCCTGCCATGGAGATGCCAAACACCAGCGAGGGCAGTAACAAGAAGCACAGGAGGAGATAGAGGACAGCAAACCAGCGGTACGTGGCAGTGCGTTTGCCCAGCGCCTTGGCCATGCGGATTGGCAGGCGTGTGCAGGGCACTGGATACCACAGCAGGATGCCCGAGATGTTGAAGAAGAAGTGGCAGAGGGCAATCTGTAGAGAAGAGGGCAGAGGGGCTAAAGGTGGGCATGGGCTCAGGCTCCCTGTCATGCCAGTAGAGATAGATAATAGGAGCCTGGCCTGGCCTGGGCAGCAGGAAAGTCACAAGAAAGCAGATGTGCTCCAGGCAAAATACTGAACCACTCCCGGACCAGACAGTAAATAAACGTTGCCCTAACTCTATACACTTTTCCTGCTGACCCCTCTCGCAAATTCCCCAGCAGATTCTGCCCAAACTCAGCAGCAAAAAGACTCATTCTAGTTTCTGGCTCAGCCGCTCTGTCCTTACTGATCTGAGACCTGGCCCCAATTTCAGGCTTGTCATTACTTCTTTGCTCCCCTTCTTTGCCATCTGTCCCCCTACTTGTCCTTGATCCCTCATGATGGGCCAGCCCCCCTCTTGCTGCACCCCCTCTTCAGAGTGCAAATCCCACTCACTGTCATTGGTGTGATTATCTGAATAATGTCTACCCATTCGATGCTAAGGTTTTGGGGGTGGTACCAGGTCTACTTTGGCCCATATGGTTTCCGAAAGAGCCTGGCATGGTGGGCAGCCCCTAGCAGGCAGCCAAAAACTCTTGTCCCACCCTGAGCCAGGTGCCACGCCCCAGCCCCAGCCCTGTCTTGCCCCTGGCAGTCACCCTTCTAGGCACACCTGGAAGGCGCTGGACAGCTTCTCCCTGGGGCTGGCCAGTGCAGCCAGAATGGCCGTGGTGGTAGTGCCAATGTTGGAGCCCAGTGTGAGGGGGTAGGCCCGCTCGATGCTGATCACACCCAAGCCTGGGGTCAGACAGAGAAGATAGATTCTCCTTAGCCCCCTCCTTCAGCCCTTTCCCTGCCAGCCCACCCTGCCCTACCATGGGCACTCACCGATGAGGGGGGTGATGGCTGAGGTGAACACAGAACTGCTCTGGACAACGAAGGTCATGCCAGCTCCCACCACCATGGCAAAGTAGCCTGTGGCCCAGGTGAAGGGGGCGGGGAAGTCTACGAGGACACCCCCGACCCAGAAGGTCAGAAGGTGGGCATTGGGAGAGTAGCCAGGACCTTTCTTAGGGAGGAGGTATTGGATGCCAGCTTCCAATTAGGGCCTTGTCTGTCCCCTGCTCAACTGCAGTGGCTTCTACTTGTAGCCCTCGTACACGGTATCAGCTACCAAAGCTGCTGACAAGCCATCCCTGGCCCCTGGCCCTCTGGCGGACTTTGTCGCTCACTTCTCTAAGCTCCCATAGATGTACCTTATTCCAGCATTTGTTAGGCAGCCTTTGCCAGTGCCAGGCAGTGTCCCAAAAGCTTGAAATGCAGTTTAAAATGAAAATCAGGTGGTGTCACTCCCCTGCCCCAATCCATAATCCAAAAGTGCCCCCATTGCCCTTAAAAAGTCCTGGCTCTGAGCACAGGCTGGGGAGACCCCGTGACCAGCTCCACCCTGTTACCTTACTGACCTCTCCCTGCCTGGCTAACTCTTCAGACACATCTGACTCCTCCTCCTCACTTAGGCCTCCTCACAGAGGCCACCAACTGCCCCTCAAAAGCAGCTTCTTCTACACTCTATATTTGTCATTTTTTATTTCTTCTCGGCAGTATCTTCTCTGTCTGAATGTATCCCCACTCAGTTGTTAATTTTTCACCATACATCCGTCTCCCCCTCTGGCCTGTGAGCCACCCCCCTCCCTGCCACCCGAGGGTGGGATCCATTTCTGGGGCTCACCTCTGTATCTTTTGCACTAAACCATGCTTGGGCACACGGATTTCATGAGCATTTGTTGCATGAATCGGTGGCCTCTGAGGAGCTATTTAGAGCCACCTGCTAGAATGGAGCTGCAGCCAGAGGCAGCCATAGATTCCCCAGCCTCCAGCACCTCAGGGGCCTCAGCAATCACCGGACCCAACCTCTTCTTTGTTCACAGGGAGAAACTGAGGCTCAGAGATGGCAGGGCTTTACCCAGATCACAAAAGTGGGTCTTTGTGAGATTTGGAAGGGCCTATCCTGGGGCCTGCACACCCAGTTCCTCGGGGCTCACCAGTGTTGATAACCTTCTGAATGACCTTGGCCACTTGGCCCTTAAGCAGAGAGTTGAGCATCTTGACGAGGAGGATGAGGCAGGTGCATAGGAGCACCAGGGAGCCGGCCAGCAGAATGAGCCCCACAGCCAAGTCAGGAAGCCCTGTGTCCACGAAGATGTGGTTGCCTGGCAGAAGAGGTGTCAGGCTGCTGAGAGCTGAACCCCCACAGCCAGTTCCCTGCATCCCACCTTTACTGCCCCCTTTGGAATGGAGTCTCAGGCCCCACTTCAGGCTACTTCAGCCTCAATAGCAGGGCCTAACCCAAGCCCAAGAGCTGGGCTGGTTGACAGCTGGCTTTCCCAAGGCTGGTAGCAGCTGTGGCCAGGTTGGGGACAGCCCTTCGTCTACCCGGCTCTGCCCCTGCCATTCCAAACATCTCCCATGATGCAGGCACTCACATTTCTCCATGGTGGCATTTCCAAGAGTCCAGCTGGTATTGACCTCTGCCCTGGGCCTGGGGGTGGGAACCTAGATGAAGAGGAGAGTGACTTAGAATTTAGGAAAATGCAGCAGAGGTTGGGGATAAGGTGGGGGTTAGGGAGAGGTAGGGGATGGGGGTATAGAAGTGGGCCTCCTGGCTACATGTCCTTGGACAGCTTGCTTGTCTTCTTTGAGCCTGTCTCCTCAGCTGGGGAGATGGGGGTGAAAACACCTGCCACACAAGAATCTGACCATGGTCAGCCCTCTGAATATACTGTGCTATCACTCTGCTGATCTGGCTCTCACTGGAGCCTGCAGCCTCCTGATCCAGTGGCTTCTTGTCCTTGTTTTCTTCCACATCTCCTTGGCATTGGGTGCTACTGACCATGGCCCTCCTTCTGAAAACTCCACTTCCCCATCCTTTATCACTAGTCCCTCTCTTAGTGCCCCCCACCTCCCCAGCACCTGTGCCCCATCCTTTCCCCTGAGGCACCATCAGCCCAAGCTCCATTGTCCCCTTGCTCAAATCCTTATGGGGGATGTTGGGGTGCAGGGAGTGGGGGGACCACGGGTGGGCAGAAGTCCAGGCCCCACCCTTCCTCCACCCCCCACCTACTTTCAGTGAAGTGAGGGGAGCTTCCAGAGAGGCCCCCCAATTCAGAGAACCCAGAGCCAGGCAGGTAGCCTCAATGAGGGGCTCAGACTAAGTGTGGAGGTGGTGGGGGAGTGTGTGTTAGGGCTCTAGGGGCAGCAGCCACTCAGGCCCAGGCCTCTGTCACCATCCAGAGACGCAGCCCAGCTTGGCCAAATGGCCCAATTCTATAAGAGAAACTACATCCTGGGAGGGCCACTAATTTGCAACCTCATTGGATTGAGGAATTATTTTTTCTTAAATGCAACTGGGATGCCTTACCTTTCCCTCAGGATCCCAGGACTAGGCTTAGATGGGGAGAAACCACAAAGGAGGAACTTTGTGAGCCCTTTGGAGCCTCAGGAACAGGCAATTACTCCCTGGGCCCCAGACAAAGCACAAGAGCTACAACTTAACCTTATTCACATTCTGCCTCCTCTGGGAGCTGATAGGGGCCCTGGTCCATTCCCCAGGGGGTTCTGCCTCCCATCCCCTCCCCCAACCTCCCCTGTGCTGAGGGTAGCGTCTCAGGTGGGGGACTGGCACTTCAGTGTTGCACCTCCTTTATTCCAAACGGTGTCATTTATGACATATATGATAGTAAGAAATATTTCTGGTGCCTGGCTTTAAATCAGGTTTATTTTAGTGGTATGTGCTGCTGTGAGTGGGGCACTGTGCTCATCTGTGCTCCAGCTGGTTGCACCAGGGCCCTGGGGCACCCTCAAACCCAGGCCAGAAGTGCAAACTGAGAAACCAGGAGAGAATACCCTCTGTTGGGCTCTGTAGGAAAAGCAGGCTGGGTAAGTGATGGGAGAGAGCCATGTGTTTGCTGTCCAGCAGATCTGAGCAAGCCCTGTTTCTTAATACCAACTACCGGGGGCAAGTCATGCCACCTCTCTGTACCTGTTGAAAGCAGGATAGCAAAAGAGCTGTTATAAAGGTTACTGGAGAAAATGTGGGTGAAGTGCTCTCTGCAGGCTTATCCCATAACACGACTTCAAAAAATTGTGCCTCCTAATAAGGATTAGACCTTCTCCATCCCTGGGTCCATTTAGGATTGCATGGTGGGAAGGGTGTGTGTATATATGTGTTTGTGTGAGATTGACTTCCTAGGTCAGGATCAATGGCTCCTGCAGGTGTGCCTGAGGATCCTGGCCCTTTTGGGGAGGACCTTGGGGGACCAGCCTGGAACCCTGGGAGGCAGATGACCCCTGAGACGAAGGCGTATCTGACCAACCTGTGCCCCACTGACCTGACTGGGACCATGAGTCTCTTAAGGGAGGAACTTCACTGGGGTCCCGCTTAGGGCTGGCTATGTCAGGGCAGGGCAAGACTCAGGGCTAAGTAAGACCTTTAGGGTTTTGAACCTTGACCTTCCTGTGTGGGGTTGTGTGGCTATGGCTGAGCTCACAGGGAGAATCCAGAGACTGTAAAGGGCAAGAGAGAAGTAGGGGGGTGGGGAGGCCAGAGAGTGGGTAGACTGCACAGTCAGGCTGGGGGTGGGTACTTGGGGAGGGAAGGGAGCAGGCCCAGAGTTTCCTTGTCAAGAAGGTAGGAGCTCTAGCCTAGATAAGGAACTGGGCAGCCCAGGGTCTGGGACACACCCCTAGATGTGCCCATCCTGCCCTGGCCTGGGGGGTGTGGTGGGGTTGGGAAGAACAGAATAAATGAGCACCAGGCAGCCTGAAGCTGAGACCTCAGCTGAGCCACTCCAGCTAAGTGATGCTGGAACAAACACTTAACCTCTCTGGAACTCAGTTTCCTTCCCTGCAGCATGAGGTCTGTGAAGCTGCCCGCCTCTTCCCAAGAGACTAGTTTTGAGGAACCCGAAGAGAGTTAGGATTTAAGTTCCTGTAGGGACACCCCAAATTAAGGAGGCACCTCTGAGAGTAAGCTCACAGAAGACTGTGAATCAGGCTCCAGGAATCCTTCCCCTGGAGAGAAACACACAAAATGTGGGCCTGTGCTGTTGTTCAGCCTGCGGGGTGAGGGGAGCTCTAGGGTCTTTGTTTTTCCTGGAAGCAGAAATCACTGTGCCAGCAGCGCCGTCTGGTGGCAAAGAGGAGAACTCCTTTTTAGAGCAGCACCTATTACCAGGGAGCAGTCTCTGGGTGGCTGTGGTCACCTGGTGGCATTCAGGCCTGGTGGGCAGAGCGGGGAATAGACACATACAGTGGAACACCAGACTGGCTTCTGGAAGAGCCAGCGAGATGGAGGTTCAGAAGCATGGGCTCCAGATTCCACCAGGATTTTCATCCTACCTCAATGGCATGGACCTGGGCAAGCCTCTCTGAGCCTCGTTTCCTCAACTGTAAAATGGGAAAGTGATAAATCCTGCCTCCCCATGGCAAGTCTTCAAAGGATGCTTGTTTTAAACCAGGTGAGTATGGTTGAAAATCCATAGTGTGAATACATAAGAAGGTAATTTTCTAGGACAGTGTTAGGTCCCTGGAGTGTCAAGAGGTGTAGGAACACCAAAACTGTCCCTGGGTTTTCTTCTACCATCTCAGATTCCCAGTACTGTCTTTGATGACTTGGTTCCTTGGAGACTGGTTTGGGTAAGGTTGGGTCCAGTTTGGTGAAAGCTGGAGGCCATGAGGACAGGTTGGAAGGGAGACTCAGTGGCCAAAGGAGAAATGCAAGTCTTTGGTGCAGGAGAAACCACCAGCACACATGGCAAGAGCAAGCACATGGCTGTGGAACCATGTTCCACAGGATCTGACCTAGAGAGAGGGTGAGAGTGGGGAGCTCGGATCCTACCCCTCAGCTACTCTCCAAGCCAGGGAAATCCCATCTGGATGCTGCTCTTAAAGAGAAGTCCTCCTGGGAGAGCTGCGATGAGAAACCAGTGCTCAGGCAAGGGGCCTCAGGAGCAGCGAGGCCAGCCCCTGCCCAGTGAACTTGAGTGGGTTACTTCACATCAGTCGGCCTCAGGCCCCGTTTGTGGAAGATGGGATATGCATGTCCAGCTCGCCGGCATTTTGTGGGGATTCCGTCAGGGCAGGCTGGTGTATGTATTACAAGGGGAGACCTGCTGAATGCAGCTGCAGGTGGGCAACAGGGATTTCAGAGCAGGCGAGGAACTCCACAGCTCAGGACCTCCCTTCCATGGCTTGTCTTTTTGTGAAGATCAAACCGTGTGATTTCTCTGTCATCCAGATTCTGCTATGAAGTAGAGAGGATTTGGGCAATTCAGAGAGCTTAGAGAGGCCCCAGAGGGCTGGTGAGAAGGTGGCACTGTGTTAGAGGGGTCACAAAGCCAGTGTAAGAGCTGCCCGTATGGGCTTTTTGATGTCAGACTGCATTGAACACTCAGAAGGGCTGAAGCAGAGCTGTGTACCGCTCAGATACAAAGAAGCCTCCTAGGGCAGGGTTGAAAGGATGTTCTCTGTTCACGCTGGGATAAAGGGCCAGTAACACCAAGCAGTAAGTAGGAAGGATGAGGAGGACAGGCTGTGCTGAGCCTTTGGCTTCGGCTTTCCTTATATCTTGTTCCAAATGGAGTTGCTTCTTGTATGTGATAATTATGGAGAAGCAAATACTGTGGATTACAGTTTTAATGAAGCATTTCCTTTTTTATGGCTGAGTGAGAAAGTGTTCTAATTGCCTGCTTCCTTGTTAGCCTGGTGTAATGGCAGGTCCACAAGTTTCAATCACTATCTTCATTCTGGGCAGTAGAAATGGTGCCAAAGGACAAGCAGACACATGCCTGTGGTGTCTCCAGGGCGAGGAACCCCGATGTGGGCACAGTTGGCTGTTGTGTCTCCAGTGTGGTCTTCATATGGCCCTCTTGTCTTGGTCCTGTTTGTCCAGCTTTCCCAGGAATCCTTCTCCACCTTCCCCACCCCTTACCCCATTACCTGGCCCCCAAACAGGGCAGAACTGAATCATAGTCTCCTTGGTAACCTAGTGGGGAGGAGAGAGCCCCAGACTGCCTGGCCTGCACACAGGGCCAACACAGAACTTGTTGAAACATAGGCATGGCGTGCCCCCGCTTACCCCACTGGAAGAGTTTTTTAGAGTCTAGGGAAGGGCTGAATACTTTGTAGCTCTAATATGTTCCCAGTTGGTACAGATGCTGCTGGTCTATACTTTGAGAACCACTGGGCAAGACTGATTACATGCTGACTCTAGTTGATTGGTAATAGCTGCCTAAAGCCAGTGTGAGACTGGAAGGAATCAGCACAGTATTACTTGGGGCCAGACCTGAGACTCACCTCCATGGGGTCTGGGCCGCACCAGATCCGGATGAGACTATGGTTTCTCAGGGACTCGTCACCGGTGGCAATGCTGGTAATCACAGACTTGTCCAGCTGTGAGCAAGATGTGGGGTGGGGAGAGTGAGAGAAGGGTCCTTACTATCCCCCAGTTCCCACTCCATCCCAACCTTGCCCCCACCTGGATGATGAGCTTGGTGAAGGGTTCTGTGATGATCTTGAGCAGGTCAGGGGCATCACGGCCACCACGGATGTTGAAGGAGGCAACCACCAGTCCAGTAACATGGTGCAGGTACCCAGTGGCAGCCTCCAGGGGCAGCAGGACCAGAACTGACAGCCAGTTAAAGCAGTCGTGCACCGTGGCCCCCGCGAAGGCCCTGGGCAGGGAGGCCACATTGCAGGGCAGGCCTGAGCCAGGATGCACTTATACTGGGGGCTCCTGGCCCCTGGGACCACCCTCCCCTGACAAACACAGGCCCCTCACCACTCTACCCCCTCACCGCCGGAAGTCAGTCCTGTCCCCCGCCTGCATCAAGGCCACAATGGTGTTGGTCACAGAGGTGCCAATGTTGGAGCCCATGATGATGGGGATAGCAGAGCTCACCTCCAGCACTGGTAGAAGAGAGGACCTCCTGACTAACTATGTGAGAGCCACTCAGCTCCTGCCCCCACAACACATCCCTCTAGACTCACTACCACATCCCAGCCCCCACTGGGCAGTCCCGCCATGATGCTGCCCAGCCTTGGTGTCACAGGTACATATGGGCACATGCTAGATGTGTGCATGGATGTGAACAGATGCACTGTATGCATGCTTATGTATATGAGGGCGCATGTCCTGTGTGCAAATGAATATCTGTGATTGTGTGTGCGCAGGTACATGAGTGTGATGGTTAGTGTCATGTGTCAGCTTGGCTAGACTATAGTACTCAGCCATTCAACCCACCACCAGTCCAGATGTTGCCGTGAAGGTATTCTGCAGATGTGAATCGCCTCTACAACCAGCTGACTTTAAGTAAAGGGGATTATCCTTGATCATCTGAGTGGGCCTCATCCAATGAGTTCAAAGGCCTTAAGAGCAAAATTGAGGCTACCCAGTATTGGCTTCTGCCCAGGAGCTCCAGTCTGCCCTTCCCCATAGCCTGCCCCACAGCTTTTGGCCTTGGTTAGCCAGCCTCACAGTCATGTAAACCAATTCCTTGCAATAAATCATATGTATATCTCTAGCAGGTTCCTCTTCTGTGACTGATGGAATAAGGAACTGTGTGGTAATGTGAAGCTGAGCCTTCCTGGGGCTGTACTCCCCATTTGCCACCTTTTCCAGATCTTAGGGCACCCCTCCTGGCTGAGAATCCTGGCCCTGCCTTGGAAGACAGAGCGATTGATGCAGGAGCCCTGCCCTTTGCCTTTAGCTCCCTGTCCCCACTCCTTCCCCTGGCCTCCCAGCCCTGACACACCACCTTGGCCCCCATCCACATACCCAGCCCCATGCTCTTTCCCTAGCCCTGGTGAGCCAACTCACAGCCAGAGGAGACCATGCTGACAATGATGGATGTGGAGGTGCTGGAGCTCTGCACCAGCACTGTCACCAGGATCCCCACCACCAGCCCTGCCACTGGGTTGGACAGGATGGCATTGTCCTTGAAGATGTCGCCAGCCACCTTCCCTGGGGAGCATGAGCCAGTGTTGCCTGATGCCCTTCACGAACCCTGCCCCGATCCCCTCCTCTGGCCCTACCTCCAGCCAGCTGGAAGGCAGAGCTGAGCACGTCCAGGGAGCAGACGAAGAGGTAGAGAAAGGTGAGCATCAGTGGCACCTTGAGGAGTGTCATGCCAGCCCGGCGCAGCTTCTGGGCCAGCCCAGGCTCTGGAGATGGGCCAGCCGTGAGCACAGGGGCCAGGGTCTAGGGCACTGACTGCTGACGCTCCTGCTGTCCACCCCCTTCCCAGGCCCACCTGGCTTCTGCTCCTCTTCCAGGGCCAGCTTGGCAGGCAGCGGGTCATGGCACTCCAGAACTTCCCCACAGGGGCAGCTGTGCTCAGTAAGGGCCACAGTGCCAAGGCTGGGGAAGGCATAGGCAGAGGTTCCTGGGATCCTGTGCAGGACTGGGGAGGGAGGCTGGTCAGGAGTTCCCAGAAGCCCTGGGACAGGCTGGGTTGGCTGGGGGTGGAGGAAAGGCAGAGGGATGGAGACCTCACCAGGGATGTGAGCAACTCTGGGCACACAGGGCCAGGGACGGGAGCAGCACTCACCCTGAGGGCTGGGCACATAGGCAAAGGCCGTCCCACGCATCATGTGTCCCCCTCGTACTGGGAGTGGGGAGACAGCCGGGCTCCCCAGCCTCTCTCCATAGGACATCATCCTGAGCACACACAGTGGGGCCACAGAGACACTGAATGACAACTACTGTGTCCTGGAAACTTACACATACTCACGTACCCACCTCTCGACATCCATACCTGCATACTTACATGCACAAACACCCATGGCTTGTGATCCCAAAGACACACTCAGTGAAGTACACCATCCACCCCCACATATACTCAGAGATGCACAATCAGGTGCTCAGCCAAGATTCATTTATTCATTCATTCAGCAAGTATTGATTGAGCATCTATTCTATCCCAGGCACTGAGCTAGATGATGGGTTACAGTGATGATTAAATAAGTACAAGGACAACTCCTGCCCCCTAAAAGCTCAAAGTCTTGTGGGGATATAGACATCAATGAAATAATCCCTCAAATAGATGACAAGTGTCAATGGGGACAATGTGTTCTAATGACAGATATAGGTGCCACCAGAGTGCCCCGTGGCAGGGGGTGGACTCTTGAGGGAGGAGAGAGACAGATGATTAGGCTGAGATGAAGCAGAAGTAGGAGTTCCCAGATGGAGAGGGAGAAGGGCATGTGCGCAGGAGCCCGGGCTGGAAGGAGAGGAGAGTGCCTGCAGCTGGAGGGGCCAGGGAACATGTGTGCTGGCAGAGGTTGCAGATGTGGGCCCAGGCTGCACATGCAGGAGGAGTTTGGACCCGTCCTGAGAGCAGAGAAGAGCCATGGACACCTGCTTGCTCATGGAGCCAGCTGGACATGCACTCAGGGGAGGGTCCCAAGTTCCTGGGCTCCCCTGACACATGAACTTCTTTCCCCATCCACCTCTATCCCTGCCAAATGGCCTTTCTTTCATGAATGAGTCTCAGACCATGACTGGTTTAGGTAAGGAGCTTTCCCCTTGCTATCCCCAAGTCTGGGAAGACCTTGGCTTGCTTTAAGCACTCCCTCAACTGTGCTAGGAGTTCTTGGTTGTTGGGGTAGGAGTCTCAATCTGCACTAGCAGCCCATACCCCCCACACCTCTATAATGTCCCAAGGGGCCTTGGCTGTTGGTAGGCGGGTGGGAGCTAACCTGAATTCCAAGCCCTGGAAGAGCATGAGTCCTTTTTACTTTGGGGGAGGAAGGCAGGCTGGACCAAGACTGTGAGATGTTATGGGTGCAGGAAGGGGAAGCACAATTAGGACAGAGGTGAGGGAGTGGGAGTGATAGGCTATTTCCTTCTAAACTTGGGGATGAGTTTGGGACAGGGAAGCCCTGGGCTTACCTTGGGATTCTGTTTCAGCTCCTGCTCAGCTGCTTAAGGAAGCCCCAGGGGCCTGAGGAAGAGCTAGGACCCTCCTCTTTATACCCTTGGGTCAAGGGCAAAGTCCTCAAACCCTAGCTGCCCTCCCTCTGTTCCCCGATTAACCTTACTTCTGAGATTCCTTCCAGTTAATTACTAATCGTCAGCTCTGCTGGGGGAGTCTGTGGTCAGGCTTTCCCTTCCCCTACACAGAAACTTAAGCTGAAAGAGACAGAAACTCAGGGCACAGACGCATCTCCTGTCCCCCAGCCAGAGACCCTGATGCCACTCAAGCACCTTGTTCCCAGGGCTCCCAAAAAGATTTCATGGCTCCAGCTCCTTCCCCTCATTCTTGGCCTGACAGGACACCCCATAGAGTGACCCAATCATCCTGTAGCCTTGCCATGCATCTGGATGTCCATGAGTCTCTCTGCAGGTCTTTGGCAACTTTTGAATGAAAGGGAACATGTGACAGAGGAAGTGATAAAAGAGAAACCCAGAAAGGCTGCATAGTATTGAGTCAGGGAGGGTCTCCAGTGTCTGACTACAAATCCAGGATGCATCTGAGAGAATGGCGAGATCAGGAGGAGCCTGGTCTGCATTTTAGAGTGGTCTCTTTGGAGTGGTTGTCTGCCAAAAGGGGTAAGTCTGGAAGCAGAAAGGCCAGTTAAGAGGCTGGATGGTCCAGAGAAGAGATTATGAGGTCTGAATTAGGCGGAGATGGGGAGAGATGGGGAAGAGAAGATGCCTGCAAGGGATACTGGGCAATAGAATAGGTGAGGAGGAGGATAGGAGAAAGGGGAAATATATGACAATTGAGTATCTAGATCGAGAAGCTGATGATATTAGGAGGTCTGTTGCAGAACTCCTGAAACCCAGAGAGGGCTCTTAGGGAGCCTTTGAGAAGCTTGTTTCCCTCTCATGGGACTGTGGAGCCCGAATGGGGGCCCAGCTTCATGAGACAGATGAGAAGGGAGCTTCCCTCTAAAGGGGAATGATTTAACAGGTCCACCAGTAGTGGGTTCCATTCAAGATCTAGTTTAGGTGACTGTGTGAGTAACCTGTCTAACGTTATCCATCTGTCTGTCCATCCATCCATCCACCCACCCACCTAGCCAGCCAGCCACATATCTATTCATCCATCCCTAAGAACATGAGTTGAGTTCCTACTCTAGCTGAGCCAAGACTGGCAAGGCCAGTTCTCTCCTGGTCTAATCTTTGAGTCAGCCTGGGGTGCCGAGGCAAGTCACTTCACCTGTAAAATGGCAATCGGCACCTCCTTTGCAGTGAGTTGAAGTCAGTGAACTAACTGACTCATCTCAGTGTCTAGAAGAGTCCCTCAGCATGTGTGTCCTCTTCACGCTCTTGTACCCCTCTAACTCTCTCTGGGATGGCTGCATTGTCCCACCCAAGGGAACGGCCCCCCTCCTCTAGATTCTCAGCCCTATTTCAGATCAACAACTCCTTTTGCTCACTAGTTGCACTTTGATTGCTCGGGACCCCTGAGCTACAGCCCTAATCAGTATCTCACATATATTAGGGTGACACAGACTCAGCCTTTCCCTTCAAGGTAGGTAGATAGACATTTCTGCACAGTTCCCCTTTAATGTAATAAGGGTTAACTGGTTCGTGCTTCATTTGCAGAGCACTGTGGAGTTGTCCTCCGGGTAGTGTTCACATGGGCTTTCTGTCGAAGTGGTTAAGAGCAGAGAATGAGGCTAGCCTGGGTTTGGATCCCGGCTCCACCACATTGGGGCTGTGTCAGCTTAGGCCACAAAATCCCCAGAAGATGCGGGGGGCAGTAGGGTGTGGGAAGCAGAGATGCAGCTGGGATGGGTTTTGGGTAGAGTGACCACAAGTCCTGGTTTGCCTGGCCAAGTCCTGGCTTATGACTGTTGGCCCAAAGTCCCCTTTCACTTAAAAAGTGCCCTGGTTTGGGAAATCAGCCATAGAGTTGTATGGCTTGTTCTAGGAGATTACGGAGAACTAAGGCAATCAGCTTTCTGGTCCATTTATAGAAAAAGGAAAATAGAAACAATCTTGATTCTTAGAAACATTAGTGTAACAGAATACTACCTTTCATCCTTTTCTCTATGCATTTTTAACCTATTTGAACGTTACTGTCTATGAAAGACTGCATCTTGTTCTTTTTCCATCTACCATTACATGTTACTTTTCTTGCATCCTTATACTCAGTGCCAATGTTGTTTTTAATGGTTGCATCATGTCCTGTCATGAACCCTAACTTAGATAGTGAACACTTGGGTGTCCCAGAACCTCTGCAAATTGGAGGGAGTGATTTGGGTAAGACTGGGGTTTGTGCATGGACGGGAGGGGTGTCGTCGATGCAGGGAAATGCAGCCATTGCTAAGTTCTTGTGTTGGAATCATCCTTTGGCTCAGAAATGCTGTTTTTAAAAATATTTTTAAATGTTTATTCATTTTTACACTTGATCTTCGCCAAAAGGCCGAGAAGTGATTAAATGTTTATTCATTTTTGAGAGAGAGAGAGCATGAGCCTGAGTATGAGCAGGAGAGGGGCAGAAAGAGAGAGAGAGACACAGAATCTGAAGCAGGCTCCAGGCTCCAAGCAGTCAGCACAGAGCCTGATGTGAGTATCAAACCCATAAAGCGTGAGATCATGACCTAAGCCAAAGTCGGACGCTAATTGAGCCACCTAGTCACCCTGGGCTCAAAACCCTGTTAAAGTCACATTGGGCTCAAAGGCTGTCTGGGTCCAGCCACAGTGGGTCCAAGGACCTCAACTGTAAGCCCTGTTCCCTTCCCCTGCCCTGCTCTGATCAGATCCTAAACAGGAACAACTGTATCCAAGGTGTTCCTTATGAACTAGGAATAATTTTAAGTTTATTTTATTTATTTTGAGAGAGAGAGAGAGAGAGAGAGAGAGAGAGAGAGAGAGAATCCCAAGCAGATTCTGCACTGTCAGCACAGATTCAGGGCTCAAACTCACAAACGGTGAGATCATGACCTGAGCCGAAATCAAGAGTTGGACATTTAACTGACTGAGCCACCCAGGTGCCCCAAGGGTGCTTCTTTTTAATAAAGTTAGGATCTTTGATAATTTTGAAATCTACCTTCCCTGCTCTCATGAAGCTTGGGGCTTAGTGAAGGAGGCAGTTATAGATCAAATGCATTGCAAGAGATATAATTACAAAATACTATGGACAGCGACTGCTTCCAAATATATTGGGGGGGGGGGTGCTGCTAAGCATTGGTAAAAGCACTGAAACTTGGGAGCTGACCAGAACGGTTTTCAAGACTCCTGAGAGCATCCCCCTCCTGCTCACCTTATGTCTCTTCCCAGTCCATGGCAGACTCCACATGTCCCCCTGAACGATGACTCCTGTCTGCCCACCTGCACTGTGGCCATGGCTTCCCCTAGACCTCTGGGCCTGGAGCCTAGGTGGTGGGTGGTGTCTCACAGTGAGAAATGGCATCCAGGAGGAGGAGCAGTTTTGGAGAGAAGATGCCAAGATCCGTCTGTACAGACTGTGTCTGAGGGGCCTCTGGAGTGAGCAGTTGGATCTGTGAGTCTGAAGCACACAATGTACTCCTTACCCCAGACAGGGCCTCCTGCACGTTCCGAGCCTTGGGAGCAGCATGTGGTCCATCGATCTGAGCCAGAAACAGAGCAGGCTTCTTCGACATGTCCTCCACCTCCACCTCCACCTGCTTGTCATTCATCCATCACCCAATACTCCCAATTTCCCTTCTGAGAGACCTTCCTAAGCTTTTCACTTCCTCCCTGGTCAGGGTCATTTTCTCTCATTGAATACTCTCCCTGCTTCTGCCCTTGTGCCCTCCAATCCAGTATCCAAAAGAAGGAAGCCAGCCAGCTTTTCAAAATGCAATTTTGACTAGGTCACCTCTCTCTTTTCAAACCTATCTCTGCTAGTATATAAGACCAGCATCCTGTCAAGGCCTTGGGGCCCAGAGCGACTTGGCATCCTGCCTGCCTCAAGGGCCTTGGGCATAGCCTGTGACAATACTCAAGGGAGAATATGCACATTGAGGAGAGATGAGGTCCAGAGCTGAGTCCAGAGGAGCGCCCATGTTTGAGGGGGGGGAAAAAGAAAAGGAGGGGACTCCTTGAGGAAGCTGACAGGTATGACAGGGATTAGGAAGAAGAACAAAAAAGCAGATGCCCCAGAAGCCAGGATTGCCCCCAGTTTTGAGAGATACACTGTGATCAGCCGGGTCAGTGCTGCAGAGGTGTTGGGTAATGTGAGAACAGAGCAAATTTAGTGACCTGGGAAAGTGCTGGGGGTGGGGGCAGCTTGCAAGGGGTTGGGAACTAGCAGGAGGAGGTAGGAGCTGAGTCAGCATGGCCAACGTGAATGTGACAGACTGACAGATAGTGAATTTGGTCATGCCAATGAAAACGATTTCTCCTGGAGTGGCATGGCCGCTGAGCAGAGGAGAGAACAATCCTAAGAACAAGTGCTTGGTCCAGGAACGGAGCAAGCTGTGGAAGTTGGCACACCCACTGTTTCTTCAGTCCTCGGCTAAGACCCATTTGGTCCCTAAGTACACATGGTTTGCTGCATGTAAGTTTTCTGCAGGACCTAAAACTTGAGGACAATCAAGGGAAGAAAAATGAACATTCAAGACCATCCCTCCATGAACTAGATTTTTTGGGGAGAACTGACTAATGACCTCTATAATCCCACAGCAGGGCTCCTCTTTGAACCAACATGTATATTTATCCCACCAACATATAAGCCCACTATGAGTCAGCATCCTGCTGCATATTGTGGACACAGCAGTGAACGTTCCTTCCCATTATTCAGGCCAGCACCACTGCACACAGACACAGACATGTGCATCCATCACACACATGGGTGCATCCTCTCTGTATATGTGGTCAAGGCAGCCGTTCTCCCTAGTGGGCAGGGTAACATAATAGGACCACCTGCCAGCTCCCCTTAGGAAACAGAGCAATCCCTCCCCTGGCTCCCTTGACGTTGTCCTCCCTTGGAGAGTCTGGACTTCAATCTGAGCTGCCTAGCAGATGCTATCCCATCTAAGCCCCATTTTCCAGATTGGGTGCCCCGTGCTACATCAGATCCATGGATCCAGGGCAGGAGCAGCTGACCTGAGGATGCCCCATCCTTGTTTGGGGGATAAGTGCCCTGTGTAATATTTAATCCTGGTGGCCCAGGCACCAGTCACTCATTGACTGATGAGGCCAAAGTCTGTGGCCAAAAGAGCTGAGGTTGCTTTGGGCTTTTCTCAGAAATTACCTCTTCCCCTGCAGCTCCCTTCCTCATGTGGTTCCAGCTCTGTGCTTTCATGCTGGACTCAGGGACAGGCCTGAGGGTGAGGTTATGGAGCACACACTCAGATGGCAGTCCCGCGCTTCAACTTCTAGGTTCCAGACCTGAAGCTTTGAGTTCTGGCTTTAGACTTCAGGTCCGGAGCTCCATGCTCTGGGCCTGGAGCTGTAAGCCCTGTACTATAAATTCTCAGGTACAAGCTCTGGGTCTGGGCTCCAGGATCTGACCTTCAGTCTCCTGGCTCCAGTTTCAGGCATCTGACGGTCAGCAGAGCAGGGACTCTGCTTCTTGGCATTGGGCTCTAGGTTCTGGGCTGCAACCCCTGATCTTAGATTCCAGACTCCAGTTCTTATTTTGTTATTATTGTTTTTAAGATTTATTTTTAATTAATTTCTATACACAATATGGGGCTCAAACTTACAACCCAGAAAGTAAGAGTTTCACACTCTAGCAACTGAGCCAGCCAGGTGCCCCTCCAGATTCTAATTTTTTAGAGTTCAAGTTCTTGACTCCAGTTTCTGGGTCTGGGCTTTAGGCTCCAGTTCCAGGCTTTGTGCTCTGGGTTTGGGCTCTAGGCTCCAAGCTCCAGTTCCACACTCCATACTCCAGGTTTTGGGTCTGGCTTCTGGGTCTGTCAACTCCTCAGCCATAGGCCTACTTGGCTAGTGGGGTTACTGCTGTCCACCCCTCTTAGCTGGCCAGAGCCTCGTTCTGGCAGCCAGCATTCTGGGCTGGCCTACAGGTAGAATGCTGGTTCTATGGTGCTTCTCCTTGGCTTTCTGCCTCTGTTCTATCCCCAAGCCAGTTCTCTGGAGACAGGAGCTGAGATGGACACATGTGTTCATGTTCTGTTTTTCTTGGATCCGCCAGGACCAGCAGATACATGAGTGGTGCCTCCTGTTTTTGTATACCAGTATGGGCCTGTGCCTGGCCTGGGCTGCTTCTGATTCAATATAACCAACCGTGTACGCTCCTCCCCCTCTGGGCTTTTCTTTCCCTGTGGAAGCTAAATTCCAGGCTCTAATCCCCCAGAGACTGGAGTCGCCTGACCACCAGACCAGGCCTCCTGCAGGGTGCACCTTGCGCTCGCTCTTGGAGGTAGGAATAGCTGCCCCTGGAGCATCCACCCACAGCTGCATCAGCACTTCCAGCTGGGCTCCAGGCGAGAAGCCCATGCCTCTACCTGCCCCCACCCCAGCCCAGAGCCCAGGTCACTGTGTGCTCTGTGCTCACTCTGTGCCCATCCTATACCACTTTACGCTAAGGCCATCAAGAGTGTAAGGGACCAGAGATAAGTAGCAAGTTTCTCCCTTAGAGGCTTAGGTTCCATGGGCATTCTCCAGGCAGTCACATCTGCTCTCTCTGCTCGTGTCCTCTCTAAGGTGGAGGTGCTGGAGCTGCAGAGCAGTCAGCAAATGTGTGTTCTCTTCCCTCCTTCACACTGGGTGCTGGATGGGTAGGCTGACTCCCCTCCAGTCTTCCCACCTGGTGGAGGGAGGAGAAGCAGTTCCACTACTTTTCCCAACCACCAAGGAGTCCAGCTCCATGTAGTGGCTCTGAAAGGGCCTGTGGGTTCACCAGGTGATGACTTTTGCCCCTGGGCCTGGACCCCCATCCCTGCAGTGAGGCCCAGGACCTTGAAGGATTCTGAGAGCAAAAGAGCTGGAAGGAGGAAACTGGGTCTCTCTCAGCCCAGGACAGCTTCAGGGGACATGATGGGGGATTGTGGCAGAGGGACACAGAAGCCAGCCAAAGGGGGCCAAGATGGGTGGTGGGCTGAAGCCCCCAAAGTAAGAGTTGGTTCTCCTTCTGGAGAAAGAGATGGTGGCCCAGAGTGACAGAGAAATGGCCTTGGAAAGTTCTTTGTGTTATTATAATTATTAGTTTTTCAAAGTGTTTTATTTATTTTTGAGACAGCATGAGCAGGGGAGGGGCAGAGAGAGGGGGGGACAGCTGCTATGACAGCAGCAAGCCCAATGTGGGGCTCGAACTCAGGAACTGTGAGATCGTGACCTGAACCAAAGTCAAAAGCTCAACTCACTGAGCCACCCAGGTGCCCCTATTATAATTATCTTTAGGGGTGCCTGGCTGGCTCAGATCATACAACTCATGATCTCAGGGTTATGAGTTCAAGCCTCACATTGAGAATAGAGCTTACTTAAACAAAAAAAAAATAATCATTTTTAATTGCATCCTTTAAAAAACATTAAAGCTAAAGGGAAAATGTCCTATACTACTCCCCCCAATCCTAGTCCCCTCCCCATTTTCATCTGCTTGGCAGATCTTTCTAGAGCATTCTCTATTCTTTCCATATACTTATACAAGTGTCTCTGTGTTTGTGGTTTATATAAAGGTATCATGTCATATGCATTGCTCTACTTTCTTTTACTGAACAATAGCACGTCTTGGAGAACCTTACTCATAAGGATATGCTGTACCCAATTCCTTATCTTCTGTGTGGTATTGCAAAGCATAGACATACCACCACCTTTTGTGTTACCCCACAGATTTGGCTGTTTGCCAGTTTTGGCATCATAGACAACCCTGCAGGGAGGGCGCTCCTGTACATGAGTGTGTGATTGATTCATCTGGGGTCAGATGCTGTGTGTTTTTAATTTTTAGCAGAAACTCCCAAGCTGCTCCCCAAAGCAGCCATATGAATGTATCCTTCCCCACCCCCACAGAGGGTGCTGGCTTCCCAGAAGGGGTTCCTATAGCATCTGGGTCCTCCCTGGTGTATGTCCCTGAGCCAGACAGTCTGTGTTCTGGTCAAACTCTAGCAACAAATTCTTTGCAGGACCTGGACTCGTCACTTCCCCTCCTGTAGCCTTGGTTTCATCCCCACCAGGCTATTTTATCATGAGGACAAAAATGAGATAAAGGATGGAGCATGCCAAACTTGGGGGCCTGAGTTGATGTGCATTTTCCTCCCCCCACAGGAGCTAACATCTATGGAGGCTCTCCCACCTGACCCATGATCCCCTCGATCCTGGGGCCATCACATTTGTTGGTCTCTGCTGTGTCTTCAGAAGGGCAGGCGTGGGTGAAGGATGGGCTTGCCTGAAGGATCTGCCAACTTTGGGAAGATACCTTCTCTTACCTGGTGACCCTACCTCTCTATCCTGGCATATGGAAGGGTGTCTTTGCCCACAGGGAAAAGCCCCAGGGCCCAGGAAGTATAAGGGAGGTTCCACAACTGATTGGGGAAGGGACATGGGTTTGTCCCCCCATCTGGCCACAGATGTGATTCTGTGATTCTGGTGCTATGCAGTCCTCTGCCCAGGACCCACCTGTCTTGCTGTCCCTGCTTCCTTCACTGGGTCTATCTGAGGCTGCAGAATCATTTGTCAGCCCAGTAGGCAAGGGGAAACAACAGTGACTAAGATGGACAAGGTCACTGCCATCAGGGCATGTTTATCATATTGTCAGCAAACAAGTTTGAATAAGTAAGGTCATAAGAGAGTGGGATGAGCACTGTGAAGGAAGAAAATTGGACAGCATGGTAGAGAAAAAAGTTGGGGAGCACTTCATATCTGGTGTCATTCCCTTTGGGCTGCTGTAACAAAAATACAAGGGACTGCGTGGCTTATCCAAAAATTTATTTCTCACAGTTCTAGAGGCTGGAAGTCCAAGATCAGGACTATTCTGTCAGCATATTCTGTGTCTGTGAGAGCCCTCTTCCAGGTTGTGGACAGCCAACTTCTTGCTGTGTCCTCACAGAGTAGAAAGGGTGGGGGAGCTCTCCAGGGTCTCTTTTATAAGGGCACTAGCCCCACCCACAAGGGCTCCCCCTCATGACCAAGCACATCCCAAGTGCTCCACCTCCTAATACCATCACCTTGGGGCTGGGATTGCAACACATGAATTTGGGGGGAGGGGAACACAGACATGTAGGCCACAGCTTCAGGTGACTGGGGAAGGCTCCACTGAGGTGTTCAAGCTGAGATCTTCAGTGAAGCAAGACCCTTGTGGCTGCAGGTCTCAGAAAACCCACTCAGAGTCACAAGCACATACAGACGGCAAGAATGTGTTGACTTGCCTAAATGAGAATGTCTAGGGGTGGTTGACTATAGGTGTTCAGGTAAATTTCATCAGGAATCTCCATTGCTCAGTCCTGCTCTCCTGCATTGGCTTCATTCACATGCAGGTGCTCTCCCTGTGTATCCTCTGTTCAAATCCCTGGGAAATGAAGGACCAGGATGGCCTTTTCACTGTGGTCAAAGGATCATCCCTGCACCAAATGCTGATTGACTTGGACTGGGTCATGAGCCCACCCCAGCAGTTAGGGCATCTGATCAACCCAGCCAAACAAAACGGGCAGAGTGGGTAGAGGGCTGAAGGCCCCCAAGAAAGTCTTCGGTTAGACTTCTGAAGAAAGGCACATTGGGTCAGCAAACCCCCTGGATCTCTGTCAGGAATTTTAAGGATGAGGTGCCATGATACGGGGGTGTGGTGGTGGGGGGGGGGCAGTTCCTGACAGAGGGGACAGCAAGCATAAAGAACTGGAGTGGGGAAGAGAGTTTGACCTGCCTGAAGTGGTCAGGAGGGCCCGCTCCTCACGTGTCCCCTCAAGGTTCCCATGTCCCCTTGTTTGTCTCAGCAGCACTGGGACTGAATCTGGCTCCTCTGCCCACAAGCTGGGCCCTCCTTCTGGGAGGTCCTCTCCACTCTCCCTGCCTATGGGGGCTTCCTAGGGACAGGGAAGACCACCCAGCCAAAGCAGGCAAGGCACAGAACCTGGCCCCACCACAACAACCAGTATCCTCTACAAGGCCTTTAATGCATCAAAGGAGCCCACAGCCATGTCTGCTGAGACACACCCGGTCCCCAGTAGAAGCAAAGGACAACAACCAGATGCTGTACTCTACTCAGATCCAGACAGTGAGGAACAGTGTGATGACAAGTGGCAGAGGCATGGCTCCCTAGAAGTGTCTTCTCCTCCCTCCCCTTCCCCCTTCCTCTCCTCTTCCTCCTCTCCTCCCTGTCTCTGTCTCTCATATTCAAACCCCAGTATTCTGTGCAGTCAGGAAGAGAGGTTCTGACAACAAGAAGTCAGGGGGCACACCTTGAGGTCTCCAAGGGCTTCCTGGAACTGACCTTGGTGACAAGAGGCAGTGTGGCTTGGGAGATACACAGGGTAGACTGGCATATAAGGAACACACCTCATGGGAGAATAATAATTACTATTATAATAACAATATCATACATCCAGGACAAACCCAGCTGCCCCAGGCCAACTGCAAAATCCATACGTCCAAAATCCATAGGCCAGCAGAGCCTATGTGAGTAGTGGGAGGGGCTGCCCACTTGCACCCCCAGCCCTTACTCATATGAGCTCCCTGAGGAGGGGCCGGCCCCTCCTTCTGCTCCTTGCTAAGTCTTAGCACAGAGTGGGGAGGCTGGCACTGCCAACACCACCCCTCTGTGCTGGGCATGCCTGCACCAGAGAGGTTGGGCCCACCTCCCCTCAGTGACCTGGCAGCAAGGGATGGGTGAGTGAACCTATAAGGGACCAGGCAGCTGTGGGGTGCAGCTCCTCTGAGCCCACTCTCCACTCCCTTCTGGCTCTTCCTGCGGGCCTGCCCGTGGCAGGAAGGGGCCAGGGACACTCATGGCACAGACAGGGCATGCAGAGTGGGCCCATGGCATGCTTGGCCCACCAGGTGCCATGCAGCCGGCCTGGACTGCTGGGCAGCTGTCAGAGGGCTGAGTGGGCAGTAGAGTCCGAGGGGTCTGCCTTGGGCTGGATCTCTGATTCAGTCTGTGGTGGGGCCTCCTGGGAGTTGGGTCCTTGGACAGGCAGCTGCAGAAATTCTGGAAGCACCAGGTCCTCTTTGCGCAGAAGGCCCCTCTGGTCATGGGCCCCACTGCTCTGCACCCGATTCAGCAGCTCCACCAGGCCTAGGGGTGGTCACAGAGTCAAGAAGCTCACCAGGGCAGACCTGCCTACACTAGCCCACCATGACCTGCTGCCCTTATTACAGCCACAGCCTCCCCAAAGGCTCCCCTCCCACCCTTCAGTCTTTCTGGTCCCCCGACCCTCAATGGACACTCTTCTAGCCCCAATAACATCAAGGTCCCTGCCTCAGATCAAGCCTCTCTGGACCCACCCATCCCTAGCTCCCACCATCCCCAAAGTACCTTCAATGTCACAGGTCTGCCGCTTCCCTGTGATTCTACTGGGTGCCTGGGCCATCGAGTTGAGGGACAGTGGAGAGGGGTGGGCAGCCTTGTTCTGAGTTCTAGGCTGGCCGCCCTGCGAGAATGTGGAGTCAGAGCCACAACCAGGAGGGGAGGTGCAGTAGGCAGAAGAGGTAGCCCTTTCTCTCGCTCACCTGGCTGTGGCACGGGGCTGTGTCTCCAGCTTCGGGAGTCTTCACACCTATGGCAGAGAGTGCTACCTTTAGTGTTTGCTTCCTACCTGTACCCCTTCTGGGCCAGAGCCATCTCCAGGGACCAAGCCCCAGGGCCTTGGTTCTCTACCTGGGAGAGTGTCCAAAACCAGTCTCTGGGCTGCCACCGAGCTCACTAGCTTCCCCAGATCCAGTGGCTGCTTCTTGCCTGGCTGTGGGAACAGGTCAGCAGCCCGCAGGACAAGCAGCCCATTGCCCCCACCCCCACTCCGACCCTTGCCCTGCTGTCCCCAAGCTCACCAAGCACAGCGCCACCTGTTGCGGGCTCAGGCCGTGCTTTGCCAGAATGGGCTGCAGGGCGTCCTGCAGCCGCTTGGTGGGCTTGGCGGAGATCCGCACAACACGATCCAGCGCCGCCAACTCGAGCCTGCACGGGACCCTCGCGCTGCGGAACCGCAGAGAGCCGACCCCGCCTCTCCCCCAACCCACTCCAGACAGGCCCAAGAGGGGGTGCAGCCTACACTGGGGAGGTGGGACAACTTGGGGGTGGGACCTTAGTCCCGGGGACATGGTCAGCACCAGGGATGGGACCTGAGAGGGAGAACAACAGCCTGAACTGGGACTCGAATTCGTGTTGGGACCCAGGACCTAAGCCTGGGAGGAGGGGCACTCACTCGAAGGTGATCCTGTTCTCCAGCCGCACTTCCTGGTCCGCCAACACAGCACAGTCCTGATCCAGGACCAGAGCCTTCTGCAGATGCCAGGCAGGGTCTCAGAAACCCTCCCTCCCCACCCCTAACCATCCCCAGGGTGGGAAGGAACCACCTCACTTCCACCCATGGCCCCCCACTGGGGATCCCTAAGGGTCAGAGGGAAAGGGTGGTGGTCAGGTGAGTGAGAGAGATGAGGATGGAGTAAGACACCTGGCTGGAGTCAGAGCCTAGTATGGCCAAGGCCAGGGAGAAGGGTGGCAAGAAGGTTGGACAGACTTGGGAAAGAAACAGGAGTGGAGTGAGCATGAAATGGTAATGATGCTGCTTGGATAAGGAGCAGGCTTAGGTCCTGGATCATGGAGCTGCCTCTTTCTAGGCCAGGCCAGTCCAGGACCCACTTCCTGGATGGCTGCCCCCTTGTCTCTCAGGCATGTGAAATCTATGGATGTATGTCCTCCCTACCACCCACGTTTGATCATCAGCCACCTAGACCTTGTCCCTTTTTTAACACTTGTCCATTTCTCTCCATCCCCACCTACTAAGGACACTTCTTGTCTCCTCACTATAACAAGAGCCTTTTCCCCAGACCACTGTAAGGCCAGAAGGATATAAAGTATCTAGCAAAGTGCCTGGCACACAGTAGGTACATAAACAGTAGGTGCAGTGACTACTGCTCCTATAGGCCCCACTGCCTGCCCCAGCCCAGGACAGGGAGGCAGCTTCTTCCAGAGATAGGCCTGTGCTCTGCTGCAGGGACAGGTGGAGTGTGGGTGGGGAGTTATATTTAGCAGATGAGAAAACCCATCTGGGCTTCAGAAGCTGTCCGGGTGGCCTGAGTGGGCAGAGATCCTCCCACTGCCCTCACAGTCCCACTCTCTAAGCCCCTGAACTTGCCCTGCACTTCTTACTCACATCCAGACTTCACTTAAGCTGTTCCCTCTGCCTAGAATGTCTTTTCCTGACAGTTCTGCCAGGCAAACTCCTCCCCATCCTCATCCTCCCCTCATCAACAGCTGCCTCTTCCATGAAGCCTTCCTGGAGCCAGCCAGAATAGCCTATCTCCCCGCCCCGAAACTCTCTGAAGCTTTGGCCCCTCTTCCCTGATCACATCCTGCCTGGCTTACCTCCAGCCTGTGGACCTGGAGAACAGAGCTCTAGCCTGGGTCCCTCTGCTCACCCACCTGGCAGGGCCTTAGGCCTTATCAGAATGAAATCCTGCAGGGTCTCCCTGGAATGCAGCATTCTTCCTTCAAATCCCCCTTACTGGATGGCTTGGTTTAAAGTGCATCCCCCCACCCCACCCCCGCCATTCCTCTGTAAAGTTTAATTCTAGTTTGCACCTCAAGGAAAGTTTTTCATGGATTAGGTGCATTTGGGTGCCACTGATGACCATTTCAAAGATGCCAGCAAGAACTCTGGGGGTGATGGGGGAAACCCAGCTCAGGCAGTGGTTCTCCCCCATTCTCCCTTCTGGAGTACCACAGTGAAAATAATGGGTAAAGCTGGAAACCAGGAGGGGCATGGGGTGGGGGAAAGATTTTCATGCGATGAGAGTGGAAGTCTGAGTTTGAAGAGTTGGTGCTGGGTTGATTTGGAGCTGTGCATGGGGGTAGGGACAGGGCTATGTTGGGGATTGGAATTAGGAAAGGGATGAGGATGGGAATGGAATTGAGGTGGAGGTCATAGCTGAGCAGAGACAGGAACAGGGCTGGGGTCAGGATCAGGAAGAGAGAGTTGGGGCCCAGGCCAGGTCCACACCTGCTCATTGCCCACCAGGTAGACCTTGATGTCAGGTAGAGAGAGGCCTCGTTTCTCACAGATGCCTGCCAGCATGGCACGGATGGTGAGGCCAGGTCGGGCCAGAGCCAAGGAGGCTGTGCCATCGGGCAGGTACACACAGCAGTACTTCCCTGGCCTGCTTTCGCTCTCACCTTCTGTGCTCCCAAGGCTTTTCCGGTGGCTCTGATTCAGGACAGGAGTGGAGGGAAGGTCATGTGTACACATTCAGGGACATGCAGAGAGTTACACAGGCAGGTAGGCCCACTGGGGCGCACACATGCACACACATGCCGAAGGGCACACTTTTAGGCAGGCAGATATACTCCTCCTATGGGAACATATGTGTGCTCACCCAGGCATAAGAGCACCCAGAGACAGGTCCTCCCACTGACCCCCATACATCTGCTGTGTACACCTGGGCACCCACACTTGTGCACACACACACAAAGGGAATGCACATGCATGCCATGCCTGGGGCCCACTATGGTGAGGACAGGAAGAAAGTGAGGAGGCTAAGGGGTTGGCAGCAGGAAGATGTAAGTGGGAAGCATGACTAGGAATGATGGTGGCCACACAAAGGGGCATGAGTAGTGGTCCTAGCTTGCACATTGTCGCCCCCAGCAGTCCTCTCACCTCAGATTTGCTGCTGACAAAGGCAAGGAAGCCGAGGTCCAGACTGGCAGAGGAGTTGAGAGAGCCCTGGGACTCTCTGCGGAAGGTGGAATTTGAGACCCCTCCTGCTAGTTCTAGGGGAGAGGGAGCAGTGAGCAGAAGAGCCCCTCCTCCCTACACCCCCTTCTCCACCACCAGGCGGACCCTGCTGAAGCCCTCCAGCAGGGAGAGGTCTAACACGGCTTGGGGCCATGGAAGTGTGGCTACTGAGTGGGCTTCCCAAACTTCTGGGCTCTAGTCTGGAAACCAAACCACCGGGGGAACGTGGTGGTCACAGGGAATTTCGGTTTTCACAGATTTATAGACAAATAGGAGAAAGGGGGGCATTCTCAAAGCTTGCCCAAACTCCCACCCCGACTCTTCTCTGACCCTCACCCTTGCGGAAAGACTTGCGGAGCGGGCGGCCCCCAGAGCCCTCAGCAGAAGTCTGGTGTCCCAACTCCTCCACGCCCAGCGGCAGCGACTTCCCGGGCTTCAGCTTCGGTTTCTGCGGGTAGGGGAAAGGCGCTGGCTCGAGGTGGGACCCCAGCCTATGTGCAGACCGAGGATACACCCCTACGGATCTGCACCCAGCCCACTGCCTCCCACTGCCCTCGTCCGCACCTTCCTAGTGGAGTCAGGGCTGCCAGGGGTGGAGGAGCCAGGTTCCCGCAGGGGGCGTCCCTCGGCCTCCGCCAGGAGACACTCGCGGTACAGCGGGGACTTGACGAAGCGCGCATAGCTGTCGAACTTCATCAAGTTGAAGATCTGCGGGACCGAGCCAGGGCGGTGAGCCGGAGGGGGTGTTCGACTTGCCCCCAGTTTACCTGGCCCAGCCCTCAAGGTTGGCTGAGTTCCCAACCTAGCAGCTGAGACCTTGGCCCCTCCCACGCAACTCCTTGACCTAGCCCTGTGCCTACTCTTGGCCTCCACCTTGACCTCTGCTAGGCTCCGCCCCTAGCCCCTGCTTCACCGCAGCCTCTGGTACCGCCCTCTGACCTGCGCCCTGCCCCTGCATTTTACTTTGGGGTGGGCATTCGAATTTGCCCCTTGCAGTAGGCCACTCCAACCCCATCCCACTCTTCGCCCCTGGATCTCTTCCCACCTCTTGTCCTTTCTTCCAAGGCCACGCCCCCTAATCCCAAGCCTAGACCCCTGGAGACACTCACCTGGAGCTGCTGTGCCCGGAACATGTCAGGTCGTGGCTCTGCCAGCACCTCCTCGCCTAGCCAGGCCTGCCGGTCAATGTTCACTGGGCTCAGTGCCTGGCTGGACAGGAACTCCCGGTAGATGTGGCGGGCCTCCTGAGCAAGCTGTTGCAGGAGGGACAGGAGAAGGTCAGGGGCATGACCCAGGCTCTAGTCCCACCACTCTGCCCCAGCGCCCCTTTCTCCACCTGCTGGGTGTCGCTGGCAGGGATCTGCTGGAAGCGCTCGCAGGCCTTCCAGAAAGTTACATTCTCAGCACTGAACTCCTTCTTCAGGAACTCCTGGTGCACAGAAGGAGGCAGTCAGAGACACAGAGACCCAGTCAGGGGATGTGGTCAAAGAGATTGGGATACAGATAGGGCCAAGAGGCCAAACCAGACAGATAGGGCACAGAGAGAAAATGAGAAGCAGACACAAGGAAAGTTCCCTGCTGAGAGAAGAGGAAGAAAGTGCCAAAGAAAGGCTGGATGAGGCAGCTGGCACAGGAATCCCATT
The DNA here is from genome assembly GCF_006229205.1 of Suricata suricatta. Taxonomy (NCBI): domain Eukaryota; kingdom Metazoa; phylum Chordata; class Mammalia; order Carnivora; family Herpestidae; genus Suricata; species Suricata suricatta. The sequence goes on from NC_043705.1 coordinate 84,463,461, forward strand.
CTGACCAGCTTGAAGCTCCATCCATATCCTTTCCCATGCCGCCACCCTACCCCCAACTTCCACCATGGTGGCCACTGCCATCTGCCCTCCCTATCCCATTCCAGAGCTTACAGTGAAATAAGCCAGCCCCAGTGGGTCCTGCAGCAGCCGCTCGAAGGACAGGCCCCAGCTGGCCACAGGCTGCTCCTCGGTGGAGAAGGGGCTGCTGGGGCCACTGGGGAGGCTGTGGATACTGAGAGAGCTGCCTCGGCCCTCCCCCTGGCCCTGGGGTCCTGCTGTGCTGCTCAACTCTGTAGGTGGATGGACAAATGGTGGTGAGACCTGTGGCCTTCCCCAGCCCCTGGCCCAACCCCATCTGTAGGTATTTTCCCTGGAGAGATAGCAAGAGGTGTCCCCACCCTTTTTCATATACCCTTCCCCACCCCAAACAGGCCTCCTCCATACCCTCTGTCACTTACCTCCATCTGAGACAGCCAGAACCTACAAGAGACCCAAGGTAGACAATCAGAGCAGAGCCCAGGGTAGATTCTCAAAGGACAGTTCTGGGCTCAGGCCCCAGGACTGAAACTGTATTCTCTCCCTGGAGGGCCATGCTGGGCATTCCCAGCCAGGTCACTGCTTGCTCAGTGTTTTTCTCAGGCTACTCCTGGCTCCTTTTCCATCATGTGCCAACCACTGTGTGCTGGAACTTATGCCAGTTACTTTCCATTTGCCCCTGGTTCTCTCCTCCCTCAGCACTTGCTGGACAAGCCCAGGTGTACAGCATGGTGAGGATTGGCACAGACTTTAAATCTTGTCTCTGCTGTTTACTAGCTGAGTGACTCGTTACTTGCTTGTCTCCATCTGTAATAGGGGATAATGATAATAATAGTAACTTACTTCCTGGGACTATTGCAAGGATCAAATCAGTTTAATACCATTTCCGGCATTTAGAACAGGGGCCAGCATGTGGTATGTGCTGTATCAATGTTTGCTGGTGTCTTTGAGGAAGGAAAGGTGTCTCTATAGCCAGTGATCTCTTTGTTGCAACTGTTTCCTCTTGGAGAGGAAGACCCTGAGAGACCGTGGGCCCCACCCCACCTTGGGCTGGGCCCAGGATGCTATTTTATAATATAGAGCAGTCATTCTCAAATTCTAGTGTGCATTAAAATCACCGGTAGGAACCCATCTCTGGAGATTCTGGCTCAGGAGGTCCAGGATGGGGTCTGAGGCTCTCCATTTCTAACAAGCTCTCAGGCAATACTGATGCACCGGTCCATGGACCACATTTTGAGTAGCATTGCTGTAGAGAACGAACTTCATCTTCCCCCGCCCCCCCACCCCCCACCACATACAACTCCGACTTCTCTGGGAATCCAACCATTAGTGAAATAGAAAAAACCCTCCTTTCAAAATGACTCTTGCAGTGGTTTCCCTTGGTCTTCCTATCCTCCTAGCAGCTCCTCCAGCTTCCTTCTCATCTCTACCCACACAAGATGGCCTCCACCCCTCCCTGACTCTGCCCTCGGTCCTTTCCCCCTCCCATATATCCCCAAATCCAAACTCACATAGCCAACTTCCTGCTAACATCTCTGCCCAAATGTCCCACAAGCCCTTCCAACTCAGCCAGTCCCAAGGGGTAAGCCACCTCTGCCATTACCAAAGCAGGGCACCAAACCAGTTTCCCTACATCCTGTCTTTCTTCCCACCACCTGGGCTCCTCACACCAGGGTTCGATCATCCCGCTTTCCTCCGTCTCTCTCACATCCTATTCTCACTAGTCCTGTCACAGGAGTTTCTACCACCTGTCCCTTTGTTACATCCCCACTGGAAACAGGTCTGCAAACATCTCCCCCAGGAAGCCTCTCCCTGCCCTCCTATCTGAGATCTCCCTCTGTGCTCCCTACTCTCACCTGGGAACACTCAGGTCCCACGTCTGTGGGCCAGAGCTAGCCTGCGAGTATGTTAGAATCTTATTAATATCTTGGCCCTCAGACTTTTTTTCTTTTTCAGTTTAAAGGTGGTTCCCACACTTAAAAATCAGGAGTTTTACATAAACTCCTGTGGTGCCTCAGCTACCCAGAGCTGCTTCCCAGCATGACAACTTTGTCTGGTATTGAACAGCAACTGCCTTCCCTATAAGGGGCTCATGCTTTCTTCAGAGGTCTGTGAGGCCAGTGTGCTGCATTTATATTACTTATGGAGGCAGGTGCTGCCCCAGACCACCTGAGTTCAACTTGTGCTATGTGACCTTGCACAAGGCACTTCACCTCTCTGTGCCTCAATTTCTTCTTCTGTAGAAATGGGGTAAATACTTCTCCTGACTTCAAACGATTGCTGTGACTAAATAAGTTAAATATATAGATGAGGAACTCAGAACACTATCTGATATGTAGTAAACTTTCACAGAACATTACTGTTATTACTGCTGTTACATTAGTCTTGGTGTTTGACCGTGCTCCACTTTCAATTTGCTAGCCGTGCTATGGAGGACAGAGCACAGGTGTTGGGGTCTGTTAGACCCAAAATCAAATCCCAGCTCAAATCCCTTTTTCAGTTTTACGCCCTTGGGCTCCTCCCTAAGCCTCACCTCCCATCTAGAGCATGGAGGTGAGACATTGCTGGAGAGGAAATTTTGTGCAGATCAGAGCGTGGCTGAGTGAGCCCATTCGCCAGCGCACCAAGCCCTGGGCGCCCTCCCCTGGCCCCCCCCCCCCCCCCCCCCCCCCCCCCCCCCCCCCCCCCCCCCCCCCCCCCCCCCCCCCCGCCCCCATGTGATGGCTTCTTAGAGTCAGCTCCAGGGGCTGCCAGATAGCTCCCAATTCCTGGGGTATGCAGAGTTGAAGCCCAGGGTACCATCCAGCCTGCTCCTTCCTTTCCTGGCAGCTCTACTCATGCCCACACCTGCCTGTCCTGACTGCTCTGTGGCTTTGCCACCCTCAGGGCTGCTCTCACCACCCTTTGCACAGGTCTCCGGGAACCATCCTGCCTCCCCCTCCGTGGTGGCTGCCTGGCCGCTTCCCCCCCACCCCCTAAGCCACTGGCCTCTCTCTGGCCTGCCCTCCACCCCAGGACTCAGATCCACACCCTAACTCAGAGCCCCCATGGCTGCTGGGGCAGGCCTGGAGCCACAGAATGGGCAAAGGTGCCTGGGGCAGAAGCCAGCCCACACTCCTATTTTGTTTTATTCTTGACATTATGTTGAATTGTCTGTGTGTGTCTTTAGGTGGGACTGGCTCTCAGGTGGCGGCCAAGCTCCCTGCTCTGCAAAGTAGAGCAGTTGCTGTGTTACAGCTGAAGCGAGCAGCCCGGGGCCTGACTAATGAACCCCTTCAGCCTCCCCCATTTCCCTCCTCCTCACTGCACCTACACTTTATCAAACTTCTCTAGGTTCCTCACACCTTTTCACACTCCTGCTTCCTGCTTTGCTGCTTTCTCTTGCCGGGTATCTGCTCCTGCTCCCCTCACTGAACCAACTGCTCTGCAATCTCTACTCCCTGACATCAGTCATCTACAAACACCACCAGTTGCCCTGAATCCTCCTGCCTACCACACATCTGCCCACCCATGTCTAGGCCTCTCTCTCCCTACGATTTGGTAGCTCCCAGAGGGCAGGCCTGGTTTACAGAGGGAGCCAACCTGAACTCCCTCCCATGAGGCACCCTCCTTGCTCTGGGGCTAGCAAGCAGCCATCAGGGCCCTAGAAGTCCTCCTCTGCCATCCCATGAGGCCACAGCACCTCCTTCATGGGAGGTAAAGGGGTCCTTTACTTCTGAACACCCCATATCTGTGGCCAGCAATTCACCCTCCTCGGTCCCTCTTGCCCCACTGGTTGTTGATCTGTATAGTTGGGGCCGAGATGGGGTAGGGATAGAGATCCAGAGGTGGGAGGATAGAGTTCAATTTCAGTTCCACCATTCAAGGGCAAATAACTTCTTCCTCTGGACCTCAGTTTCCCTCAGGTAGAAGGGGGCTCAGCATTTCCAGCTTCTCGGGGCTGCTAGGAAAGGTGAGCGAGTATGTGAAAGCAGGTGGAACGGAGCTGTCAGGAGCTCCGCTGACCAGGGCTCCCACCTGCCCAGGCTGCCAGGCTTAGGGAAGTTGTACTGAGCACGGCCTGCCTTGCCTCACTCTGGCTTGCCTGAGGAGAAGTGGTGAGTGAATGGGAGAAAAGGGGAAGAAAGGATGAGGAAGGGTGTGGTGGATGATGAACCCCTGGCCCATGGTCAGGCCTCAGTTTGCCATATTTTTTTCTTAAGCCTGGCAGAGCCGCTGGGATCTAAGAATGCTAAGGTGAGCGTGGAGGGGCAACATTTCTGAGCTCTACTTGTGTGGCAGGCACTCTTGGACAATTCAGATCCGTGTTCTCACTCTATCCTCAAATCCTTATCCTGTGTGGCAGGTATTACTACCCCCATTTTACAGATCAGGAAACCTATGCCCAAAGAAGTCACATGGTGGGGAAGTGGCTGAGCTGAAGTTAGAATCCACGGGTACCTTCCTCTGGAGCCTGAGGTATTCCCTGCCCCAAGCTGCCTCCCTGGGTGGACAGGCGATGTACCAGGGGACCTGGCAGGCCCAGGGCCTTAGCCCTTTGGACACAGGCCGGCAAAGTCAATCAAGGGTAAAGAGCCCAGGGGGTCCTCTTAAACTCTGCCTTCTAGAGGAGTCAGACCTCAAAGGGAGGGCTGAATTATTTAGCATCTTGGGTGCTGGGCACTCTGTACCATCATCTCGTTTCATCCTAGCTAGGGGGAACGGAGGCCCCACGATCCTCTCTGGCTATGTGCACAGGGAACCCTGGGTGCCTGGCCCCTTTGGTCTGAGCCAGTCCTGGGGAGCTGAACCCTAGCCCTGATCTGGATGCCAAGAATACAGGCAGAGCCACAGTAGGCTCTGCCTTGCAGGTCTCCCCAGCTGGGAAGACTGCGTGGTTCCCCTAAGAGTGACAGGATATGATAACCTCTCCTCTCCAGGCTTTAGGCCCAGCTTCCCCTTAGGCCATGTCCCTGCACACACATCCTGTGTTTCCTCACATCCAGACCCTTTCCCATGCCATCCCCTCCTCAGATAGCATATCCTTTCAAGAACTTGATACCATGATGCATAAAATGAGACAAGAAGTCAGTTCTCCCTCCTCGGGTCCTCCTCTCTACCCTGGACCCATGGCTCTGACCCAAATCTGAATTCTCTTCTGGTATTTGTACCCACATCTTTTGTGCCTTGCCAGACTGGGAGCTGCTTGAGGGCAGGGACTAGGGTGATGGGTTTGGGTCTTCTGTGCCTAGGACAGGGCCAGCATAGGGCAGACCTATGGAGGGTCTGTTGAATGAATGACTGCATGAACAAATGAAGTGGCAATTGGGATTGTGTAAAGATGTCTCTGGGAGGGGGCTGGGAGCCATCTCTAAGTGACAGGTTTCATTGCAACTGCCTGACAAGCTGAGTGGCAGAAAGCCGAGGCTGACAAATGAAGCCGCCTCAGCAGGGAATGATGGCAGCAGTGGGTGGGGGTGAAAGCAGGGGGAGGAGGGGGAAGACAGTTCTGGGAGGTGGGAGAGCAAAGGCATTGAGTCAGATAATCTGGGTTCAGATGCAGGCCCCTCTACCTGCTGGCTGCCTTCAGCATGTCATTTACTCCTCTGAGCCTCCCTCGAGAGGTTACTCATGGAAGGAGCCTGACTGCTGGCCCACAAGTACTGTGTCACAGATGCTGATGCCTGTCCACCCCTCCCATGTCAGCTGCGCATGGCCTCAGAAAGTTGACCAATGGCCAGCAAGCAGCCAATCTGTGACCCTCAGGATGCCAACAGGTGACAGGGAGTGTTCAGAACAGGCCCAGAAAGAGCAAAGATAAACCTGTGTGTGAAGGTTGCTGCAAGGAGCCAGGGCACCTATGAGCTTGCCAGGGTTGGGGGCAGTGGGTGCCCTCCCTTCTCTGAATGACTTTTGGGTAGAGAAACCATGGGCTGATGTGGGAGGGGACAGAGGCTGGGTCTGTCCCTGGACACCCTCAGTTGCCCTGCAGTTCTGGCCACTGCTCAGAATCACCAGCCGAGCACCAACCCACCCCACCTAGGGTGGTCGTGGGAGTGGCCCAGTGTCCCTGGCCTGGACATCCTAGTGTCATGCCTCTGGGTTGGAGTGAGAGGAACATAGGTTCTTGAACTTTCAAAGTTAGGTTAATGGCAGAGACAGTGAGGTGGCAGACTGGGCCAGCTTGGAGGGGTCTGCTTCTCTCCCACCCAGCTAGCCTGGGGCTGGGCAACACAGAGACACTGGGTAAAGGAGAAGTGGAGAAAAGTCTTGGGAATTAGGAGGGTAAAATCTTAGTTCCTGAGTGAGGCAGGGGACTCAGAAGAGGCACTGAGAATGAAGGGAGGCATGGGGTTGACATTTATAGAGCCCCCACAATGGGTCAAGGGCCTCTTATTCATCATTCTACTTAGTCATCTCAACAAGCCTTTGAGATCTATTCCAATTTCCTCATTTAATAGGTGAAGATACTGAGGATCAGAGAGGACCCCTTATATGGGACAGAAAAACCAAGAGTGGAACCCAGGTCTCTCTAGACCTATTGGCTCTGTCCCATAGTCCTAGGCCGGGGCTTGGTTGGAGGTTAGGACACCATCTGGCCTTCCTGAGGCTGGGGTTCTGCCAAGTGGATTGGTATCCTAGGGAGAAAAGGAAGGCCCAGCACAGCCTGCCCCATCAGCTGAATGATGCAGAAAAAAGCTGGACTGTCCAAGGGCAGCTCTGATTTGGAGGCTAAGCAGCCAAAGAGAGGCTCTAGGGGGTGGGGCAGCAGCAGTAGCCAGGGCATCCTAGTGTCCAGCTACTCCCACCCTTCCTGGCATCTCAGGAATAGAAAAGTCAAGATTCACCAAGCTGGCCTGACCCTACTGACCCATTCCAGGCTGCCCAAAGACTTCTAGTTCTGGCAGGAAGCCTCTGGAGCAGGTCTAGCTGAAGGACAGTGACCCACTGAGGATTGCCCCTTACCTGACTTTGGGCATCAGGACATGGGGTGCAGAGGGAAAGGTTGAGGCTAAATGAGATGTGGGGGCCTAGGTCACTGTGGAGGTGTGCAGGGATCAAGGGCCATGCTAGGTCTCCCAGCCTGGATGGTGCCAAAGTGGCAGGAAAGGAAGCAATGGGTACGAGAAGCCTGTGACCACTTTACTCTGTTCTCGTGCCCAAGTTTGCCCCAGGTCCCCAGCAGAGCCATCTGGAAGGTCCTACGGTAAGGGCACCAGGTCCCACTGCCTGCTCCTCTCTGTACCCAACTTCTCCCACTTGCTGGCAGCATGCAGGCTCTTGCCCAGCCCTGCCAGGCATGCCTCCTGGGCTCCACCCTGGGTGTGCCCACCCCTTCCCCACAGGCCTGGTCTGGAGCCCACACTTACCATGCGCCCGTTGGGGACACCCAGGTGCTTGGGCTTCCCCGGCATGCCGCCGCTGTTCAAGGGTCCCTGCCGCGAGGAGTGGCCACCATGGGGACTGTGGGCAGCCCTGGCCAGAGCTTGCACGGTGGCAGGCAGGCAACAGAGAGAGCCCGACTCTGCTCCTGCGGGCCCTCACATCCTGAAACACCAGCTCACTACCTCTTTTCTCTGCCACAGGAAGTGTCTCTATAGAAACCGAACCACAGAAAGAAGCAAGGTCTAAGTGAGCGAACGCCTCTTCCTACACACACACACACACACACGTTCACATGCACACACACACACACACACACGTTCACATGCACACACACACACACGCTCACATGCACACACACACACGTTCACATGCACACACACACACACACGTTCACATGCACACACACATGCCACAATGCGCCCTTAGTAGTGCCCCACACAGTCTCCAACACATAGCCAGAGGCCTCTATGTGTCCAGGAAATAGCCCATCCTGGTTTACCCAGCCCAGGGAGCTCCAAGTTCATGTCTGAGCACACAGAAGTCACTTAGTCACCTTTTTGCACCCTGACAGGGGCTGCTGTAGACATGTGTACATGTGTATCAAGTATGCACACAGGTACTTTACTCAGGACACACTTACCTCACACCTGCTGTGTGCCAGGCATGCACACATCAGTACCCCTCCCCCAGGCAGTTGTGCACATGTGGTGTTACTGTCTCTATCACCAGATACTTCCCAGGCATGTGCCCATGTGTATAGACAGATGGACACCTTGCATGCATGGTCATACACACACAGACCACCCAGGGGTGCATGTTATAAACACACACTCTCCCTTCATCAGAAACACCTGGGTGTATGTATAGTCCCTTGGACACGGGCACAATTGCATATAGGCATATAAGTACTCAGCCACCCCAGTGACATGTGCAAGCAGTTATGCACATGCTTACCCACCGAAGCAGGGGAATGGATCCGTTGCATCTGTGTGTGACATGCGCGCACTCATTTTCACCCACATAAGAGTTCCACCTTGGTGTATTACTATTAACCAAAGGGTGACACCCTGTTCTCCCAGCCCTGACCCAGTGCCAGCTGAACTCGGGCCCTTTAGCCAGAGCCCTTAGTTTGCCTCTTTCCTACACAGGCATGTACCCATTACAGGACTTGTATTTTTACCTTAAGTACGGGCTTACTGTGTCGGGGCCCGCCAAGTTTTCTGTCTGTCTCAGGCAAGGATTATCACTCCGTTGAGTGAGCCAGTAAACAAGATTTGCATCTGGAGGCTGGAGATTGCCATTTCCTGGTCAAAATAACTTTTGGCGTCTGTCTTGCTGAGCTAGACGTGAGTGGCCAAGGCACACAAAAGATCAAAACCATATTCAGTGTTAGTTCTCCATCCCCCAAGATTGCTGAGGCAAAGTCG
>NC_043705.1:84472388-84641402 GCF_006229205.1 Suricata suricatta
GAGTGGCCAAGGCACACAAAAGATCAAAACCATATTCAGTGTTAGTTCTCCATCCCCCAAGATTGCTGAGGCAAAGTCGGGGCACTTCTTTGATATGCATTCGACTCTGTAGCCTGCCTAGGTCAGCTTGCCTTGTCTTCCCCCCCTGAAGACTATATAAAGAACAGTTCTTTGAATAAACGCTCTCTTTCGCCTGATCAGAGAACCGTGAGTTCTGTCTTTACTCTTTGCGTCTCCCTCTCCTGCCTCCTTTTTCTCTCCCTCCCTCAGGAGAAGGACCCGCGACGATTCTCTGCCCTGCCGGTCGGGGCGGACGAAACAGGTACTGCCGATCTCCGGGGACGAGCGGCCCTGAGCATCGGGTTACGACAATTGGCGCCTCAACGCGGGGCTCAGTAAAGTAACTCGACCCTGAGCGCGGGTTACGACATTACAGCCCTCAAGTCCCCCACCACTCTGGTTTGGGCGCCTCTAAAGTTTTCTACCCTTTACACTACTGCCCCTTTCTAGGGCTGTGACCTGAACCCTTTGGTGAGAGAAACTGACTGACTCTTCACCACAAATTCATGTCGTCTTCCTCCTGGGCACATGGTTAAACTTTACATTCCCAGGCACATTTGCAGTCAGGTGTGGCCATGTGACTAGTCCCACCAGTTAAATGTGAGTGAAATGATGTGTGCCATTTCTGGGCCAAGACTTTTAAGTAGTATGTGTCCTCCATATTTTTTCTTTCTCCTGTAGCTTAGCTGGATGCAGAAGATGATGGGGCTTTAAGGGATTGTGGAGCCACAGAAGAAAGAAGACAGGGTCTTTGTATGCGGGCACAAAAGCAAGCCACCCATTAACCAGAAACACTTGCTTTGTACTGTTATGTGAGTGAGGAATAAACTTTGAGCCATTATACATGTTACAGTCTATTTTTGATAACAGCTAGTGTTGTCTTAATATACCTCTTCACCCAGCCCCGACTCACCTCTTTCCAGACACCTTGCTCCAGGTCATCCAGATACAGTGATTAAGTCAGACTTGGTATTATATTGGGGATTGATTATATAGGAGGCTGGAGCACTGCCAGTTGTGGTCTTAATAAGGTGCATGACAATGTCAATGTGCCTTTGAGGGTTTTATAGGGTGTATGATGTCAGTGGAGACTGCTTGTCTGTCTGCTGGGCCATGGATCTGGGCCTAGGTTTCATAGAAGCTGTTACCATTTACAGGGTCTTCTCCCAACTTCATTTGATCCTCACAACTTCTTTGTCAGTGGTATTCATTATTTCCATTTTACAAATCAGAAAACTGAGACTCGGAGACAAGTGAGTTCCACAAGGTTACACATCATGTCAGAGACTGTTAAGTTGTGAATATGTGTGCTTTGCCAGGAGCTGGGGCTGGGCCATCATGAGCACAGGTGCCAAGACCTCATCTTCCTCCCTGAAAAGGCCCATTTACAGCCTCTGACCCCTGCTAAGATCATCCTCTCCTCTCCCCACCTCTGCATTATGGATGCCAGTTTTCCCTCTGACCACATCTTTACCCCAGGGACCCCAGCCAACCCATAACTTCCCATCTCTTAGTCCTTATCTAATTTTCTCCACTCACGAGAGCTGTGGGGTGCCTCCAGCCCGCAGAACATTGTTCTCAGCTTCTTTCTCCTTGGCTTCCCACAGTGACTCAATTACTGATAGCTGATCCCCCTTCCCTCTGGAGATTTCCTGAGCCCTGGCCTTGTTGTCTCTCATTTGATCATAATGACCTTATATTCAGTCTCCTTACCTGCTATGCCCCTCCAATCTTTTCTCCTCAACATAGCCGGAGAAAACCACATTGACCATTCCCATGCTGGAAACCATCCCAGTGCTTTCTGGAAAAAGGCCATGTTCCTTAGCGGGGAAATTGAAGGCCCTTCAAGTTCCGGCCTTAGCTATACCCTCCTCCACCTCTCCTCAGCCATTCTGAACTGCTTCTATCCCAGATGCTTCCGGGCATTTGCATCTCCTGTTCCGTCTGCTGAGAATGACTTTCCCCTTGCTGGTAAACTCCTACTCATTCTTCACGACCCAGTTCCAGACTTTTAAAACAAATATTGTTTGTTTTAAACAGTGCCAAGCACTGTTGTAGATGCTCAGGATGCAGAAGTGACCATAGTCAATAAGAGTCCCACCCTCCCTAGAGGTCTAATGGAACATACATATTCTTGTTTGTATAGATATAGATAACCTCTGGAAGGCAATACCCCTAGGGAGGGGAGTGGCAAGGGACTTTTGTTGTATTATATGTCTGTACTCCTTTTACCAGTGTGTTGTTTTAATAATAAGCTTATTAAAAATATGTGATCCAGAAAAGATGTTTCAGCACGTAACCCTAATAAATTCGTTCATTCCCAAGGGTAGCTTCTCTATTAACCAGGAGTCAGCTGCTTAACCGATTAAGCCATCCAGGTGCCACGAGAGGCAGCTTCTTTAAATAAAGGTGCAACCAACAAGCGATCACCACCTCCCCTCTGATCTGAAACAGTGGTCATTAATTCAAAAGTCTAGAGGGGCCAGAGGTGCTATAAATTAGTGGCCAGTGGGGAGACTAGGTTAGCAGAGGAAAGCCTTTGTGGGAGCTTCATGGGCTTAGTGTAGTGGACTCTTCAGATTTTCCTGAAAAACCAGAATTTTGAATTTCTAATGTGGATCTAAGTCTCTCAACTTAAAAATATTGAGGGACACCTGGGTGGCTCAGTTGGTTGGGTGTCAGACTCTTTATTTTAGCTTAGATCATGATCCCAGGGTCATAGAGTGGGAACTTGGGTTCCATCTTGGGTGTGGAGCCTGCTTAAGATTCTCTCTTGCTCTCTGCCCCTCTCCCACTCACATTCTCTCCTTCTCTTCCCCATCCCCCCAAACCAAAACCAAGAACCAAGACAAAAATATTGATATTTAAATCGTGTCTTGAAATTGCATGAGCAGGTAAAACAAAGCTCTATCCGGCTGTAAGCCAGCAGTTTTTGACCTCTGGTCCACAGCCAGCTTTCCTCAACCTTTCAGGACTGCTTCCAGCTGCAAAAGATAGGCACTAAGATGGTTTGGATCCAGATGAGTCCCAACCGTCACTGGGGTCCCGGGACAGGATTCCGGTCTGCTCCTACTGCTTGAACTCGGCTGGACATGAGGAGCTGGGACAGTGTACACCCTCCTCTTCTCCAAAGGCGTGATGCCCAGAGGTGGGTCAGAGACGGCTAAAGATAAGCTAGCCAATGCCACCCAGTGAGTCTGACGGAGCACAGGAGTTGGAGTTCAGGCCTCCGCCTTCAATTCTGAGCTCTTTCGCTCGGGATTGAGAAACGTTACTCTAGAGACGCGATCACCTGCCAGTGGACAGGATAGTTGTAGTCTTCGTCTGTCCAGCCTGCACGAAAGGCTCCCAAAACTACAATTCCCAGCATGCCTCGCTTCGCAGAGGACCCTCGCACTGCCCCCGACTCAAACCATTCCTCTGTTCCTCATTGGCTCACAACTTAACGTGCTGTTCCATGATTGGTTGCAGCTCTTGTCACTCATAAGAACCCATTGCTGAGGCTGGCCGACTCGTTCCTTGGAGCCGCTAAGGAGATGAAACACTACTTGACTAGGCTGGCGGGCTGGTCGGTAAATAAAGCCGCCTTCCCTCTGGCTGCGAGGCTTTGCTTTTTTAACCTCTCGGTGACAGTAGGTTTGAAGGGTTTCCGGCCGGAGGCCATTAGATAGGACACCCGGAAGGCGGAAGTCCTAGGGCGGAAGTGGCCGAGAGGAACGGAGAATGGCGGCGGAAGGCTGGATTTGGGGCTGGGGCCGGCGGTGCCTGGGGAGGCCTGGGCTTCCCGGCCCCGGCCCTGGCCCCACGACACCTCTGCTTTTTCTTCTGTTGCTGGGACCGGTTGTTGCGGATATAACTGACGGCAACAGTGAACACCTCAAGCGGGAGCATTCGCTTATCAAGCCCTACCAAGGTGAGGCCTGGGGCGAGAATGAATGCAAGGTGAGGGCGAGGCTGGACTGGGTTGGACAAAGGAGTTTCCTTTCTCCTGAGTAAAACAACCCTGTGGGTTTCCTGCCGTTGGCAAGGCCAGTCCTGGAATGGCCTCTTACGCACCTGTCTCTTCCCGTCTCTGCCCACAGGGGTCGGTTCCAGCTCCATGCCCCTCTGGGACTTCCAAGGCAGCACTATCCTCACGAGCCAGTACGTGCGTTTGACTCCTGATGAGCGCAGCAAAGAGGGCTCTATCTGGAACCACCAGGTGAGTGGCACCTAGCAGGTTAGGTATATCCTTAAGTAAGCCACTACTCCCAATCTCCGCAGCACCCAGACTTGAGCTTAGTTTGATGGTTTGCTTGGCACCTTTCTCCCCATCCCCGGTCTTCCTTATCTTGGTAACTCTCGTCAGTAGTGACATTAACAGATAATGACAATTGAAGTTACCACGTGTCAGGAACTGTGCCTGACACTTCCCACCTTTCTCATTTAGTTTCTTCAAATCCTTGTGAAGTAAGTGATGTTATTTCCATTTTGCTGACAAAGCTGAAGCTTACATTTGAAAGTGCCTTTCTCAAAGTCACATAGCTAGTAAGCAGTGAAGTTCTCAGGCTGTCTGAATTGAACTCTCAACAGTGGGATAAATGGAATGATCAGAATCTTTATTGGGTAGTTTGAGTGTGTTAGGCCCTGGCCTCATGATGCCTTATTACATTTAATTCTCAAAACAGGCTGTTTGAAATAGATATAACTATTTAAATTCTGATCTGTCTGATATCCAAGCCCAGCAATTCACTTGCTACACTTGACCTCCTCCCAGTGGAGGAATCCCTGAGAAGTACTTGAAGACTCCATCCATTTCCCAGTGGTTCATTGACGGTCTTGTCATCAGTGGTGCAGAGGAGCTGGGCCTGTGGGCAGTTTTAATTTCTGTGACTTTTGCTCCAAAGGTTAGGGAACCTCAGGTGTCACTGGCATGTCCTGTATAACCAGTGGCCAAGATAGCTTGCTACACAGACTCTACACTGAGGAGGTTGAGGTCAGGAAAGGGATGAGAGGGGAATAATCTTGGGCTGGGTCACAGCTTGGGGCAGATGCTGCCCCTGCCCCAGCCTGCCTGATTCCAACTCTTCCCATGGCTTAAGCTGTTGGCAGTTGTCCTAGTTTTCTCCACCCTGTTCTTTGGTCCGTTCTGGGTGGCTTCCCCATTTAGTTCTGGGAGACTATGCCATCCTTGTGTTGCCTCATCTGCCGGTCTCTTCCGCTCCTCCTCTCCTTTGCTCGGGGCATCTGGGTTACTTTGTTCAGCTTTCACTCTGATCCTCAGATCCTGGGGTCTCCCTGTCAAGGGATAAACAAGCATATGTCTACACAGTCTGGCCCCTGGTGCCTGGCATCTCCATTCATTCCAGTAAGTTTGTTCCAGCCTCTCTGGCTGCCTTCTTGCCTCAGGATCTTTGCACTTGTTGTTCCGTCTGGGACAGTGCCTCCTGGCTCTTCATGCCTCCCTGGTTCTTTCTCATCTGGTATGTCTCAGCTTGAGTGCCACCCACTCAATATTTCATTAACTGCCTTATCTCCCCCGAGTCACATTCTGTCACATTATTCTGTCTTAGGGCTTACAGATAATTTAAAAAAATTTTAATGTAGTGTTATATTTTTTATGGAGGTGAGTTTAATATAGCATTTTTTATTTTTCAAGGAAGATACATATAGGGCCAGAACTGTTAGAAATTGGTTCAGCTACAAGTAACTTAAATATGGTTGTATATAACTATTGGCTGGCATTGTCGGTGGTGTGGCGATGTCACAGAATTGAGAAGATTCTGCACTTCATCAAATTTTCAGTCTGGAATATAATTCTTATCCTTCCTCCACTTCCCCATTCAGTTCTAGGACCTTTCCTATTTGGCCCTGCGGATATTCTTAAAAGATTGGAGAGTTCCCTTTAAATCTTGAAAGAAATTGCTTGAAACTATTAAAATTTTCTGCCTAGTGTTTCCCAAGAACCACCTCTTCTTTTGCTAGGCTGGAGGGGTGCTTTCTGGACTTTTCTTTGTTGTGTGCCCCCAAGAGGGACTGAGTTAGCCAACTCAGTTAGCAAGTGGGCACTTGCTATTGTCTGAGCAGAGAGAGGAACACAGCTTCTGCTGTGGAGAGGCCCAGGCCATGGAGTGGCCCCAAGGGAAAGTCTCAAGAGTCTGGTGGCAGGAGCACAGGACATAGGGGGAAGCCTAAGGGGCTGATGGGGCCCATCTTGAGGAGCTTTGTACGGAGGCTGCAGACATGGTGCTTAACCGTTTTTGGTTGATGTACTATCTGAAAGTATCCTCTTGTGCTTTTTAAAAGTTCATATCCGAAATTACTTATCGTAAGTTTAAATATTTGGAAAGGATGTAGTTTCTAGCATATTTAAAACATTGCCATTTTAAAATAAAGCTGTACAGGGGTGCCTGGGTGGCTCAGTCAGTTAAGCGTCGGACTTCGACTCAGGTCATGATCTCACGGTCTTCGGAGTCTGTGTCTCCCTCTCTCTCTCTCTCTGGCCCTCCCTCCCCTGCTCATGCTGCCCCTCTCTCTCTCAAAAATAATAAAACATTAAAAAAAGGTAACTTAATTGTCTAATAACTAGAAAGGCACTTATGTTTTTGAAAACAGTTTTTTTATATCTCACCTCTACAAAAGTCAGCCCAGAAACCAGATTTCAAATGGCCTCTTTGGTGCCCAGGAGTTTTCTGCACCGGGGAACAATGCACTGAGCTAAGACCCCGAGCTGGTGCAAGGTGTGCCTCCAGGCAGGAGGGCAACTGTGAACAGGGAGATGAGAAAGGAGCATCTACTCTCCCGTCCCCGGTATGTTCACAGGGACAGGAGTTTCAGGAGAAAGTACACAGAGAAGGTCAAACCTGGAAACTGATTCCTACAGGACTGTCTGGGCCTTAGAAAGTCTGTGCATGGCAGACTGAAGGCTGCAGACCAGTGGACACAAATACCAAAATAGAGACAACATAAAGCCTCTGAAGGATTTTAAGCACGTGCAGGTGAGGTACCAGCTGGAACCGATTTAGAAGCTGCTTTTGGAAACAGGGCGTGACACCGCCATGCTGCCCCCTCCCTGCCAGCTGGGGAGCTCAGAAATCTTAATGCCCGGACCCTCCCCCAGGCCAATTAAATCAGAATCACTTGGCAATCATAGAGCATTTTACCCTTAGTGGCTGCCATGTCCTTACTTGCAACAAGTGGAAGACAGAGCTGATACATCATCAAACATTTTAATGAATGATCACTACATGATTTTGAGCCTATAAACCAACAGAAGTTTAAAATCTTGAGTGTCCCTGCTGTAACAAAACCTCTGCATCACCGTCTACTATATAAGTGAACACAGACGCTGAGCATTCACATCTATAAAAACAAAAAGTAGAAGTGCTGCTGAGGCCTGTCTCACCCTGGCAGTAATATCCATCCAGACGGGTGGAGGGACAACAGTTTATTGAGATGCATTTCAATAAATTTTTACTTTTACAATAATTATCTCAAAATTGCGTAATGAATTTATTTTGACCAATTGTGTATCAATACTAATTGTAGCATCCCACCCAAATATTAAAACTTAGTTTCAAGCTCCCAACAAAGCTAAAAGGTTAATTTTTTTCTAGTTTATTTTTATTTTAGAGAGAGAGAATGAGGGAGAGGGGTTGAGGAAAAGAGAGACAATCTTAAGCAGGCTTCATGCTCCCTCCGCACAGAGTCTGACTCAGGGCTCGATCCCACAACCCTGGGATCATGGCCTGAGCTGAAACAAAGAGTCAAATGCTCAGCAAAATGAGCCACCCAGGTGCCCCCCAAAGTTAAAAGGTTTAAATTATTACACTTATTTTAGTTACAGAAGATAGAATAAGCTAATCAAGAAGAGATTTTCGAGCATTAAATATATGGCATAGAATAAAATTCTGTGTGGGAAGAAACGAAAATACAAATTGAATTTAAAAAACTGATGTATTATTTTGGGCTGATTCACAGTGTTTAACAGACACAATGGGTACCAAATTGAAATATTTAGATTCAACTGAATACACTTAAGAGTAATGAGCAGCTTTATTTTTTTTTAATTTTTTATAGTTTATTTTTGAGACAGACAGAGACAGAGCACGAGTGGGAGAGGAGCAGAGAGAGAGGGAGACACAAAATCTGAAACAGGCTCCAGGCTCTGAACTAGCTGTCAGCACAGAGCCAGACGTGGGGCTCAAACCCACGAACTGTGAGATCATGACCTGAGCTGAAGCCGGACGCTCAACCCACTGAGCCACCCAGGCTCCCCCTAAGTTACTGTTAATACCGGTTTGATTTCAACATGGTCAAGGACCACAATCTGTTATTTCAGTCCTTGGAGGTCTGTTGAGTCTTGCAAATGGTCCGATTTTGGAAAATTTTCTGTGTGTGTCTGCGAAGAACGTGGATTCTCAGGTAGTTGAGTACAGTGTGCCATTTGGTCCTTAGTCAGATTTGCTGATAGGGTTCAAATATCTGTATTCTTCCTGATGTTTTTGCTTGTTTTTATCAATTATTAGGAGAGGTATGTTAAAATTTCTCCCTGGATTTGTTTTTATTTTTGTAATTCCATTAGTTTCTGCTTTACAGGTTTTGAGGCCAAAGTTTTCCTGGTAAAATGGAATCTTTTATCAAGAAAGAAATGTTTTGTTATTAAAATGTTTTTTTTGTTATTGATATGGCTACCAATAGCTTTTGATTAGTGTTTGCATGCTGTATCTTTTCCTATCATTTTCCTTTATTTTTTATTTGAAAATGTCTTAATTTCATCTTCATTTTTTTTTAATTTTTAAAAATGATTTTATTTATTTTTGAGAGACAGAAAGAGAGACAGCATGAGCAGGGGAGGGTCAGAGAGAGAAGGAAATCTGAATACAGGCTCTAGGCTCTGAGCTAGCAGCCAGCACAGAGCCTGACCAGCACAGAGCCTGATGCGGGGCTCGAACCCACAAACCGTTAGATCATGACCGAAGTCAGACGCTTAACCAGCTGAGCCACCCAGGCGCCCCTCATCTTCATTCTTGAAGGACGCATTTGCTAAGCACAGAATCCTGCTTTGGTGTCCTATCCAAGAAATCTTGCTAAATCCAGTGTCGTGAAGATTTTCCCTGTGTTTTCTTCTAAGAGGTTTATGGTTTTAGCTCTTGAATTTAAGTCTTATTCTTTATTTACCTTTTATTTTTTAATTAATTAATAATAAAATATTTTAGTGTTTATTTTTGAGAGACAGACAGAGCACCAGTGGCGGAGAGGCAGAGAGAGAGGGAGACACAGAATCCGAAGCAGGCTCTGAGCTGTCAGCACAGAGCCCGACGTGGGGCTCGAACTCACAAACTGTGAGATCATGACCTGAGCCAATGTTGGATGCTTAACCAACTGAGCCACCGAGGTGCACCCTTTATTTACTTTTTAAATTAAACTTTTTGAAATAATTGTAAATTCTTGTGCAGGTATAAGAAATAATACAGAGAGATCTTATGTACCCTTATCAGCATGTAGTAGTAGCATCTGACTACAGCTCAGGTCATGATCTTATGGTTCATGGGTTCGAGCCCTGCATTGGGCTCTGTGCAGACTGCTAGTTCAGAGCCTGGAGCCTGCTTCAGATTTTGTATCTCTTTCTCTCTCTGTTCCTCCCCTATTCATGCTGTCTCTCTCTGTCTCTAAAAATTAAATAAATGTAGGAAAAAAACTTAAAAAAATAAGTTATTTTTTTATTATTTATTTTCTATTTGTACTGCTTATTCTCTGTTCATTTTTCTCTCTGGTCCTCTTTTGAGTTAGTTAATTTTTATTCCATCTTTACTCTTCTGCTAGCTTGGAAGTTCTTTGCTTGTTTCCCAATTTTTCAGTGATTACTCGAGTTTAAAACATGCAACCATATTTTACCAAAGTCTAATGATAATGTTGTCTTCTTCCTGGATAATGCAAGGATCTTAGAATACTTTAACTTTATTTACCCCATTGTTGTCATTTATTTTACTTGTCTGTCATTTATTTAATCCTCTCATAAAACATTATTGTTTTATGCATTCAAATAATTACTTAGATTTTTTTACCCTCACATTTACTGTTGTTGCTCTTTACTCCTTCCTGAATTCTGACTTTACATCTGGATAATATTCCTTATCTCTGATGAACGAAAGATAATTTTAATTTCTTTTAATCTAAAAATGGGTCTTTTTTGGGGTGTCTGGGTGCCTCAGTCGGTTAAGCATCCAACCTTGGCTTAGTTCATGGTCTTGTGGTTTGTGAGTTTGAGCCCTGCCAGCAAGGCATATTTTCTCTTCACTCTATCAGATAAAGAAACTAAAATAAATAAGTAAAAATGTCTTTTTTAAATGTCTTTTTTATCTGAAACTGTCTTAATTTCATCCTCATTCTTTTTTTTTTTTTTAATGATTTTTATTTATTTTTGAGAGAGAGAGACAGTGCGAGCAGGGGAGGGTCAGAGAGAGAGGGAGATACAGAATCTGAAGCAGGCTCCATGCTCTGAGCTAGCTGTCAGCACAGAGCCTGACGTGGGACTCGAACCCACGAACTGTGAGATCATGACCTGAGCCGAAGCAGGATGCTTAACCGACGGAGCCAGCCAGGCGCCCCTCATCTTCATTCTTGAAGGATGCATTTGCTAAGCATAGAATCCTGTGTTCATTATTTTATTTACTTATTAAAAATTTTTTAAATTTATTCATTTTTGAGAGAGAGTGCATGTGAGCGGGGCAGGGGCAGAGAGAGAGAGAGGGAGACACAGAATTGGAAGCAGGCTCCAGGCTCCTAGCTGTCAGCACAGAGCCCGACGCGGGGCTCGAACTCACAAACTGCGAGATCATGACCTGAGCCAAAGTCAGATGATTAACCAACTGAGCTGCCCAGGTGCCCCTTATTCACTTATTTTTTAAAATGTTTATTAGAGAGGGGGAGAGAGAATCCCGAGCTCGCTCTGTGTTGCCAGCTCAGAGCCCCATGTGGAGCTCAATCCAATGAACCATAAGATCATAACCTGAGCCAAAATGAAGAGTCCGATGCTTAACTGACTAAGCCACCCAGGCACCTCTTGTTATTTTCTTTTAACTCCAGATACTCAGTCTGTTGTCTTCTTGCTCCCAGTGTTTCTGTGCAGACGTCCCATATCAGGTTCATTGTTTCTTTGAAGATAATCTTGTGGTTTTTACCCGCTCTTGTTGCTTCTGAGAGTGTTTGATTTCCTTCCCCTCCACTTCTTCCCTCCCTCCCTTATTAAATGTTCTAGGTGTGGTTTTCTTTTTTTAAAGTTTATTTATTTTTGAGAGGAGAGAGAATGTGCAAGTGGGAGAAGGATACAGAGAGAGAATCCTAAGTAGTCTCCACACTGTCAGCGCAGAGCCCGATGGCGGGGCTCAAACCCACAAACCATGAGATCATGAAGTGGAAGTCAGTTGCTTAACTGACTAAGCCACCCAGGTGCCCCTGGTTTTCTTTTTGTCTCCTTTGGTTTGTAAGATTTAAGATTTGTGGCATAAGGTCTGCGAATCAGTTTTAGTAAGTACTTGGACATTGGACATCTCTTTAAATATTCTTTTGCCCTGTTCTTTCACCTCTCATTCTGAAACTCCAGTTTACCTACCTTAGAGTTTTTTATTCTCTGTCTCTGACAATTTTATATCTACCATTCATTCTCTCTGCTTAATCCTGGATATTTTTACCTCTCTGGCCTTGAGATCACAGATTCTCTCTTCATCTGTTTTTAATCTACCTGTCCATTACATTGTTAATTTGTTATTGTATTTTTTTAGTTCTAAGATTTTTTTTGTAGTGTGATTTTTTTTTTGTTTGTTTGTTTTCCTTTTTTTCCCCCCAGTAATTTTTAGGACACCTGGGTGGCTTAGTTGGTTAACGTGTCTCATTCTTGGTTTTAGCTCAGGTCATGATTCATTAGATCAGGCCCTTCATTGGGCACTGGTGGCGTGGAGCCTGCTTGGGATTCTGTCTCCCTCTCTCTCAGCCCCTTACCTGCTCGGGTGTGCTCGCGCACTCTCACTCTGTGTGTGTGTGTGTGTCAAAATAAATAATCGTTAAAAATATATATAAAATTTCAGTTATTTTTCAAAATTCTCATTCTTATGTTTTATCCCCTTGATTGTAGTAAACTAGTTATTTGAAAGTCCAGTATCTAGAGTTCTGCCTGTTCTCACTCCCTTTTTCTGGCCTTGTTGCAACTTGTCTTTTTATGTGCCTGGTTATTTATTATATGCCAGATACTGTATTTGTAAGATTGCTTGTCCAAAACCTTGAGGCCTGGGTGAGTCACTTTAGTCTACTTTCAGGGATTGAGAGGTGAAAGGGCTCAAGCTGAGCTACAGCCGTTGGGAAGGCCTTTCCTCATTCACTCTTGTTTTTGGGTTGCTCTCATTGCAGTTCCAGCCCAAGGCAAGTTTGGTTCACCAGGCCTTCCACTCCCTCAGTAGGCCTGGAGTCAGGGTCTTTGTCCATCTATCTTTTGTCCATCTGTCTGGTCTTCTCACTTCTCAGTTGTCCCCTCTAGAATCTGTAGATTCCCCAGAGCCAGAATTGGCCAAGAGCAGGGAAGGCTAAGACTTCACACTACTTGCAAGCTGTTGGTAGGTGTCCGCCAGCTCTGCGCACTTGGGCTGGGGCTGGGTCTCATCACCTTGGTTTTTGGTGCCCAGAGCTGAAACAGTACCTCTGATGGATCAGTGAATGTACAAGCCACATCACCCATCATGGGCTGTAAAGTTTTTCAGTTTGTTATTTTTATTTTTTTAAACATTTTTTAAAATTAAGTGAGCGTTATGCCCAGCGATCCTGAGGCTGAGTCCCATGCTCTACTGATTAAGCCAGCCATGTGCCCTCAAAGTTTTTTATTTTTGATTTTTTAATTATGTTCACTATACAAAATTCAAATGTAGAAAATAAACATTTCTTGTAGTTCTACCAACATCACCCATCATTAATGTTGATTCATTTAAAAAAAATTTTTTTTCTCTATATATACTAATTCTTTTTTTTTTTTTTACTTTTTTAATGTTTATTTATTTTGAGAGAGAGAGAGACAGTATGAGCAGGGGAGGGACAGAGAGAGAGGGAGACACAGAATCCGAAGCAGGCTCCAGGCTCTGACCTATCAGCACAGAGCCTGACATGGGGCTTGAACCCATGAGCGAGATCGTGACCCTAGCCAAAGTCAGACGCTCAATCAACTGAGCCACCCGGGTGCCCCACTAATTCTTTATTTCAAAAAAGAACTTTTGCAACTTATTTTCCTTCTCAGTATCTTTGATATCTTCAAATGTAAAGGCTATGGATCTGTCTTGGTCTGTTAAAAACCTGCAACAACCAGGTTGACCCCCAGAAGATGGAAGTATCAGTAATCCTATTGATTGAGAACATGTGTTTCTTTCCATCCTCGTCTACCCTGATATTAATCATCTCTTTAATAGTTGCCAATCAGATAAGTCAACAACATATTGTTTTATTTTGCTTTTCTGATGGGCCTTTATTTAAAATTTTTTAAATGTTTATTTTTGAGAGAGAGAGAGAAGAGCGAGAGTGTACACGCACAAGAGCTGGGGAGGGGCAGAGAGAGAGAGAGAGAAACGGAGACACAGACAGCTGTCAGCACAAAGCCTGATGTGGGACTCGAACTCAAGAACTGTGAGGTCATGACCTTAGCTGAAGTCAGACGCTTAACTGACTGAGCCACCCAGGTGCCTCTGGGCCTTTGTTTAAACACTTGGTGACCTACCCAGCTGCAGACTTCCTCCAAGTGGATGCCTGTTAAGTATTTGTCAACAGCTTAGTTTTCACAAGCAGTTTCCTGGTGGATGAGGCCAGGCTGTTTCCCTTACTGTGGGCAGTGCCCAGCTCTGCACCTGATGTTCCTGAATGCCTGGGTGTGTCTGCCTTCTTTCATATCACAATAATCCCGAGACCCCAGAGCATGACCCTTCCAGCCCCGCAGCCCTGGCACGGTCCTCACACTGAAGCTGGGCCGGGCCTGCAAGAGGCCAGCGGTGTGCTGGCCAAGAACTTGTTGCTTTGGAGTCATCCAGAAGATT
This sequence comes from Suricata suricatta, assembly GCF_006229205.1. Lineage (NCBI taxonomy): Eukaryota > Metazoa > Chordata > Mammalia > Carnivora > Herpestidae > Suricata > Suricata suricatta. The sequence continues at coordinate 84,486,494 of NC_043705.1, forward strand.
GATTAAACGGGAAAGACAGTGGGGATGAGAGACCAGAAAAGAGTTGCTGTACTTTATGTTAAAGGCCTGAAGGCCATGGGAGGTATGGAAGACACAGCACAAGTTTCTAAGTCAGAAAATCTGAGTGTGAGTCAAGACCATCCACTTACCTGCTATGGACATGTTATTTTGTCTCTGAATGGAATGGGTTTTCTTTTTTGTAACATATGTGGCTCCAATAGGTTTAGTTCCACAGGATTTTGGGGCAGGAGCAGTAGAGAGGGAGAGGAAACAGGGCTGATGGGTTTCGCTGGTGTTGAGGAAGGTGAATCCGTGTGAGAACCTGTGGCCAGGCCCAAGAGAAGACTGGGCCAGCGTAGGCAGAGTCTGGACCTCAGACAGCCTTGGGACACCGTGTAGTTTCCCTCCTTCCCACCTGCGAAGCCCAGCACCCCCCTCCCTTTCTGCCGAGGATGCTGAGGTGGTCTGTTGGTCAGTGGCACTTGTGACCCTGCAGCCTTGCCCTTTTCCAAGGAGTGCCTGGTCTCAGTGAAGAAGATGGGCCTGTACGGGTCACTTCTATTTGGTAAGAAGGCCCGGGGAGCTCTGAATGGCTCTCTCTGCTTTCTCTCCAGCCTTGCTTCCTCAAGGACTGGGAGATGCATGTCCACTTCAAAGTCCACGGTGCAGGGAAGAAGAATCTGCATGGAGATGGCATTGCCTTGTGGTATACCCGGGACCGCCTTGTGCCAGGTAGGGAGGTGGGGGTGTTCTGCCCAGGTTAGAGCGCTGCTCTCCTCTTTGAAGAACCCCGGGACCTTGAGTCTGCTCAGGGGAATGTCCCTTTGCGAAGAGGGACAGCTGGATCCTGCAGCTCAACTCTGTAGCCCCTTGTGGCCTGGTGTTGTACACCAGCTAAGAATGGATTTTCCCATTCTACTGTTTTTAAAAAAGCAAAAACAAGGAAGACTGTGTGGCTGAGGCCATATGTGGCTGCAAAACCTGATGTTTCCTCTCTGGCCCTTGACAGAAAGTTGCTGACCCTTGGGCCAGAGGACAGGACCTGGGGCTTCCTTTCCTCTGTAGGAGTCTTTTCTGCCCTCTTGTCACCTGACATGTCAGAGCACATGGCCAGTGCTGTCCCCTAAACAGTTATGGTTTCAAACTATGAGTCCTTTTTCTGCTGTACCCCTGACACCTTCCCCTCCCTTAGAGATCCCTTCTCTTTCCTGGGGGAATGACCACAAATTAGCCTCTCTTTCCCCCACCCACACTGACAATACTTTGTCCTTCAAGTACCCAGGGGACCACTCCAATATTTCCCATGACGAGAGCATCTTCTTCTAATTCCAGGGCCTGTGTTTGGAAGCAAAGACAACTTCCATGGCCTAGCCATTTTCTTGGACACATATCCTAATGATGAGACCACAGAGGTATGCTTCTGCTTCTGCTCTCTCCCTCAGACAGGACAGGAAGGACTGGGCAGTTGGCTGGGGAGTGGGGCTAGGATTTCTCTCTGTTCTCAGCACAGAAAGGGCCTCCAGGGATCAGGGTGGCGGGCAACCCCAGTGCCTCCCACAGGATGGGCTGGCCATAGAGTAACTGGTGTCTCGGTCTCAGCGTGTGTTCCCGTACATCTCGGTGATGGTGAACAATGGCTCCCTGTCCTACGACCATAGCAAGGATGGCCGCTGGACCGAGCTGGCAGGCTGCACGGCTGACTTCCGCAACCGTGATCACGATACCTTCCTGGCTGTGCGCTACTCCCGGGGCCGTCTGACGGTGAGCAGGCAGGATGGGGGCTGGTTATGCCTGTGCTAGTTCTGTGTAGGCTTAAGTTGATGGGCGGGCTTGGACCTGGCATGTACTTGACTTGCTGGCTGGCTGCAGGTGATGACCGACCTAGAGGACAAGAACGAGTGGAAGAATTGCATCGACATCACAGGAGTGCGCCTGCCCACTGGCTACTACTTTGGAGCCTCGGCTGGCACCGGAGACCTGTCTGGTGAGCATCTGGGCCGAGGGAGGCATTAAGTCTCAGTCTTGACCTTCTCTGGTCTTTTGGGAGTTTGTGACACAGTTGATCGCTTTCCTTCTTGAACTTCCTTCATTTGGTTCCAGACACACCTGGGTTTCTTCCTCTGCTTTCCAGCATCTGGGAATGTTGGCACACCTGGGGTTTTATTCCATGAGCACTCCCTCAGCAGCCTTCCCCTCTGCGGCTAGGGGGCTTTGAATACGTATCCTACAGGGTCCTACCTTTCCATCACAAGCCCAGACCTTTCCAGACCTCTGTCACCAACAGCCTGCTCAGCATCTCTGCCTGGATACCCAACAGGCATTTCAGCTGTCACATGTCCATAGCTGAAGCCCACATCTTGCCAAGGCATAAATGACATCTCTGTTACTCTACTTGCTCAGTCCAGGAAGCCTTGGTTCCACCATGGTCTCTATTTTTTTCTCTCACACTACACCTCTCATCCTTTGGCGAGTCCTGCTGGCTTTGTCTTCTCGCTGCAGCAGACCACTTCTTTTCCTCTGGTAGTACTTGACACGTCCAGGCCATCATCTTCACTAGCTTGGACAACTGCAGGAACCTCCCATGTGGTCCCTTCCTTCCATACCAGCCCCTGACAGTTTCTTCCAGTTCAGCAGTCAGAACGGTTCTATTAAAGCTCAAGTGAGGTCTTGCCACTCCTCTCATCTCCTGCAGAGTCAAGGCCCCCGTCTGCCCCACGGTGGTTGCTGGGCCCTGTGTACCATGCCTCCCCTACCTCATCAAGCTGTGAGTCATGGCTTCCTGCTCTCTCGCCTCCCCCCTCAGCTGTTCTTCAGGTACACCGGTGCCCTCCTTCCTCGGCCTTTGTACCTGTGCCTATTCTTGTCTACTTCAGGTCTTGCTCAGATGTCACTTCCTCCGTGGGGCCTTCCCTGATTCCATATTTTAAAATTACACATACCCCAGTCTCCTGTGCACTCCTTATCTCCCGTCCTGGCTTTATTTTTCTTCATAGCATTTAACCATCTCGGAATCTCCCATGTAACTTATTTCATTTTCTGGGTCTGCTTAACTGAATTGTAAGCTTCATAAAGTCAGGGCTCTTGTTTTGTTTGGCCCACAGTGTGTCTGTATGCATTGGGGTGCTGCTAGCCTGTGCAAGGCTCGCTGGGCCACCAGGCCTGGGTGACACTTTATAGTGACCCTTGGCCATGGTCCTCAGAAGGCATCAGGGTCCCCAGAGGGCAGGCTCCAAGCCCAGGGCCAGCTCTTGCTAACCAGAAGTGGGAAGCAACATACAGGACCAAGGGGCTTATTTATCCTCAGGATAGACATTTCCAGCAGTCTCTCCTTCACCATTGAAATGTCTAGGTCCACTTGGTCCCCAGAGAGTCCATTGCTTTGGGCCTTGTGTACCAAAGATTTTAAAGATTTTAATGTGGATATTTTAATTATATACCCAAAAGTGGGGAGGATAGTCCAATAAGTCCCTATGCCCGTTACCCAGCTTCAGGCAATCATTACTTGCTTGTTGATTACTTGCTAATCAGTTACCAGCTGGATGTCAGTCTTGTGTCACCCAGGGTTCCAGCACAGTCCTTCCTCTCAGGTTATCTGGAATTTCATTGGGTGGTACTTCAGCATATGTCAGGAGAAGCTTCTGGAAACAAAGCCAGATCTGTGGCAGGTGGATGCTCTCTAAGCATTGGAGAGGCCCAATGAACAGTGTTTGAAATGGCTGTGTACGCAGTAGTGCCTGACCATTAATCAGAGAGCTGGGAATGCCAGCCTCTGCGGCAGGCAGCTCATGGGCAGTCACATGATGTAGTGGTCTCTTTTCCCTTTTAAGTCTTTTTTTTTTTTTTAATGTTTATTCTGGGAGGGAGGGAGGGGGAGAGAGAGAGAGAGAAGAGGAGAGAAGAGAGACGAGAGAGAGAGAGAGAGAGAGAGAGAGGAAGGGAGGAGAGAGAGGAGAGAGAACGAACAGCACAGGGGAGGGGCAGAGAGAGAGAGGGAGACAGCACAGAGCCCAGCACAGGGCTTGAACTCCGGGACCGCAAGATCATGACCTGAGCCAAAGTCAGACGCTCAACCTATTGAGCTACCCAGGCACCCCTCTCAAACGTTTTCTGGGACAATCACTGTCCAGGTATTAGAGCCTAGACCTCAGCTCGTTGCTGATTCATTCATCTGCATCCTGAACTTGAGTCTCTGACAGGAGCACCTGGCAGCTGCCTGCCTGCCCCTCCGGGGGCTCAGACTTCTCAGCCGCTTGTAGAATAATATGCAGGTCCTTTACTGGTACATACTGTCTGTTGGGCAAGCTGTCTTCTGCTTGTTTGTACTTTCTCATTTTCTTGCCATGATAACCAGGCAGGATGGAGATTATCACCTGGATTTGCAAACAAAGAAACTGACTTAGGATTTAGACCCATGTGATTTGACTAAAACTCATGGTTTTTTTCTGTCCTGCCGCCTCCCAGGTTTCTTATTGTTGAGTTCTAGAGACATTCTAGGTCCTGGAATACCTGCTGGGGGTGGCTGGGGGTCGCTGGGAAGAAAGGAGGCCCCTCACTAGGCAAGAGCAGAGTTCTCCCCGGGGAACCTTGCCTCTCTCGGGGCTGGAGCAGCAGCTTCTCTCTGGGGAAGGGCATGGGCCCTAAGCAGTCTCTGTGCTCCTTCTAAGCTAACTCTTGGTCCTACAGATAATCATGACATCATCTCCATGAAACTGTTCCAGCTGATGGTAGAACATACGCCTGATGAAGAGAACATTGACTGGACCAAGATTGAGCCCAGTGTCAATTTCCTCAAGTCGCCCAAAGGTAATGCATGCAAAGCTCATCTTGGCTTGGGCCTGGCTAGCCTGGTATGGGGTTGTGGTGTGGCTGGCTTGGCTGAGTGCATACTGTCCATTTGCTTTTGCTTGGTACAGTTGTGATTGTGGCCTGAGGTCTTGGATCAGCAGTCAGTGCTAATGAGTAGATTTGTAAGCAGCTGGTGCCTATTTCTGGTAGTGCTTCGTGCTGGGTTAATGGCCAGTAAAGCCAAAGGGGCCAGTTTGTTGGTATAGGTGGCTTGTAGCGCATTCTGATACAACAGGTGTGTGGTCTCAGTGAGTGGCCTGGGAAGTAGGTGCTGCCACTAGCCAGGGGGAACTGGGCCTCTAGGTTTCCTCAGCTAGACAGAAGTAAAGCCAAGATTTGACCTTCAGTTTTTACAAAGCCCCAAAGCCTGGACTCTTCTCGTGGTGCTAATTAGCCACCAGTCTCTTCTCACAGAGCAAGGGTTCTGGTTGAAGTGAAACTCCTGCGTGTGTAGACCTCCACCCCAAGAACCCTGAAGTTGTGCCTGTGGGATGGGGTGGGGGCATAGGAGCCTCTCAGCCTAGCCCAAAGCCACCATGTGGAGTGTGAGCCAGAGTGGAATCCAGGATTTAATATGACTTCTCACTTTTTTAGGATTCAAATTGCTTATAAACATCTTGGCTAAACAAATCCTGCTGTGTACTACTGTTTTTGCAGCCTTTAATTGAAGGGTTTCTGGCTGAGGGATTTCAGAGAACTCATCTGCTCTGACCTACCCAGCAACCCCATAAGGTTGGCCAGGCAGAGATTAACTCGTTTGCAGACATGTTGATCCATTTGTTCCTTTAGCAGATTGTTCCAGAGCTTCCACTCACTGCCTAGCCACGGGCTAGGTGCTGTCCTAGGGCTTAGTCTAGTGACTTAAGCAAAAAAGGGGGCAGAGGAAGAGAGAGGCTGGTGGTGAGACCATGTCACAGGCCTGCCCTGGCCAGGTTGTGTGGGAAAGGAGGACATAGCTTGGCTCCTGCCTGGCATTCAGGCCTCCTCCACAGTGAGGAGTGGAGGGCTGTGGCTCTGAGTAGCCAGAACAGGGCCTTGGCTGCACAGGGCAGGAGGACTTGAGTCCAGATAGCTCCGTCCCTTTACCCACAGACTAGTGAACTTGACAAAGTCCATTCCTGCTGTCAGCCTCCTCTAAAAGTGAGATCATGAGTTCCCTATCCCAGGGTAGTTGAGATTCCAGGAGAATACCTCGTGTCAGGGCCTCATTTCTGGCAGAGTCCTTGATGTTAGCAGGCAGAGAAGAGGTGTGGCTGGAGCAAAAGGACAGAGGATGGAGGGGAGACTCCCCTAGGGACCATGGAATGCATCCAGGTGTGAGTCAGGGCAGTTTTTGGCCACGGCTGTGTTTCTCCAGATCAGAATCTTGGACCACTGCATGGGGCCAGGGTGGAGCTTGTGAACGCAGATCTTGGGGGCCTGCCTTGTGCTGACTCAGGCTTTCCTGGGGAGGCTAGGAATCCAGTTTTCACCAGCTCCTTGCAGAGAAGACACCTGGGAACCTCGGTCCCAGTGGGATTATTCCCCTGCCCCTCCCTGATACAGCTGTGGGTCGGACACAGGGCTGTTTGCTGCCTATTGCTCTGCTCTGTCCTGTCAGACTCTCTCCGGGAGCCCGCCTGACCTCTCCACTTTGCCACTTCAGCTCCCCTTCTCTTCTCCTCCAGACAATGTGGATGACCCGACGGGAAACTTCCGCAGCGGGCCACTGACGGGGTGGCGGGTGTTCCTGCTGCTGCTGTGCGCGCTCCTGGGCATCATCGTGTGTGCCGTGGTGGGGGCCGTAGTGTTTCAGAAGCGGCAGGAGCGGAACAAGCGATTCTACTGAGTGGCCGGTGCTCTGCTCCGGGGAAGGCCTAGTTTTGGGCCCCGGCACTAATGTGAACTTTTTTTTTTTTTTTTTTTACTGGGATTGTAAAAGAAAAACAGGACAACCTTATTTCTTAACTGTTTTAAAGAAATAATTAAAGTATTTTCGTACATTTTGCTTCTTGCCCAGCAGGGACAAGCAGCAGGGCTGGGAAATAGGGTTTGGCGTCCCCACACCTGGGGCAGAGGTCCTTGCCCGGTGCCAGCATCTCAGGAGCAAGGAGGAGTCTGTGCCTGGAGCTGGGTCCTGGCAGGTGGCTCTTGAACACTGGAGGGCCCCCCAGCCATGTTGGTTGGGTGCCTGAGGATGCAAGCAGTGATTTTGTTCTGTGCGATGTGGTGGAAAAGGAGGCTGACTGGGGAACCTGGGCCTTCCTGGTCACCTTCTGACCTTCTTCCCAAGGCAGACCCTCGAGTAAAGCTTGGAGGAGCAATTTGGTGGGGCTCAGAGTGTGGCCGTTTGCTAAATAAAGTGAAATAACAACCTCAGCTGTGTGACTGTCCTAAGGGGCTTGCTTTTCTTTTCCTTCAAGTAATTTCCATGTAGTCAGTGCTTTACAGCTCTCAGCCTTGTCCCCTCGGCCCTGCCACATAGCCCCAGGAGGCAAGTGTCGTGCTCCCTCTTCCCAGATGGGGAAGCACAGCTCTGGGAGGTCAAGGGAAACTTGTCCGGTGTCACATAGCAAATGGGGCCATGGGGATGGCGCCTTCTACCATCTTCCACGTACTCTGAGCCTCTCACTGGAAAGGCTCTGGCAGAATAAGATCTAGGGTACCACATAGAGGGTGGGACCTGAGTGCAAGCTAACTCTAGGGAACTTTGGCTAAGGGGGCTTCAGGAAGAGCTGGAAGGGGTTTGTGGGTACAGGAGGACAGGTCAGGGTTGGCAGTGGTATTCCCTTTGGGGTGCATCGAGAGGAGAAAGATGGCACAGGGAGTGGAAGAAAACCAGCAGCTAATGGGAAAGTACCATCATCTGTCAGCTTTCTTGGGTCTGTGTCCTGGCCATGGCCTGCTTCTGCTCTCTAGACCATTCTTGGGTGCTCCTGATCCTGCTAAGGAACAGGGTGTCCCGATCCATTCCGGAGCCGTCTGCAGCATCTTCCACTTAAATAACATTTAAGTCTCCGTCTTAAAAAAAATTTTTTTTAATGTTTAGTTTTGAGAGGGGGCGAAGAAGGATAGAGAGAGGGAGACACAGAATCCGAAGCAGGCTTCAGGCTCTGAGCTGTCAGCATACGGCCTGACACGAGGCTTGAACCCACAGACTGTGAGACCGTGACCTGAGCCAAAGTCTGATGGCTCAACCATCCAAGCCACCCAGGTGCCCTGAGTCTCCATCTTAAAAGCAAGAGCAACCCTGTGTCCCTGTTGTAACCAGACTTCTTGTAATTAACATTCTTGATTGGATTCTTATAAAAAGTGGATAGAAGTGGATGAGGTGAAGAGTAAGAACATATTTTCTTGTCAGTCTTTCACTCTCACTCCTGTGAGCTCTTCTGTCCCGCTCAATGTGTCCTGTGTACACCTGAGACTTGTCTTTCAACAGCTTAGATATTGAGAGATTGTTTATAAGATCACAGTGACTGAGAAGTCTCAGCTGTGTTTTCTCTCATGGGGCTGGGAGCCTGTTCATGAAGCTGTAAGAGAAAACATAGTCTTCCTTATTGAAATATTTTATTGACCACTTTCCCCAGAACCGTTTCTTTACTTGAAAAGTAGCTAACTTGGAGTGCTTACTATATGCCGGGCATGGTTCCGAGCAGTTGGCATGTATTAACTCATTTATCTCCCCAATACTCTCCAATACTTGGACATCAGAAATCTGCTAGTTTGGGTGGCTCAGACCTCACTGAGCATCTCCCTCCTTGGCGAGCGCCATGTCCATGCTGATGTGAATGGCTGAGGCCTGGAATCTGGAACTCTCTGTGGCTGTTAACCACCATCAGCAGCAGCACTACACTCACCATACTTGGCCTTTAATTTTGGCCCTATTGTGGCCTTCCTGGAATTCCTGAATTATTAGGCAAATTGGCATCCTGTTCTTTATGGCTCTTGCCCTTGGCTGCATGTTGGAGACATCTGGAGAATGGAAGTCCTCTGCGCTCCGTAGTTTGGGTGTAAGAAGTAGGTGGGGTGTGGGCAGGGGCAGTTTGAAAACAACCATGCCAGGTGGTTTGGATGAGCATATTAGGCTCGGGAATCACAGGTGTGTGCCAGTGATTTGAAGGCTGAGATGGAAGTGGTCCTGGTCTGTTCCTGATGGTCAGCATCTTGTTTGCATCCCTTTCAAAGTTCAAACCTGGAGGTGCTTCCCTAGAAGGTTAGGATTGTGTTCTCACATCTGCTTTTTCACACATGTGGGATCGTGCTGCTGTAATCTACATTTTTGCCACCTGTGTTTATTATTTTTAAATGCTTATTTTTGAGAGAGGGAAGGAGCAGAGAAGGGGGGACAAAGGATTCGAAGCAGACTCCATGCTGACAGCAGCTTCAGCACAGTGAGCCCAATGTGGGCCTTGAACTCTCAAACTGTGTGATCATGACCTGAGCCAAAGTCGGATGTTCAACCGACTGAGCCACCCAGGTGCCCCTGCCACATGAGTTTAAAAACAGAGTTATTTAATCATACAGAAGTTAAATATAAATGTAAATCCCTGCACCTGTTGTGCAGGAGAAGTGACACACTGCTGACACACTTGCATCCCTCTTTGTCCCCTGCCCAAAATACGTGCCCCTCCTCTTGGAGGTGATTGCTGCAGATTCTGATTCTTTCTTTCATGTTATGTTTATTTTTGAGAGCATGCAGGTGGGGGAAGGACAGAGAGGGGAGACAGAGAGAGGGGGATAGAGGATCTGAAGCAGGCTCTGTGCTGACAGCAGCGAGCCCGATGTGGGACTCGGACTCATGAACTGTGAGATCATGGTCTGAGCTGAAGTCCGATGCTCAACCAACTGAGCCACCCAGGCGCCCCTGATATTTTTTATGTTTCTTACAAATGTTACTGTGGAGGTATATATCCCTAAATACATAGTAGTATTTTGCATTCTAAAAACTTACAAATGGTACACAGATGTATTCCTCAGCTCAGCTCTTAAAATTCAGCATTGTTCATGAATTTTTGCATTAGATGTCGCTCAAGATGTGGCATGAGCGGACTCCAGTTTCTCTGTTTGGCCACTGCTGGATGTTTGGTTTCTGGACGTTTGCTCTTAGAATTCTGCTCGGAATATTCTGGAGCACGTCTCCATCCATGCACATGTATGAGGAACTGCCAGGTTGTAACTTATACACGTTCTGGGCTTCCTGGTGGTCATAGGATTGCTCTCATGGGTTGTATCCATTCTGCTGCCACCTTGGTGACTGACATCTCCTCTGCCCGTTTCTTAGCACTTAATAGATGATCTGATAGGCATAAAAGTTTTAATTTGCATTTCTCAACCAGTCAGGTTGAGGATTTTTGTATCCTCAAGGATCCGCCCGTGGTGGTTTAATTTTTTTGGCCTTCACTTTTTTCTTGTGGATATATGTGAGTTCTCATGGGATCTTCGGGTGTGTGCTTTGCAGATTACCTCTCAGTATGCTTGTCTTTTGCTTTTCTAATGTCATATGATTTACACTCTATATTTTAATGTCATTTACTAATCTTTTCTGAATATTTTTCCCCCAAAAAGTCTGAAAATTGTGTTCAAACTTGTTTATAATCTCCATGAAATTAACTTTTGTGTGGGGTGTGAATCTGGTTTTCCCACTATGTACAGCCAGTTGTCACAACACATTTCCTGACATTCGTCCCTCTACACAAGCCACAGCGCCGCTGAGTCGAGCACTGCAGACACCGCTCCCTCGTCTTCCTCCTGTTCCGTGGCCGGAAGGCCAGATGCTTAGCTAAACCCTCCAGCTTCTTAGCTAGATTGGCTCTGTGAGAGCTGTGCCTGCCATGGAGGCGCTCGGTAAAAAGTGCCAGATGGCAGCTGGCGTGGCTGTTTGCCCATCCCCTCCTCCTGCTGGCCCGTGGAGGTGACCCCCAGAGACGCAGAGGCCCCTGTGACCATGGGGGCAGAAGTGAGCGCCCAAGCTGGATGGAGCACGCATCCTCAGGACAGCCCAGGACTGCTGACTGCTGGGCTTTTATGTAAAAAAAATAAATTTGTATTTGCTCAAACTACTGTGAGTCATGTTTTCTGCTATTTAAGGCTAAGAATAGCCCCCCACCCCCCCCCCCCATGTATATGTCCACTTTTCTAACCTGTAGGGGTCTTCTCTGCAAGTAATGTGGACGTGTCCACTCAGTGCCACACACTGTTTTAGGCACTGGGACACGACAGCAAAAGGAACTGACAGTCCCCCCATGGAACTTACAGTCTGGTGGGGACATCAGGTGAAATAAGTAAGTATTTATAATGTAAAGCAAGTTAAAGTATATAGTAAGTATAACATATGTATAATCCTGTAGCTGCCGTAACTACATACCACAGACTGGTGGCTTTAAAGGACAGAAGTTTATTGTCTCACAGTCAGGAGGCTGGAGTCTGAAGCCAAGGTGTTGCAGGGCCATGTTCCCTCTGATGGCTCTAGGGGAGAACTGGTCCTTGCCGCTTCCTAAATTCTGGAGACTCTGCAACATGTGGGCTCCCTTGGCTTCTAGACCTGTCACTCCAGGCCTTGACTCCATCGCTGCTTGGCCATCTTTACATCGTCTTCTTCGGTCTCCAAATTTCCCCTTTTTATTAGCACACCAGTCACATTGGATTAGCCATCCCCATGACCTCATCTGAATTTGACTAGATCTACATAGAGCCTGTTTCCACATGTAGTCCTTCCTATTCTGAGGTGCTGGGGTTAGGACTCAGCATAGCTTTTGGGGGGAACACACCTCGAACAGTGGTTAAGGGGAGCAAAACTAGGGAAAGTGGATACAAGGAGTCGGATGAAGATGGAGAAAGAGCTACATTTGACTAACAACGTATGGGAAACAATGACAACTCTTTGAGCTTTAGATTCGTGTGTTTTCCCATATATGATATTTCAGTAAACATTAACTTTATCAAAAACAGTTGTTTTTTTTTTTTTTTAACTGCAGTATTGACACGCAGTGTTACATTAATTTCAGGTATACAACATAAGGGTTTGACAGCTGGTAGGCTGTGCTCTCCGCGCGGGTGGCTGCCATCTGTCGTCATACAACGCTATTACAGTGCCGGTGACTATATTTGCTCTGCTGTTTTCTTCATCCCTGTGACTTCCTCTTGCCATAACTGAAGCCTGTGTCTCCCACTTGCCTTCACCCATTTTGCACAGCCCCCTCCCTCCCTCTCCTTTGGCAACCATCAGTTCTCTATATATGTGGGTCTGCTTTGTTTTGTCGTTTTTAGTTTTCATGTATAAGTGATGTCATACGGTATTTGTCTTTCTCTGATTTATTTCACTTAGCGTAATACCCCCAGGTCCATTCATATTGCAAGTGGCAAGAGTTTTTTTTTAATATGGCTGAGTATTATTCCATTGTGTGTGTACACCACATCTTCTTTATCCATTCGTCTATCTGTGGGACACTTGGGTTGCCTCTGTACCTTGGCTATTATAAATGCTGCAATGAACTAGGAGTGCATATATTTTTTTGAATTACTGTTTTTGTTTTCTTTGGGTAAATACCCAATAGTGGAATTACTGGATCATACTGTATTTCTATATTTAACTTTTTAAGGAACTTCCATACTGTCTTCCACAGTGACTGCTTCAGTTTCCCTTCCTACCAAACAGTTGCTTGAGGGTTTCTTTTTTCCCCACATCCTCACATACACTTATTATTTCTCATCTTTTTGATTCTGGCCATACTGACAGGTGTAAGATCATATCATTTTGGTTTTGAATTGCATTTCCCTGGTGATTAGTGATGTTGAGCATCAATTTATGTGTCTGTGGACCATCTGTCTTCTTTGGAAAAATGTCTCTTCAGGTCCTCTGCCTACATTTTAGTTGAATTATTTGTGGTTTTGGTGTTCATGAGATTATACAACTTTATATGTTTTGGATATTAGCTGTTTATTGGATGGATCATTTGCAGATATCTTCTCCCGTTTAGTAAATGGGCTTCTCCCATTTAGTAGTAGCGTTTTCATTTTAAATGTTTATTTTTGAGATAGAGAGTGAGCAAGAGAGTGAGCCCTGGTGGGGGGGGTGGAGGGATGGCAGAGAGAGGGAGACAGAATCTGAAGCAGGCTTCAGGCTTTGAGCTGTCAGCACAGAGCCCAACAATAGGCTTGAGCCCACATACCATGAGATATGACCCAAGCCCAAGTTCGATGCTTAACTGACTGAGTCATCCAGGTGTCCCTACCCATGATTTTATCATTCTTTATTTTGATTTCTGACTTTAGTTCCATCATGGATTAAAGGCTAATTAATTAATTCAAGTTTTTGTTAATAAACTAGTATGTACTGGCAATAGGGAAAAGAGGCAGAGTTACATATCCTGTCTTCATGGAGTGCAAAGTCTGGCTGAGAATGAGAAGACAGATTGTATGACCTAGGATCTAGTCTGGACAACATGCCATACTAGGTCTTACAGAGGGCACTTCATACAGGGGGTTGGTCCTGGGCGTGTAGGAAGTCTGAAAGAACAAAAAGCGGTCCTGAGATATACCAGAAACTCAAGTGTGGGAAACATAGAGGGATTAAACAGAAGAGGTGATGGTACCCTGGACCTTGGAGGGGCCCTGTGGTTGGTGCTGAAACCTGTGAGAATATGGAAGCTGCTGGTTACTTGGACCTGCAAGGGAGGCCCAGCCTTGGTGGGGAGGGAGCCTGGGGCAGCTGGGCTTTCTCAGACAGCAGGGCAAGTTCTCTGCTGCTGGGGAAGCTGGGGGCAGGAGCCTCCTGGCACCTGCTGCTGGCCTTGGAAAAAAGGAAGTCCCTTTTTGCTGCTTCCCCTTCGATTCTGTTTTCAAAAGAGGAGCATTATAAGAATCTCATGATCATTATTTGGCATTTCTTGACTGCAGTCAGTAATATTGGCATTACCTGTGTGCACTAAATTCTTGCCTATGGGTTTTTTTTAATGTTTATTTTTGAGAGAGAGCGAGCGAGAGAGCAAGCCCCGGTGGGGGAGGGGTAGAGAGAGGGAGACAGAATCTGAAGCAGCAGATCTCCTCCCAGTAGCAGAACTCAGCAGGAGGCCAACTGATTAGGGAGCCTAGGACATGGTGCAGGGTTCCAGACCCGGAATCACACAACAGTATAGAAAGCTGGCTTGAGGCTTAGAGATGGTGGGTGAATAACTTACAGGCAGCAGGTTGTTGGGTGCGAGGCCATCTAGAGGGTGGAGGCCAAGGTCCTTGTACTGGCCAGCACCGCAGATGACATTCATAGAGAAACCCACTTCTATGCATGCATTGCGTTGGGTTTTCTTTTACTCACATCTGAATCTAATCTGAATCTATCCTGGCTCATGCACGTAGAGATTGGTGACCAGAGGGAGAATCTATTATGTGGAAGGAGGGAAGGACTTGAAATGGTTAAGTTGGTAAACTTAGAAGGTAGTGGAATATTGTGGAGGGAAATGGGCAAACCCTGGACTGACGTGAAGTCAGGTGGTGGAAGTGACTGATACAGAATAAGCTGGGGGCTTGGGTCACGTGCCAGTGCAGTGGCGCATCCTCATAGTCTCAGCTGATCTACTCCTTAGGCACTGCTGCCTAACTGACAACCCCGGATATCTGGACTCTGGATCCTGCAGGAGCAATCTTAAGTTGTGTGGCGTCACTGCCATCTTGGGAGGACAGAACAGGAAATTACTTGGGATTTTGGTTCCAGAATTGGTGTTAATGTGTTAAAATATGCAGTTACTTGCTCTTTCCTAGTCTCCTTGCTCTGTGATTGTATCCTGTGTCATCTTTTTTTTCTTTTTTGGTTTTGTGGCAAAATCAAAGCTGTCAGGCAGCTTCATCAGGTTGGCAGGGACACCGGCCCTTGGAGCTCCATCCACCATGTAAGAAACCCCACCACCTGAAGCCCCCTGCTAGGGAGCTGTGTGGAGGCACTCCAGCTGACAGCTCCGGCCAGCGTCCATCCTTGGCCACTGGGGCCCAGGTGCCAGATGTGCAAGGAAGGAGCCCTCTGGGCTCCTGTGTCGGCTGTTCCAAGTCATCCCAGCAGAAGCCCAGATGTCATGAAGTGGAGAAGAATTCACCACATTTCCATGCTCTTTTCAAACCCACAGAACCCTGAGCATAAAAATGATTGTTGTTTTACACCACTAGGCTTCAGGGTAGCCCTTTATGCAGCAGCAGATGATTGGACCACATCCATACCCCACCCTTCCTTACCATCTCTTAATCTCTCTTTCCGAACTTCTGTTGGGAGTAGAGGAGGGGAAGGGGCATTCAAGTGGTCTTGGCCTTGATCCTCCTGTAGTCTGTCTTTTCAGTCATTTGACTGTTGGAAAGTAGGAATTCCCACTACAGATGTGAGCCTTTAGCCAATAAATACCTCATGTTGACTCTGCAGTCCACATTTGTGACATTTGGACAAGAGCATATGTGCCCTCCTCTATTAACTGACCCTTGGGGATAAGGTACCCACTTCTGGCAAGGCAAGGGAAGGACAGTCCCTACACATACAAGGCCACAGGTTTGTGTAATCAGGGTAATGGCTCCTGACCTACTTGAGCTACTTTAATATATAACAGACATGCTGTGTACCTAATAACCAGGTGAATTCCTCAGAGTGCTGGGTTCCAAAGCCTAGGTCTTTCTAATAGCCTAGGTCTATCTAATTTCAGGAAGATGGGATGCAGACATCCAAATGATTGGCATAATTAGACCATGGTTCTCAGGGTGGGGTCCGAGTCACCAGACTGCTGGTAGTGGAGCATGGGAATATGCATTTTTTAAATGTTTATTTTTGGGGGAGAGAGAGGGAGACAGAATTTGAAGGAGGCTTCAGGCTCTGAGCTTGACATGGGCCTCAAACTCATGAACTAGAGATAATGGCTTGAGCTGAAGTCTGGCACTTAACTGGCTGAGCAACCTAGGTGCCCTGGAATATGCATTTAAAAAAAATACTTATTTTGAGAAAGAGAGTGAGTGTGCGTGTGAGCAGTGGAGAGGCAGAGAGAATCCAAAGCAGGCTCCTCACTGACAGCACAGAACTGGATGTGGGGCTCAAAGTCCTGAACCGTGAAACCATGAGCTGAATGAAGCCAGACACTTAAATGACTGAGCCACCCAGACGCCCCGGGAATATGCATTGTTAATAAGCACTTGAGGGGAGTCCTAGGCACACCGATAGTTGAGGAATGTCAGATTAGGTATGTCTTATGTCCGTGTTAGCATTTGGTGGTGGCTTATGCCTACCATAAAGCATATTTGAAAAGTTTTGAAAAATTTTATTGGATTATTCCAATAAAAATTTGTTTTCTCTGTTCGAGGATGAAACAAAATTTCAATATTCCTCATTTTGGACACAGAATTGATTTTGTAGTGGTGTTCTGTCTTCTTCCCCGGGAAGCAGGCAAGCGCAGTATTGAAACCCTAGAGCCCCAAGCATTCATCTCCTTAGCCAGTCTCCACTTGAGGGTGGGAACGGGCGCTGTAAGCCCTAGAAGGTGCGTGCCGGCAGCTTGCTCCTACCGATACTCAAAATCAAAAAAGAATCATTTAGTAAGAAAACTCCCAAACTGAAAACAGAATCTAGTTTGCATTTTAATCTCCTGTTCTCTGTCTTAGAGACCCATTGTTAGTGTTCTCTCAGTTTCCAAGAGCATGGTCATCCTCGAAGGAACTTCATCCAAAGGGGAGCTTGCCAATTTTTCCTCGGGATTGTTTGATGCCCCACAGTTGTGAGTTGGAGCTATATTTTAAACCAGCCTTAGCTTATTTTTTCCCTCTGAAGCTGTGAGCTGATTCAGGAGTTTGGTAAGGAGCCTCCCCCTTAAATCTGCTTATAAAAATTTAAACCTGGAATACAAAAATAGATGTTTTTAGGAGACAGTCTAATTTTTTTTAATGTTTATTTTTGAGGGGGGCGGGGTGGAGAGAGAGTGTGTGAATGAACACAAGCTGGGGAGGGGCAGAGAGAGAGGGAGGGAGACCTAGAACTGGACGCAGGCTCCAGGCTCTGAGCTGTCAGTACAGAGCCCCATGCTGGGACTTGAACTCATGAACTGGGAGATCATGACCTCAGCTGAATGCTTAACCCGTTGAACCACCCAGGCGCCCCAGAATGTTATGACTTGCATTGCATTGGTTTCTGTTCACCCTTGTACATCACTTGAGAACAAATTTAATATCACCTAAAGTATGCTTAGCAATGAAAGTTCCCTTAAATAAGTCTCACAATTTACACGAGAGGGTGTTATCCCTTAAATAGACAGAGAATCATGCCTTGGGGATGTTTATGACTCTGAAAAAGGATGATACTCTTTTAGAGTAGAAACTTAATCATGAACTTAGTTTTTCACCCAGGAAAGAAAAAACCTTGCTAAAAACAGTTGTGTGGGGTTTATTGAAATAATTTATAGGTTTTTAATCAGTTCTGTTTTTATTTAAGAATACAGCAAACTATGTGATAAATTTAAAAATCAAATACACCGAAGGCTCATAGCAACAACAGAAATGACCACTTCTTTCATGTTTTGGGAGCAATGATCTCAACTCTTGTCACTTCTTTCTCATAGTAGTTACTTTTGTATTTCTTAATTACATACTTCTGTCTTAATTTGTAAGTTTTTAGCCTGATGTATTTATTTCCTTGGATGCTTCTTGAGGTTTAGCTTTCATATCCCACCTTCTCTCCAGCTTTGGTCTGTTCATAGCTAGCTAACTGGTCATTATTATGCAGACGCATTCTACTCGCAAGCCAGATACAGCGTCCCAGCCATACAGTTTTAAACTTCGTGAACTGACATTTGCCTCGTTCTTTTAAATGTTTATTTATTTTTGAGATAGAGACAGAGCATGAGTTGCGGAGGAGCAGTGAGAGAGGGAGACACAGAATCCAAAGCAGGCTATGGCTCTGAGCTGTCGCACAGAGCCCCACGCGGGGCTGAAACTCATGAACAGCGAGACCATGACTTGATCTCAAGTTGGACGCTCTACTGACTGAGCCACCCTGGAGCCCCGCCTCATTTTTTTTTAAAAAGCAGTTTCTACACCCACTGTGAGGCTCAAACTCATGGGATCAGGAGTCTTAGGTTCTTCCCACTGAGCCAGCCAGGGGCCCTAGACACTTGCCTCCTTGTTAACGTGACTTTTCCCATATACAGTCTCTCTCTTTCTCTCTTCCTTTCTCCCTCCCCATCCACATGCTCAGTGGGCGAGCCTGAGGGGGAGCTCGATCCCACAACCCTGGGATCATGACCTGAGCCTCGGACGCTCAACTGACTGAGCCACCCAGGTGCCCCAGTCTTGACTTCTTTCTAAAGTCCTACATCATTGTCTTTGCCTCCTTTTCCAGAAATGTTCCCTCATCTCCGCCTGTGCCCGGGTAGCCACACACCCATACGTGGGTCTTTCCTTCTATGTCCTTCTGAGTTGGAGCAGTTCTTCTGGCACATACAGCTCTTTCAAAGCACAGCGGCCTTGTTTTGTAAGAATTTAAACTTTAAACACTAGTGTGGCCTTGGCTTCTCTTTCTTCTAACTCTAAAATAACTACAGAGGGGCGCCTGGGTGGCTCCACTGGGTAAGCATCAGACTCTTGATTTCAGCTCAGGTCATGATCTCATGGTTTGTGAGATTGAGCACTGACAGCACAGAACCTGCTTGGAATTCTCTCTGCCTCTCTCTCTGCACTATCCCCACCCCCGAAACAAATGAAAAAAAAAATACAGAAAGAACTTTTTCCAAAAAATTAGTTAGTTAATTAATTAATTTAGAGAGTGAGTGCAAACTGGGTAGGGTCAGAGGAGAGCGGAAGAGAGAGACTACCAAGTAGGTTCCTTGCTGTCAGTGCGGAGCCCAACTTGGGGCTCAGTCTCTTGAACTCTGAGATCATGACCTGAGCTGAAATCAAGAGTTGGACACTCAACCAACTGAGCCACCCAGGTGTCCCATAAATCTTCTGTTATGTTTTTTGATCCTTCTTTAAAAAATAGGAAAATTTTATTTTTAATTAGTTTGAATCCAGCAGCTTCCTTTATAATCAGATCAGCTATATCAGCAATCGTTTCTGTAAGGTTTAAAAAAAATTGTCACCTTCAAGCAATAAAATATTTTCTATCAAAAGAAAAAAAAGATAAAGTATCCACAGGTTTCATATGTTCTCACTTGGGGGACTTGTATCCCTGATAAGTAATATCTACCTACCTCTTACCTTCTACCAAAATCCAGATTTAATATGAGGTCGCCTTTTCCAGCTTTCTTGCTGATGTTGGTTAGGAGAATTTAATAGTCATCAGGTGGCACTTCTAGAAAGTTCTTTGAAATGGCTTGTTCAGCCTGAGGCACCCCCCTCTGCCCTAGCCCTCCGTGCCGGAGTGTCCAGCTGCTGTTTGGAAGTGCAGCGGCCACCCCAGATGAGGGGGGAGCTTTGGGACAGACCTCTCACACTCAGGAGGGGCAGCAGCAGGCAGGGGCTGCCAGCCTGCAGCCCTCCTGTCAGCCCTGCGCTCCTGATGCTGAACATTAACGTGAGAGAAAAACAAATCTCCGCTTGGTTAATACGTGGGTTGGCCTTTTACCCTCACCCAGCTCACTTTCTGACTGGTGCGTGAGAGACTTAAGTTATTTAATGAAAATACCAATTTCCTGAAACAGTTTGGGGATTCTGAAGAGTCCCTGGAAATAGATTTTTTTAAACTTAGTTAACTGTAATTTACATTACCCAGCGGGATCTAATTCTTCACTCAGAAAGGTTCAAGCCCTATTTGGAAGGAGAAAAGGAGTAGCTAGATTTTCAAAGTACTTCAGTTCTGTCCAGCACCTTGACTAAGTACCCCGCACTTTATCCGGCTGCACTCCTGCTCCACCGGCAGCCTGCCCGGCTGTCCTGTGAGCCCCCTGGGTGTGCCGGGGCGGGAAGTCTGCCTGCACTTCTGGTGATTTTCCCATTTCTGACCAACTTGTGGTCTGTGCCTCTTTATCTCTATCAACAGAGGCACCACACCTCAGGTTCAGTTGGTGTTCTCCCAGAGTCTTCCAGTGCCCCTGCCCTCTGTCCCCTGGAATGTTCGAGGCCTGCCTTCCTCTGGTCGGCCCCTGGCTCAGTTCACCCACCATTTGTAGGGCAGATTACATGTCTGCTTCCCCAGACCAGATGGAAAACAGTGTCTTATTTTAGCTCCTGTTTCCTTGGGTGCTATCTGGTACAGTCATTTCCCATTTATTTTCTCGGGCATTGTGCTTATCAGCCTCTGGATAGTCTCATCCTGTAGTTGTGGACGTTGTGGGTATGTTTTTGGTTTTGTTTTTTTCTGCTCAAACTTTTCTGTCCATATGTACCTGACCTGTAGAAATTTCTCTCAAAATTGTGGGGTCTGAACAGACCATTTTTAGTTTTTTTAATTTTTTTATTTTTATTTATTTATTTTTTTTGGAAGAGAGAGACATAAGGGCACATGTCTTCCATTGAGGTCTAGTCTATATCCTGGCATTCAGTTGAGCTTTTTCTTTGTGGTATGAAATGTAGTTGATTTCGGTAGGCAGGGCTTGTGTATTGAAATTGTGTAATTAGTCTTCAGAGATAGAATTAGATGTATCTGTTATTAGATGAGCTTCACTCGGTTGTCCGGATAACTCTTACGCTTCCTTCGTGTGGTTTGTGTGACTGATAAAAACCAGTCGAGGTTGTGTTCGCCTTGGCAGCACATACACTAAAAACCAGCTGCGGTTATTTGTTTTTTCAGCATTGTTATCTTAAATAATTTATGCATAACATACAGAGTTGGTATTTTTTAATATTGCTTTTTTACTTGAGAGGTGTATGAAGAAGTGCTTGATGTTTTTCTTGATCGACCTCTAATCCTTTCTTGATCTATCTCTAGTTGTACAAGCTTATACTTGTACAAAATAAAGCACTCTTTATTATCTTGTTCCAGCTGAATTAAATCATTCAGGAGTAAGGAAAAATAGCCACTGGAAAGTCATATAGGTTTTAGGCTAGCACATCATTATCAAGGAGATCTTGATAAGGCGAGGATTCCTTTAAAATATGACATATTGACCTGCTGCGTCTATAAAACTACCCAAAACAGTAGTCAAATGTTAATGATTTTTTAAAAATTTATTTATTTTTTATTTTAGAGAGCATGAGTGGGGGAGAGTGGCAGAGCGGGAGAGGGAGGGAAGGAGAGAGCGAGAGCGGGGGCGGAATTTTAAGCAGTTTCCTTGCTCAGTGTGGAGCCCAACACAGGGCTCCCTAGGATCCTGACCTGAGTTTAAATCAAGAGTCCAACGCTCAACCAACTGAGCCCCCGAGGCACCCCAGTGGTGGTCAGATATTAAGCAAACTGCTTCAATTGTATTTTTTTTTAATGTTTGTTTATTTTTGAGAAAGCAAGGCAGAGCCTGAGTTGGGGAGGGGAAGAGAGAGAGAGAGAGGGAGACACAGACTCTGAAACAGGTTCCAGGCTCTGAGCTGTCAGCACACAGATGTGGGACTTGGGAATGGCAAGATCATGAACTAGGCCGAAGCTGGACACTTAACTGACTAAGCCACCCCGGCACCCCAGTGTAAATTGTATTTTTAAAAAATATTTATCTGGGGGCACCTGGGTGGCTCAGTTGGTTAAGCATCTGACTGCAGCTGAGCTCATGATCTCATGGTTGTGGGTTTGAGCCCCACGTCGGGCTCTCTGCTGACAGCTGGCTCAGACCCTGGAGCCTGTCTTTGGAATCTGTGTCTCCCTCTCTCTCTGCCCCTCTCTGCTCATGCTACCTTGCTCTCTCAAAAATAAATAAAACATTTTAAAAATTAAAAAAAATATTTAAGTAATTTCTACACCCAGTGTGGGGCTTCAGTTCATGACCTTGAGGTCAAAGTTGCATGCTCCACTGACCAAGCCTTCCTGGTGCCCCTATTTTGACCATTTTTAAGTGTAAGCTCAGTGATACTAAGTATATTCACAGTGTTGGGCAGCCATTAATATCATCCATGTCCAGAACCTTTTCATCTTCCTCAACTGAAATTCTACTCATTAAACACTAAAACCCATTGCCCCCTTTCTACAACCCCTGCTAACTTCTGTTCCACTCTTGTCTGATTTGCTTGTTCCCAATACCTCATATGTTAGTTCAGTCATGTAATATTTGTCCTTTTGTGGTCTTAGCATACGTTTTCAAGGTTAGGGTTTCAGTTTTTCATCAAGGTTAACATGTATTAGAATAGTATGGCCAAACAATATTTTATTGTGTGGATATACATTTTATTCATCTGCTGATGGACACTTGGCTTGCTTGTACCTTTTGGCTAGTGTGAATAATGCTGCTATGAACATGGAGACAAGTATGTTTGAGTCCCTGCTTTCGGTTCTTTTGGATAGACGCAAGAGTAGAATTGCCAAGTCAGATGGTAAGTCTATGTTCACCTTTTTAAGGAACTGCCAGACAAGCAGCTTTGCTTCCTGTGGCGCTGTGACTCTTTGCATAGACTCAGACTTCACCCTCCTTCCTACAAGGGTGTTGCTAGATAAGCTGGACTTGTGACCACACCTGTGCCAACTGTGTCTCTCTCAGGACTGGGTGGCACTCTCTGAGCACCTGTGGAGAAGGTGCCGGCCAAAGCCAGCCTGTTGCTTGTTTGATGGCCCGTGAGGTTCAAGCCTATGGGTAATAAGGAGATCACTTCCTGGCGAGTCAGGCACGTTGGCAAATGTGGGGATCTCAAGAAAGATGATGCCTATCGCGTTAAAGATTCTGTCTGTGAAACCTGGTAGCAGCTGGTGTGATAGCCCTTAGTTCCTGAATGCAAACTGGAGGAACTGAAAAGGACCTTCCAAATACTTCTGGCATGGGGCACCGGGGTGGCTCAGTTGGTTGAGCACCTGACCCTTGATTTCAGCTCAAGTCATGATCCCAGGGTGATAGGATCGAGCCCCATGTTGGACTCTGTGCTGAGCCTGGCACCTGCCTGAGATTCATTTTCTCCCTCTCTGTCTTCCTTTCTCTCCCTCCATCCCTTTCTCCCTCTTCCCTTCTCCCTTGCTTATGCTCGCTCGGTCCCTTAAAAAACCCAAATACTTCTGGCAGGATAGTAGTTGTAAAAACTATGACCCTTGGGCTTTACCAAGACCCGGCCTCTGTCAAGGTTGAATTTGTCAACCACCAAGGAAGTCTCTCCATGGAACAGAACAGCCCTTGCTTCACCTCTGTAGAGAAAGTGTGCCAAATAGCTGTGCATGTCAAATAATTATACAAAATCAAAACTATCATGAAAATTTTCACCTCACTGGGGGACTTCTTGGTTCCCTGCCATTTTCTTGGGATGAACAGATTGGCTTCCCCAAGGAACATTGTTATTGGGGTTGAGTTTGTATAGGCATGCCTCATTTTGTTGTGCTTCACTTTATTTTGCTTTGCAGAAACAGAGTTTTTTTAGAAATTGAAGATTTGTGGCAACCCCGTGTTGAGCATTGGTGCCATTTTTCTAAGCAGTGTTTGCTCACTTTCTGTCTCTGTGTCACATTTTGGTAATTCTTGGACTTTTTCAAAATTTTTCATTATCATTGTATTGGTTATGGTGATTTGTGGTCATGGCTCTTTGATGTTACTATTGTAACTATTGTTTGGCAGGGCCAAGAACTGCTGCCCCTGTAAGACTGTGAACTTAATTGATACATGTTGTGTTTGTTCTGACTGCTCAACCAGCTGCTCTTCCCCCTCTTCTTGGGCCTCCCTATTCCCAGAAACCGAAATATTGAAATTAGGCCAATTAAGAGCTCAGCAGTGACCTCTGAGTGTTTAAGTGAAAGGAAGAGTCTCATGGTCCCTCACTTTAAATCAAAAGCTAGAAATGATTCAGCTGAGTGAGAAAGGCACGCTGAAAGCGAGGTCTCTTGTGCTGAGCAGTCAGCCCAGTTGTGAATGCAAAGGGAAAGTTCTTGAAGGAAATTGAAAGTGCTACTACAGTGAACACATGAGTGATAAGAAAGTGAAACAGCCTTATTGCCACAACATTCCCTTAAGCCAAAGCCTGAGAGCAAGGCCCTGACTCTCTTCAACTCTGATGACTGAGAAGTGAGGAAGCTGAAGAAGAAATGTCAGAAGCTAGCAGAGTTTGGTTCATGAGGTTTAAGGAAAGAAGTCTTCTGCATGACATGAAAGTGCAAGGCGAGGCGGCAGGTGCTGATGGAGAAGCTGCGAGGTATCCAGAAGAAGTAGCCAAGATAATTCACGAAGGTGGCTACCCTACACAGCATGTTTGTGTACACCAAACAAGCTATCTAGGACCCCAGATGCGATCTAGGACTTTCATAGCTAGAGAGGTGCAGTCAGTGCCTGGTTTCAAAGGTGCAAGAGACGGGCTGACATTCTCATTAGGGGGTAGCGCAGGGTGGTGACTTTAAGATGAGCCAGTGTGCTTTTTTTATTTTTTACATTCCAAAAATCCTAGGGCCTTTAAGAATTATACTAAATCTGCTCTGCCTGTGCTCTATAACAGGTGGCATGGAAATCTGCCCTTCCACCAATATTGATTGGACATGCTAAATGGGAATCAGTGAGATTGCACAAGCCCATTCTGGTTGTTAATTGTGCTGTAACACAACCCCATATGGAGCCTACTGGAACTTATGGCAAAAGCCCGTGAGTGCCACCTAGTGGCCATTGCTGGGATTTGTGACCAGAAAATTCCCATTTGAGAGATAGTTACTATTGGACTTTGAGATTTTCCCTGTGACTGAAGGACATAAAGTAACTTTGAAACCTGAACTACCCACAGTGCCTTGATTGATGTTGAGGGAGTACTTTAATGGGGAGGGTAATGCCCAGAAGTATTCCATCGTAAAATGGAAATATTTTATATAGAAACAGGCCACCAGGAGAATGAGAGGAAGTACTCATGAGTAGGGAGCCTCTTTTTCTCTATGGTTGATTCTGGAACCATCTTAGTAGCTGCTGGATCCTGTGACCACTCAGGCAGTGCCCCCTTGAAAAGCGTTCCATTGACCAACAAAGAGTGCTTCGTTTCTGGAGGGCAGTTCAATGGTAAATGGACAGCTTCCTGATGAAGAGAGTCAAAACAAATCAGTTCATTGGGCTGAGTTGTATGCTGTATTTCTAGCAATTATGGAAGAATTGAACAGAGGTAAAAGCCCTGTGTTTGGGTTTTTATTGACTTACAGGCAGTAGCCACCATGTATCCGACAATTTCGACTGGTGCCAGTAGACCTGGGGCGGGGGGTGGCACAGATGGATCGCGACAGGAACAGACAGTTATTCTGTTCTAGGCTCAGACTATTCTCTGGTAGATGTGAGTGCTCAGCGTGCAATAAAATATGAGAACTACATGGACTGTCAGGTCATATGTCTTCCAAGGAACACATTTTATAGCCCCTAATGGCCAATAGTAGACAGAGGGATAGAAGTTTCAGAGGAATAGTTTGTTGGAAAATTGGACAGGCAACTGAAACGTGTGTGTGTGTGTGTGTCTAAAACAGGGAAATAAAGGCATGAAGGACTGGCTTACACACCTCCATGAGTGTGTGCTCACATCAGCATGAGGCCAAGGGAGGGTCCCCACTAGACAGATTCCTCTGCTTTTGGGAGAGGATTTGGAGAAGAGGGAATGGGAAGAATGCTGGTATCACTGTACTTTTTAAAATTTTCCCACATCACCTCAGCTTCCTTTGTCCTACCTGATACGGTGGTCCCGGGACCAGGCCTGCACCTGCAGGTGCCAGAAGCAGGGGGGGTCCCTAAGTAAGAAACTATACCTTTAAACCTTTATGTCAGAATTGCTAAGGGTCTGATGGAGTAGGTTTTGTCTTCACCCCATCCACTCGGGGCTGCCACTGAATGCAGTTGTACTGCAGAGTGGTGTAGACAGACAGCTTCACCTTAGTTCTGCCCCCGGTAGTCGACCCCTCCACCCCCCGGCATGGAAGAGGCCTGAGGGACGTGTATGCTAGACTAGTATTTCTTCTGGCAACCTGGACCAGCAGTGGCCAAAGCTAACCCTCTTCCAAAGGTACAAAAGTTAGGGTATCAGTGGAGAAGTGGAGGGATGGTAGCTGAGGGTGAAGGAGCGAGTGGCTTATGCGATGAGGGAAATGCAGGCTGGCACTGGCACTTGGAGAGAGCCAGTGATGTTGTCTCTTAGCCCAGTTCCACCAGGTGCCTGAAATGGTGGAGATGCATGTTGCTGTGAGACCACTCTTGCTCTTGGAACCTAAAAAAAAAAAATGGAATGGGAGTCTGCAAACCTGAATGGTATCGCTTTGGGAGATGATATTTCAGTCACACAATGTGATGATGGACTAAGTCAATTGGTGATGGCTGAGTGGGACTCTAGTAATGTGCCAGCGCTTTTCAGGACACGTCTCCCAGCACACTAAGATGGGGTATATCACTGGGCCTTATTATGGTACTGATATCGATAGATGTATTCAGAAATTGAGTTAAGGCCTCCTTAGGAAGTAACACAGATGGAAAATGACTGGCCTGAGAAAGCACTGTATTTACTTCAATGTCAGCTCATTTCTTCTTTTTCTTTCTTTTTTTAAAAATTTTTCTATAAAGGCCTTTTCTTGCTTTTTAATTTTATTTTTGAGAGAGAGAGAGGAAGAGAATCCCAAGCAGGCTCCCTCAGCTCAGAGCCCTACATGGGGCTCAGTCCTGTGACCCTTGGATCATGACCTCAGCCAAAATCAAGAGTAGGATGGTCGACTGACTGAATCACCCAGACACCCCAACACCAGCTAATTTCTGAGCTGAATAGTTCTGCATTAGTTTATCATAAGATACAAGGAGGGAAATGAATAATTAAGACAAAAATATGAAAATGTATATAGTGGCTTTATAATAGTTGTTTTTTAAAATCTGTTTCCACCTACACACTGGGCCCTCCAAACCGTAGGGAATATAATTATTTTGCTGTAAGAGTCTTGGCCAAAGATGAGGATGGCATTTACCTTCACTGCAGAAGAGGTTTCTGTCTTCTGCTCTCAACTCTTGGAAGACGATCTTTGTTTGCCCAGAGGCCTTAGGCTAGACAGGGGATGACCATGTGACTTAAGGTGAGGCTTTGGGGCTCATGGTAGCAGTCCAGTGGAGACATGAGATCAACCACATGGGGACTCCATTAATCATGTCCATGTAATGGAGCCCCCCAGACTGAGACTGAGCCTTGGAATAGCCTCCCCAGTGCGCAGTACTCTGTGTGTATTGTCACACATCAGCACTGGGAAGGTAACATGTCTTGACTGCAGAGGGGAGAGGGCCTGGCAGTCCTCCATCTCGTAGTTCCCCAGACTCTGAGCTTCTTTCCTTGGTCAGTCTTACTCTGTATCCTTTTCCTGTATTAAACTGTATAATACACTGTACACAGTAAGTATTCTAGCGTTAAGTGGGTTCTGTGAGTCCTAGCAAATCCTCCCCATCAGTTTTGAGAATTCCCTGAACTTGCAGTTGGTGGAAGAAAGGACGTGGTCTTGTGTAGATTGTGTTCACTCTTACTCCAGATAGGTAAATTCCTCACAAAACTCTACTCGAGAGGAATCTGAATCATAAGGTGTTTGTTCTATCAGATAGGCAAGGACTTGGTCTCTCAGGAAAATCTATAAGACACACAAACATACACACACACTTTAATAGAATTATAGTCTATTTTTCCTCACGTTTATGTTCTAGAATTACAAAATTAAGCACGTTTTCTTGCTTCCTGTCATGTCTTATAATCAAGAGAAAATACAGTCAGTAGAGAAGTTCCACAAAAACCCAGTTACTGGAATTAGCAGATAAGGACATAAATGATTATAAATATATAAAATAATTGGAAAAGAGTAATAATTGGGATAGAGAAGAGGTATAATGAGTTGAAGAGTATTTCTCAAAAATTATTGTCTATCCAGACCTCAGAATGTGACCTGATTTGGAAATAGTCTTTACAGATATAACTAGGGAAGTTAAAATGAGGCAGTGCTATTGGGCCCTAACCCAGTGACTGGTGTCCTCATAAGAGGGAAACTGGGATTCAGAGAGACAGAGGAGAGGCCTCATGAAGACAGAGGCAGAGATGGCGCGAGGCGTCTGCAGGCCGAGGAAGGCCAGTGCTGGCAGCCACCAGCAGTGAGGAGGGAGGCCTGGGGCAGATGGTCCCTCAGAACCTCTAACCCTGCTGACACCTGGGTTTTGGACATTCAACCTCCAGAACTGTGAGAGAATACATTCCCGTTGTTTCAAGCCATTCATTTTATAGTACTTTGTTATGCCCTTAGGAAATTGATACACAGGGTAATGAGATATCCTAGGGTATGGATAGCAAACTTTTTAAAAAGGACCAAATGGAAATTCTAGATCTGAAAAGTCCAGTAGCTAAAATCAAAACCATAATGGATAGGCTGAACACCAAATTGGATGTTACAGAAGAAAGAATAAGTGAATTTGAAGACAAATAAATAGAATTTACCACACTGAACCAGGGAGACTAAAAGAAAAAAACCTGAGGGGGTGCCTGGATGGCTCAGTGCAGAGCCTGCTTGGGATTCTCTCTCTCTCCTTTTCTCTCTCTCTCTCTCTCCTTCTCTCTCTCTCTCTTGCCTTTTCTCTCTCTCTCTCTCTCTCTCTCTCTCTCTCTCTCTCTCTCTCTCTCTCCCCCTCTCGCTCTCTCAAAATAAACATTAAAAAATGTTAAAAACAAAACCAGAACACACAACATCATTTAGCATTGATATATTAAACTGGGAGCATACATGAAATTTGGATCAAGAGAAAGAAAATAGGGCAGGAAAAAATATTAGAAGAAATAAAGACTGAAAAACTTTCCAGAAGCTCACAACATTCTTAAACAAGACAGATACAAAGAAATCAACCCAGGTGTATCGAAGCCACCAGCTGAAAACCATGATAAAAAGAAAACTTAAAAGCAGATAGAGGAAAATGACACTTCCCTCCCCATCCCCCCACCTGCCCTGTTTCCTGGGTGGTGTTGCTTCCTGTCCTCCCTCTGCCGCCAGGTGGCCCTGATGCATATTCATAAGAGCCCTGACCTTAGTCTCCATGCTGTTCTAGCTTGAATCCTACCTGTGACTTCTAGGATGAAGTCCCCTCTTCATTGTGGTCCCTGTGGTGTCCTTACAACTGCTCTCACTTCCCACAACTTCTAGTTGGGAGTGTCTCTAGCTCTTCAAGTGTGCCTTGCCGCCACCTTCTTGGAACTCTCCTCCTTCAGAATCCCTCCCTGCCATCTTCACCCCCACTCCAAGCTGGACCTCCTGGGTCCTAGATGTCTGAGTAGTATGTTTGTGCCTGCACTGTGTGGGTACTGACTTTAGTGACATAAAATTGGAAATTGATTCATAAGCCTAGTGGCATCCTTTCTTCAGACATAATTGACTGTGGGTGGGGGTTTAGAGAACCAGTCAGCCTATTGTGGGCCTTGCCAGCCTGTCTGGCGTCAGCCTGCACTGTGCTCTTCGCTTTCCGTATGCTGGCCACATTGGCCTTCTTTTGGTCTGCATACATTCTTTTTAACCTCAGGCCTTTGCACCTGTTGCTCCTCTGTGTGGAATTCTGACCACCTCGATTAGGACAAATGCTCCTAAGAACTTGCCTTCACAATGTGTCTTTTCCTATGAGGACCTGCCGAAGCTGTAATTCTGTTGTGTGATTACTATGTCAATCCCTCTCTACCTTGCCTGTGAGTTCTGCAATGGCAGGAACCTTGTCTGGTTTTGTCCATTTTGTATTCTCCAGTAACCAGTGCAGAGCCTGGGATCCGGTAACTGCTCTGGTTGTATCTTGTGAATGAATGAATGGGTGAACGGATGGACAGTTTTAGCAGTTTGGCTGAGCATGTCAGTGGTTCCTCTAGGAGTGACTCTTAGAGAAATCTGAAGGTTTCTTCCCCTCAAGGACTGGCTGCTTTGTATCATGTTTCCCAGGAGTGTCTCTTAATACGGGAATCTAGTTCCTCCTCCCTCCTCTCCATTTCACACTCAGCCCCAGCCTGGCTTCTCTACCCTGAAACAGCTGCTTTAATCATCCTGTCTCCACCCTGTCTCCAACAGGGACAGGGATTGTCCTTGTTCCTGCAGGTGTGGCAACACCTGGTGCTGCCCTTAGAAGTCACTGCATATACTCCTTTAGAAAGCTAAAAAGTCACGTTAAAGAAGTGCTCCTGAACTCCTGCAACCAGGGTCTCTTGGGAGGAAGAAACTTGCATCTGAAGTCAGCTGCAACATACTGGGCATGGATGGGCAAAGGCTGGATCACTTCCCGAGGCACACGGCTGAGAAGCAGCAGGGACAGGAGAGGAACCCAACCCTGTTGGCTTCAGAACCCAGGGCTCCCCTGCAAGCTAGGTCACCCGCTTCAAGAGTATGGCCTGGTTTGGAAAATTGGTACCTTACTGACATTTTCATAATAACAATAGTGTCCCTGCAGATGAGGGGGAGGAGCCAGGAGACCATTCCCCTTCACCACAATAGGAAGCTGAGGCCTAACAGGGGTCTACGAGGGCAGATGGCAAGGCAGGCTAGGGCAGAGACACCCCCCCTCCCCGAGCCTTGGGAGCTGGATCGGCGCCCCCTTCCCCTGGCGCCTGCGCACCGCAGCTCTGTTCCCGCCCAACCCCGCCCAAGCGCCCGGGTTTTCAAATTTGAAACCTCCTTTTCCCGCCTGAACACGTAGACCAGCGGAGGGGGAGGAGGGGCTGCACGCAGCCAATAGTGCCTCAGAAGCTCCTCGGCCCCGCCCCGAAGATGACGACAGCAAGCCACCGTAGGCAATGGGCAAATGGGCAAAGGTGCCTGCTGGCCCCACCTCTGTGGTGCCCACGTGCAGCAGCTGAGCTGGGGCCTCCCAGAGGCCACGGTCCCCGGACTACATTCTAGGGGCAGATCCTACACTATCAGCTCTGGGCTGGAAACTGAGGCCCCGATAGTCCAAGGAGTTGGTGTGGGGTCGCTAAGCGAAATGGGAAAGATGCGGCCCCCTTCAACCTGGGGACTCGCTCAAATACTGGGCCCAGAGTTAGTGCCCGTGGCAGCACTGGGAGTCTGAGGGGATGGACGGGCTCGTGGAGTAGGCGGTGGTTCCCTGGCCCCTTTCCAGAGGGGCGGAGCCAAGAACAGGGCCGTCCGGGGGCGGGGTGTCCGGGAGGCGGGGCTGGGCCCGTGTTTGTTGCACCGTGTCAGTTACATTGTAACAAAAGTGGTGCTGCCTCTCTTCGGGCCAGCACTTTAGGCCCGCCCGCCACCAGCTGTCTCCGACATGGAACCGGTGGCCAGCAATATCCAGGTCCTGCTGCAGGCGGCCGAGTTCCTAGAGCGCCGCGAAAGAGGTGAGGAAGAACCCTTGGCGAGACTCCAGGCCGCAACCTTGCCTAAGCTCCCAGCTGGAAGGATGCATGCATGGCCTTAGGCAGTAACCCTGAGGCACCCTTTCTCACTTTGGTGAGGTGGGAGTAGGGGTGTCCACGGGTGGTGGGGTTGGGAAAATGGCCCTGGCGCCAAAAGCTCTTCCCTGACCGAGCCTTGCCAAGGGCAAGCCCCAGCAGGGACCAGCCTGGGCCTGAAGCGGGCAGGGGCTCTCTCTGGCAGAAGCTGAGCACGGCTACGCGTCCCTGTGCCCTCACCGCAGTCCGGGCCCAGTCTACAGGAGGAGGAAGCGATCCCCCCAAGCTTCTGGCACGCTGGACAGTGGGCGGTGAGGAGGGCTGGGGACCGTGGGGAAAGGATGGGGGATGGGTCCCATCCTTCATGGGACCTCACCTTTGCCCACTTCCTCCTTGTTGCTTGCATCTTCTAGGCCAGATCCTTTACTGTGGAGGCAGTTCAGACCTCTCCTGCCATCTCTTCACTCCTCTCTATTCCTCCAGGGTCTATTTCTTGAGCACCCCTGATGTGTCAGGAACTATAAATAGGACACTTCAGGGTCCTTCCACTCACACTTCTACACTTCACATCTCACTCCACTCGATTTCTCCCGCAGGCTTCCTCCTCTTCTCTCGTCTCAACCCTTTGCACATGCCATTCCCTCCAATTTTAATGCCTCTCCCTCCACTACCCACTTTGGATAGCTTGTTTCTGGCCCAGCTCAACTGTCATCTCTGCCCAGGAAGCCCTTCCTGACTGCTGGTAGGTGGGCTCATTTGGACACCACAACCTCCTGGGCAGGCCTCTCAGCTTTGGGCCCAGTTTTCTTTCTCTGCCTGGGGATTCCAGTGCCCAAGCCCGGCACAAGGTCCCCACATTGGGCTAGTTTGGGGCAGACAACTATAGTGGGTTTTAAGTCCCTGGGACTGAGGGTGTGGTAGTAGCTGACACCCCCTCACCCCATCCTCCCTGGCATTGGCAGGTCTGTGCATAACGAGCTGGAGAAGCGCAGGTGAGTCCCAGCTGTGCCCTGACAGCACCAGGCCCCAGGAACCACCTCCCTCTGGCCTTCCCTTCCCTATTGTCCCTCTGGCCAGCAAGGCTGGGCTGGCACTGCCCTCCAGACCCCTTCCCCTGCAGGAGGGCCCAGCTGAAGCGGTGCCTGGAACAGCTAAAACAGCAGATGCCCCTGGGGGTTGACTGTGCCCGGTACACCACACTGAGCCTTCTGCGCTGGGCCAGGATGCATATCCAGGTATGGAGCTACCCCTGCACCCTGGGGCCAACCTACCAGAACTCATGAGAGGTATAATAGGGTGGGGCTGAGTGGAACTGGGGAGAGAGGCCTGAGATCATAGCTCAACAGTGTGACATGGGACAGTTTTCTGTGCTTTTAGCTTCCATGTGTGTTAAAGAGGAAGAAAAGCAGAAAGTAAGGATTGTTATGAGACTTAGTTTGCCCAGTAAATGTTCATGGCTATTACAGCTATTATCACTTCATCCTAACTGGCAAGTCACTTAGCCTCTCTGGACTTTGTCCTCCTCTGTAAAGAGGGCATGTCTGTTGAAAATATTGACGTGTCATGTGTCAGGGTCCCTAGAATTGCAGAGGGCTGGTTTTTACTCTCCCACTCTCCCATCCTTTAAGGCCTGTTCTGAACCCTCTGTTCTGATGCCATTTTGAAAAGTAGTTCCAGAGGTCAGGAGAGGGGAAAGAGGAAGTCAGTCACCCATCCTCCGAGGGCCCTTCCACTGCCTGGGCTAATAAGCTCAGCACCCCCTGGTGGACAGGACAGGAGTGGGGTGTGCCCCAGCCAGCCTCCCCAGCCTCCCCACCGCCAATGAGAGGTTAGGGAGTGGACCAGCAGTGGCCTTGGAAACAAGAGGCCTTTTCTTGCCCTCTTGGCCTTTTTAACTGAGGCAGAAATGGGGGCACAGGCAGGCTAAGGATCAAGCAGCACAGCTAATGAGAGGCAGAATCATAACCTAGGCTCAAGTTCCCTGACTTGCAGTTTCCAAGTGTTTACTGAGCACCTGTCTACCAGGCCCTACTGTAGGCACGAGGGGTTGTAGAGATCCATGTGCTTATGCAGCAAGTAAATCATGGTGCAGGGAATGTCAGCACTGCCCCATAGTGCCTGCACCCCCTCACTCTGTTGAAGAACACCCTGGCCAGGTAACAGGTCCATTTCTCACATGGAGCTTGCCTGGCATGGTTCTTGGGATGATGTGTGCCCCCTTGGGTGCTGGCTGGCTCGTGCGCAGGAGCTGAGGATTGCTCCTCCCTTGAAGTCCTATCACGCCTCTGCTGTACTCCCTACCTCCTGTTTTCTTTCTCCAGGCTGTCTTCCATCTTGCCCTAGAATGTTCTTTGCAGCACATTGCTCTTTTTAGGTCTACTGCTGGAAACATTCCATGGCTTTTGACAGGACAGTCTCAGTTCCTGCAAAACTGTAGGGCCTTCACAACTCAGGCCTTGCCACTGGTCAGCTTTTGGTCTCCCATATCCCTATGCCTCCCCAGCAAAGCTGAATTCACTATGCTCTTCTCAGTTTCCCTCAGCTATGCTGCTTCTTACTGTTCCGTCTTTGCTTAGGCAGCTCTTGCTCATCCTTCTATACCTAGTACAAATGTCCCCTCATCCAGTTCTCCCCTTGTTGACTGAATGCAGGCTTCTGCCCACCAAAGGCTCTGGTAGGACCCTTGGCCCTCCAGTCCATGGAACTCAGGATGGTGGAGCTTAAGTTGGATTAATGCTGAGGCCGCAAGGTTCCTGGGAGAGTCTTGCTTGGGAGTTACAAACTGGTAGCCTTTGTTTTGTCTGTAGTCTTCTAAAAATTTAAATTAGTTGGCAGCATGTAAAAGGACGTTTGACACAAAAAAGTCTGACTTTCCAGCTTCTCTTAAGAGAAATGAGGATGTCTGGCAGCACCAAGCCTGTGTGTAGATGGCTGTTAACTGGCTAGTACCTGAAGGTCAGCTACCTTGAGCTGTGGTGCCCACTTGCCCGTGTGTGACAGTCCTCCCCAATCTCTGCTGCTCGCCACTACAAGACTCCTTTCACATCACTGGACGGAGCTCTGAGGGCCTGAGATTGGGGCACCTCCCTCCCCAACTCAACACAAGAGTGCTCACGGCCCTTTACACCAGCCTAGAGGGCAGGAGGGCTGGCTTAGAAGAGGCGGGAGCTCTCTGGGGCCTGGATTTAGTACGCCCCTTGTCAGAGGTGGGCAGTCAATGTTGAGTGGTGGTGGGCTGAGCCCCGAGCCCACAGGCAGCTGACCCCACAGCCCCTTGCTCCCTTGGGACTTGCAGAAGTTGGAGGAGCAGGAGCAGCAGGCGCGGCGGCTCAAGGAGAAGCTGCGCAGCAAGCAGCAGAGCCTGCAGCAGCAGCTGGAGCAGCTCCGGGAGCTGGCAGGGCCAGGTGAGAGGGAGCGGCCGCGGGCGGACAGCCTGGACTCTTCAGGCCTCTCGTCGGAGCGCTCGGACTCAGACCAAGGTGAGTGCCCTGAAGCTGAGGGGTCGCATGGATGGGGTGGGCTGCATCTGCTGACTGGACCCCTCCCTGTGCAGAGGAGGCCGAGGTGGACGTGGAGAGCCTGGTGTTCGGGAGCGAGGCTGAGCTGTTGCGGGGCTTTGTCGCGGGCCAGGAGCACAGCTACTCACACAGCAGCAGCACCTGGCTATGACCTTCAACGTCCCGGAGTGGACCTCCACCCTGAGACTACTCTCCACTCTGCCGGCAGGAGCCCTCCCCAAGCCTCAGGGGCTGCTTGGAGTCACCTGTTGGAATGGACTAGAAGGACCCTTGTGTGGGAAT
Organism: Suricata suricatta; assembly: GCF_006229205.1. NCBI lineage: Eukaryota > Metazoa > Chordata > Mammalia > Carnivora > Herpestidae > Suricata > Suricata suricatta. The sequence goes on from NC_043705.1 coordinate 84,521,500, forward strand.
AGGTGCCTGCCCCTCACCTTGCCGCTGGCTGCCAACTATCCCTCCTGGGGGAGGGGAGCCTGGGTTTCCCCTGAATCCTGTGGGGCAGGCAACTTAGGCCTGGGCTACTCTTCCAGGCCCTTTTTTGTAGCACTTGGCTCTGCTGTCCCCAAGTGGGCAGGAAGCCTCTTGGACCCTCACATTCCTTCCTAGACAAAGCCCTCTGGCCTTTGTCCCAGATACTGTATTTTCATTAAAAACCTCTTTACTAACTTCCTGTATGTGGTCTTACCCAATAAAAACGGGGAACACCCAGCCGAGACAAACTGGAAAAGAGGAAGTGAGATCAGGAGCCATTACTAACACTGTTGACCATACCAGCAGAGTCCCTTTAATCTTCACAGTTGGAGGCTGTCTCCACTTCACAGGCGGGACAAGGCTGAGTGAGGTGGCTTGCCTGAGGTCCAAAGCCAGGAAAGCACAGAGTCAAGATTCAAACTAAAGCTTTCTGACTCCAGAGCTAGGGCTGACTGAATTCAACAAATATTTATTGAGTGCCTGTTATCTGCTAGGTATTGTTCCAGACACATCAGAGAATGCAATAAAGGTCCCTGCCCTCGTGGAGCTTACAGTCTAGTGTTTATTACCACTGCATCTGCACGCTGTCTGTGACCCTGGGTATGTCCCTGCACCTCTCCGCGCCTGTCCTCAGCTGCCCGATGCGGGAGTAAGGAGGCCCAGCTCAGACATGCCTGGTGCACGTAAATGCCAAACGGGACACCCACCCCCAACCCACCACCCAGGCAATAGCAAGAGCTGGAAGTCGACTTTTAATAATAAAGTACAAGGGGGAAAGGGCAGAGGGATTTGAGCCGGGTGGTCAGGTGTCCTACCGCACCAGGGCCTGGGCTAGCTACACGAACTGCTGCTGCTGCTGCTGCTGCTTGGTGGCTGCCTTGCTGGCAAGGTCCTTGGCCTTCTCTGTAGCTGCCAGTGCCGTCTCCTTTGCCTTCTCCTTGGCTTCCTTGGCTGTCTCAACAAGGGTTTTGGAAGGGGCCTCACCTGCAACAAAGGGCCGGGGCTTCAGAGGATGCTAAGACGACCTACTTCATCACCCTTCCATGACCTCCACCCTCTTTGAGCCAGGCCCCATCGGAAGGGTAGTAGGTGACCCAGGGGACAGATGAGGAGTCCCAGGCTTAGAGTGGGGTGGTGGTAACCACAGACTCCGCACCAATCAGGGCAGCTAGGACTTGACCCCAGCTTCTCTTTGTGCCCAGAGCCCTCACCTTGCAGCTTGGCCAAGATGTATTCAAAGCCCTTCATAGTCTTGGTCACATTGCTTTTGAACCGGGCAAGGCCAAATTCCTGGCAAAAGAAGAAAAGGGGGAAGATCTGGAGCTTCTCACTGATCCCTAGTGAAGACTTCGGGCCAAATGCCTGGGACCCCAAAGACCCAGCACCCCCACAAAGCTACTCACCTGGACAGCTCTGGAGACACCAAATAAACTAGAGGAGACCCAGGCTTCCCGGCGGATTTCGGTCCAGCCGCTGTTATCAGAGTTCACACAGTAAACACATCGTTCCTCCACCACCTGTGCGGGAATCAGGCCAACCACAATCATTGGAACTCTTTCACTTTACCAAACTTGTACATCAATTTGATCCCTTGCCTCTTTTTCACAAGGCAAGGCAATAAAATGAAAATACTTCTTTAGCTTACTGTATTCCCAGTCTGCATTTAAGGAAGAGAGCAAGAACATTAAAAAAGCCATTTTGCTCTCAAAAACCTCTCCTCTAACTCTTCAAACTAAAAGGCATATAGACTCGAGATCAGTAAAGTGCCTTCCAGCTCTGTTCTGGCCCTGGACTTTGTTTGGTGGCTTTCTATGCAGTGCTTTTAGCCTGCCTTCCACCCACTGCAGCTCTTGAGCTCCCTGGCAGTTGAAATAAAAATGGAAATCTGGCAATTGTCACAGCTCCTGTCACTGCTCCCTCCCGTTTTCAGAGAAGTGTACCACCAGTACTTCCAAAAGAAACACTTAAAAGAGATGTCTTGATCGCTGGCTCACTATCTTTGTAACTTACAAAAAACACAGGTTATCCCCTTAGGATAGTCTGCTCTGAAGCCTTCAGAAAACTCTAGGGGAGAGCATCAAGGTGCCTGCTCACTCCGTGCCCTTGCAGGACACTTCCCCTCTCTGAACCTCGCTTCCCTCTTTGTGTAATACCTGCTTCCCAGGGTCACTGTAAAGATTAGCTGAGAAGCATTCTCTGAAAGTTTTTAGAATATTCACATGAGAGAAGATACTGCACTATATTTAACAATAGATTTTCAAGCTTTTTTATGTGCAAGAAATCAAAAGGTATATGAACCTCTTCCTCCAAAATCTCAGGCAGAAATCCATTACAGATAAATGTCTTTAATAATGTCTTTAATAAATGTCACATGACAGAACTCCTCTAATCATGGGGCAAGGGGCCCAGATCCTCTCCCCTCTGAGGCACAAAGAAATTCCTTGTGGCGTGATGGATTCCTGCTTGAGAATTACCACCGCCCTCCCTCAGCATCACTCCTGTGGGCCCAAACTATACAGGTGCCAGGCACAGTGAGGATACTCTATTTAGTCCTTGAAACAACGTGGAAGAACAGGTACCCTCAGTATGAATGACTTAAAAGACTGGTCTAGAGATGCTAACCAGCTGAAAAGATCATCTGAATTTATACTTTAGAGCTATCACTCCCTAGTTACCCAGATCTGCCCCAGACCATAGAAGCTCCTTCGTTGGCTCCCTAAGCCATAGATACCTGGTACTTTCTACTTCTAGGGGACCAAAGGGAGGGTAGTCTCACCATCAGCCGGGCATGGTTGATGTTCCAGGTGAAGGTGGTCATGGTCTGGTTCTGCGGGTCCACAATAGAATCCTCCAGGATGTACACCGAGTGAGCAACATTGGCAGGAAACAGTCGCTCCGCCCAGCGGGGCATCCTGTTGGTCTTGGTCAGGAGACGCCGGGACAGGAGCTTCTGGTCAGGGGTCACCTCCCGGTGCACTATGTCTTCCGTCAAGACATGTTTGCTGCAAGTATCAGAGTAAAGGTGACTCTCGGAAGCATACTGCCTGTTGGGTTTCCCATTTGAAGCCTCCTGGCCCGGAATGGCCATGCCTTCCCCAAACTTGGCACTATCACTTGCAATGGTAAGTGGTGTGGCTCAGACCTGATGTAGAGTGCTTTGAGCCTATCCGCAGGCAAATTCCAACTCCCGCCCCCTCGCTGACCGGATTCCAGCGGGGACTGGACCTCACGATTTATTACACCCGTGGAGAATGCCTCAGGCATTGGAGTTGGCCAGCGCCCGAATTTCCAATCTCAAGATCCCTCCCAACTCCGGTCCCGCCGCCTCTTCCTGTCTCTCCAACGTGAGAGAACCTTGGACTACAGCCTCAAGGTCCAGCCTCCTTGCACTACCTTGCAGGCCTGGCCTGGCCGCTTCCCGGATACAATTTTCTTACCCTACCGACGGCCACGGTTTCGCCGATCGCCTACCTCCAACTCGATGTCAAGTCTTTCCCGGCCCCACACATCGATATCCAAACAGCGAGGGAGTAGGGTTGCTCTTTCCAGGGCCACGTACCTATAGGGATTCGGGTACCGCTGCCAGAAGGCAGCGAACACTTGGTCCCAGGAACTCCGGAGCACGCTCTGGCCCAGGAAATACTTCACCATCGTCCCGGCCGGGGCGGGCTCAGCACCCAAGCAGCATCAGGGGTGCAAAGCCCGGGGTGGGCACGCGGAGGCCGGGCCGGGGCTCGGCGCACGCCCGCCAGGCTCGCAGCTCAGTCACCACCGCGCCGCGCCCAGGTAGCCGCCGCCGCCATGAGGAGTTGTCGGGCCGCCCGCAACTTCCGGCGCAGCCGCGCAGTACCCAGCACTTCCGGCGCCCTCACACGTGATCCCGCGGCCCCGCCCATCCTCCGTACCCCTCCCCCTCCCTCGCGGGAGTCGCGGCGCTGCGGGTCTGACCCAGGTCGAAGGGGCCCCCAGGTTCCGTGGGGAATCCGTGAGGGAGCGACGCCTAAGTCCCGAAAACGAGCTGGACGGTGGCGTGTGGCGTGCGGCGCCGTTAAGGGCGCTGCCGCGCGCGCTCCCAGGCCGCCCGGAATCCTGGGCTCTTCGAAGGAGGATCCGCGCCTGGGGCCAAAGAGCGAGGCAGACGGGGGCACTGCCGGAGCTCGAGCCGACGCAGTGTCTCCAGTCGTAGGTTGGTGCCTGGGGTCGGGAACCGAGGTGTTGGCGCTGCCTGCCCGAGCGGAGATCCGGGTTTGCCTCCGCCCCCGCTCAGGACCCTGACGCGGGTGAGGCGGCCCCGGGAGCATGAGCGGGCAGCGCGTGGACGTCAAGGTGGTGATGCTGGGCAAGGAGTACGTGGGCAAGACGAGCCTGGTGGAACGATACGTGCACGACCGCTTCCTGGTGGGGCCCTATCAGAACGTGAGTGCGCTCCGCGGGGCCGGGCACGAGTGGGAGGGAGCTGACCGGCACCCGCGGCCCTGATCGCTTTCCCCCGATTGCAGACCATCGGGGCCGCCTTCGTGGCCAAGGTGATGTCCGTTGGAGACCGGACGGTGACTTTAGGTATTTGGGTAAGTTCCCTGGGCAAGTAGTCCTGAGATAACCCAATCCTAAGAAGGCTTAGGTTCTCCTATTACTGGCTGACTTGTGGTCTCCTAGAGGCCATTTCTCTAAACCTCAAGGGGCCTGAAGGACGTGGTATTAGTTTGCAGTCTTGGGGAGTAGCTCAGTAACTCGGGCCAGGGCTGAGCCGCCCCCTGCCCTTCAGGACACAGCAGGCTCTGAGCGCTACGAGGCCATGAGCCGAATCTACTACCGGGGTGCCAAGGCTGCCATCGTCTGTTATGGTAAGAGGATCTGGCCTGTTCCTCATCGAGAAGGGTTGGGTTTCAGGCTGGCTTTAGAGAACAGCCCCTGACCCTTGGTTGTGTCCTGTGTATCCCACATCAAGACCTGACGGACAGCAGCAGCTTTGAGCGGGCAAAGTTCTGGGTGAAGGAACTGCGCAACCTAGAGGAGGTAAGTGCCCAGACCTCACCAGACGACCAGAGGCCAGTGGTCCATGGGAGTGACCCAGACCTTGCCTTCCGCTCCAGGGCTGTCAGATCTACCTGTGCGGCACCAAGAGTGATCTGCTGGAGGAGGATAGGCGGCGTCGCCGTGTGGACTTCCACGACGTCCAGGACTATGCAGACAGTAGCTATTCCTCAGCTCTCTGGGGGTGGGGAAAGTGGTTGCTTGGGTGGATCATAAAATAGGGACTGCCTTAGCTGCCATGGCAAGATCCCTTGGGAAAGTCTCTTGTGGCCTCCCTGAACGTGTGGGGTCCATTAAGATTGCCTGAATTGCTAGCCTTTCCCTTTGTGTCCACCTGATTCTCAGGTAGGAGGCTTTAGTCATTTCTCTTTACAGATATCAAAGCTCAGCTCTTTGAAACATCCAGCAAGACAGGCCAGAGTGTAGGTGAGTGCTGTCCTGGGCCTCACAGCAGAACAGGCAGGGGCACCAGAGGCGGCAGAGAAGAGCCTAAAGGGCTGGGTTATTGGGTGATTCCAGGGTTACTGGCTTTGAGCCCTCACTGACTTGTCCTTTTTCCTGCCAGACGAGCTCTTCCAGAAAGTGGCAGAGGATTACGTCAGTGTGGCTGCCTTCCAGGTGATGACAGGTGTGTGCTTCCCCAGCCTCTCTGGAGACTTCCTCTAGGCCCGCTGCATCTTGCCCCCTTCACAAGTTACCTGATCCCCAAACAGAATGGTGCTAAATTGCCACCTCTCTTTGACAGAGGACAAGGGCGTGGACCTGGGCCAGAAGGCAAACCCCTACTTCTACAGCTGTTGTCATCACTGAGTCACCACTGCTCACCTGGCCTGGGGGGGGGGCTGGATATTAAAGGAGTTTACCCCGAAGAGCTAGACCTAGCTCTTGTCTCGGGTTGAATGATCAACTGTCTGAGCTATCCCCAGTCTCCATGACAGCAGGGGTGGCACCTGCCTGTGCTGGCCCATGGAATGGAGGCAGCATCAGGCTGACTGATGGGCATGAGGGAAAAGGCTTATTTGGACCCCAGGCTCCTGCCCTGGACAGCACTTGTGTCTGCAAATTATTTAAGTGGCTTCTGATTTGTAAATAAAAGCAATGCACTGTGAATCACACTCAGCCCCTCTCCCTGCTGTGCCAAGACCCCTAGTTCTTTCTGGGGCCACTTGGCTGCCCTCACTTCCATATTAAGGCTCCTCCCAGCTCTTATTCTTTTGGAAACCAAGCAGCTTTACCCCAGGGATGCAGCTGAGATAATGGAGAAACAAAAGGACCTTTCCCTGTTCTTTAGGGGAGACAAAGATAGGTGAGAGGTTGTGGTTGGGGCAATGCAATGTTCACAATTCCATCTTGGTATTCAAGAAGAGCAAAGGCAGCATTTAAATGGTGTCCAGAGATCAGAGGGTCAAGCACTCCTACCTCAGACTGGCTGGTTCTACCACTACTGTCATGTCTAGGTCCATGAGTCATGTCTGTGGCTCAGATCTTAAGCTTCCCAGCAATATCTTACAGTGTACATTAATGTAAGAAAAATCCTAAGTTCTGCAAGACAGAAAGGTCTTCTAGATCCAGATAGGGATCCAGCTCAGCTATCAACAGAAAAGGGACCTGAACTTGGCCTGAGTTTCTCATCTGTAGAATGAGGGGACCATCACCCAGTTCAGGATGCTGAAGATCTGGAGCAAAAAGTAATACTAGGACTTAATGCTGGTCTTCTCATGCTACTGCCCCCAGGGCAGGAAGCTCAGGACTAGGTCAGGAGAGACAGACTCCCAAGATTCCCCCAAAGTAGATTTTTGGGCCTTAAATGTATATGTATAGACAGGGCTGATGATTTCTCTTCAACTAAAAAGCATATGCCAGTCCTTTCCAGTTATGGGAGGCCTGGGGCAGGTCTTCTACAATGCTTAGCACCTATCTCTGAAGAACTAAAAATGTGGCCAGAATGGCCAGACTCACACTCTGAAGGTACTATGGTTCCACTTCCCTTTTTAAAACCAATTCCTCAAAATACCCTTCCTTCATGGGTAATGGAAGCTTCCTGTATAGGGGCTAAGACACCAGCCACTCCCAAAGGAAGTGAAAAACATTCTGGCAGATGGGGCTGCTGGGAGAAAACCACACAACTGGGAGATGCTTAGAGGGGCTCACCTCCACCATGTCCCCGACCTGGGAACTAACTCGGGCTGGTTTCTGTTCTCACCCAAACTCATCCTCCCTCCTATTAAGCTACATCTCCCCACGGACAACAAACAAAACACAGGGCAAGGGCCATAAGAGTAAAGTTAAACTTTACTTTACAGTAATTTTTTTTCTATATACAAAGAATTACAGTACATGTTTATGGGGACTCCTACAGGGCTCCCCTCTTTTTCACTAAGAGTTTCACTTACAGCTGACCATCTATGGGGGGAAGAGGCAAAAGACCAGTGATGGACCTCAGCTGACACCACCCCCACATCTTTCTTAAAAATATAGAGATCTCTATTGTCAGCTTGATTCTTTGCCAAGACTTAGAAGCTGCTCTTCCATGAGCTCCTGTGTGCTGCACTCACCCATCTTCAACACTCCTCTACATGCACACATTGGCAGCACCCACCTTGGACCTGGAGACTGCCTGTTCCATGCCCCTCCTCTGGAAGTCTAAACACCAGGACCAATCACTTCTGCTCCTACTCCCTGGGCTCATTTCCTGTCCACAAAGCTTTACCAGACTTCCAGGTGTTGCACCTGAAGCCCCTCAAAAGCCGGATGTTTTGAAAGCCATGGGAAAGCAGCTCCAGAAAAGGGACCACGTAAGAGTTTAACATGATTTTCTTTATGCTGGTAGGAAACATTTCTCCTCAGGTGGTGGATTTCTAATTAAAATAAACTCTCCACCTCCTTAAGAAATATTACCCTTAATCTTCATAAGCAGTAGAGGTGCTCCCATGAGTGGAAGAGGTAGAGAGGGGCAGAAGGTAACTGAAGGAGAACCCCACAGTAGGAGCTCTCTATCAACCTGTCCTAGGCAGTGTGGACGGAGGCTACACCAGGTGACAAGGTGACACCAGTCCTGAGAAACTCAATGACCACCTTCATCTGGATACAGCATCTCTTCCACCTAGGACTGCGCTGAACCACTCCAGGGTCAGGTGCAGGCTTCACTGAGGCTCTGCCTTCCTTCTTCTCTAATAGAGCCGTAAAGAAACCATTCTACATGAAACTTCTTCCTCCCAAACAGGAACTCGAGTTTCTCAAGTCACCAGTCCCTCAACCCTTGGCAGTGCTTATTTATACCAGAAAATTAGCACCATCATTACATTTGTGTGTGTGTGTTCAAAGCAAATATCTATTCTTATTTCAATCTGTACTACAGCAACCTCTGGCCCTGCTGCATTGGCCCTAGGAAGCCCAGCTGAGAACTCACTGGCCGCAGCCAATGAAGTGTCCCACGCAGCCGCTACCTAGCTCTAGGTGATCTGGAATGTCTAGCACATGAAGCAGCCCAAGCATTATTCAGCAGGAAAAGGGGCCTGTGGCAGCTCCTTTCTTGTCATGATCTTAGGTTACGACACTGGTTCACAATGACCTCCTCGTTGACAAACCCCAAGAGGATGACAATATGCCCCAAAAAGCCTTAGGAGAAAACCCAGTTTATAGGAGTTGAGGGCAAAATCCATCCACATTTAGTGCTTTCCTGATTCCTCTCCACAGGGGAAGCTGCCAGGACCAGACGTCCTTCCTGCCACTCTGTTCTCACGATGCGACCTGGGAGTCCAGCTCCAGTGAGTAGATGCTGTTGAGTCTGGGAAAGGATCGCTGATACACTTTGTGCCCTGACTGTAGTGTGGGGTAGAGAATGTGAAGATAAAATAATTATTTTCATCAATGCTAAAGATGCAGATTTGGTAGTTTTTCATTAGAGGATCAACACAGTGATTTAAATCACCTCAAAATCAGTAATTTCAGGGGGAAGCAGACATTTAAAAACCTGGGATGCTTCTGTAGCAAAGACAACAGTTTGTTCCAGGCAAAGCAAATGAGGCTTTGAATTCAAATTTCAACAATTTTTCTGACTTAACAGGGCTAGGAGACACACTGGTTCTTTAGATACCTATGGAAGCCATGGCTTCCCCCTCTGAAACATTTCCTGAGGACTGGCTTAGAGGCAGACACTCTTGAGATCCTGATTTCCAGGCACCTGGCAAAATACCAAAATACCATCCTGCACAAAGATAAGGAGATTCTAAGAGAAAAGCTTTCCTTTCAACTGCCAATTCATGTCCTCTGGAGAAAGTGTCTCAGTACCAGATTCCAGGAGAATCTCCAAGGGGTGGCAAGGCCACTCCCTCACCACTGTCCTTCATACAAGGGTCTCAATAACCACAGCAGTCCAGCCCTTTGGACTCTGCTTCTAATTGTACAGTGACTGCTTTTATGATCTTAACAATCTGTATCAGATGCTGCTGTAAGTGAGACTGGTAGGTGAATTTCTAGTTTCCATTCCACCTAAGAGTCTTTCAATAACCCTCACAAAAGCCTGGCTGTCCATCCATTTAGATAAAGAACTGCAACCGTTCATCCAGCGCCCCCACCCTCCCCCAAACCAAGCAGAACTCAAAAGTTGTTTTCCCAGACAGGTCTGGAAGGAAGTTTCCAGTAAATGGTGGAGAATGGAAAGAACCAAAACAAAATCACAAAGTGGCCAATCATGGCCCACCTTTCCCTTAACTCCTTGTCCTGTGAGACATATCTAGAGCGGCTGTCAAGTCAATTACCAGCAAAGCCTACTTCAGAGAAGCTATTTAAGGATCTAACTTCTCCACTTAAAATTTTTTTACATAGCCTGCACATACCCCGCCCCCCCCCAATTCACAGTTTATTTCATGAAACAAAGAGCTACGGTAATTTAACACACAACATAGTGAAAGGAGATTCTGACAGTGCAGTGCGAATATCTTCTTCTGATCACAACTACAGATGACAGGAGAGAAAAGGGCACAGGACCGGCACCAAGCAAACCCTACTCATACAGCCTAAGAGATTAGGGAAAGGGACCTACTAGCTGCAGTTATATACTTATTATTCTCACACATGATAAATACTTAATATAATGAACTTTAATGTTCTGGGTGGATTTCTTTAAAAATATCTTTTCCATGGTTTAAAATTTTTTTAAAAGAAAATAAGATGCTTTGTTTTCTCTTCCTTTCTCATGATATGGGAAGAGAGAGAGGATGGAAAGGGAGAACTAGGCAGGTGGAATTTACAGAGGAGATTCCGAGGTGTAAGTGAGATGCAGAGATATGCCCCTAAACCTGGGACAGTCCTGCCCAACCTCGTACCTCTGCCTGAGTTCAAGTGTCTCATCCAGAGACAGACTTTGGGAAATAAAAGCAAATTCTTCTCCTAATCTTTATATAAAGCGCAAATGCTTCTATAACTATTGTTCCCTCCTTAGAAGTGATATGGGTAACCTTGAAAGGAACTTAGGAGGAGGAAATTGGGACAAAATACAGAATCCTGTTGAGGGTATAAAAGCCATAACTGAGACAGAATGGCCAGGAGACACTTGGGCCAGGAGATGGCCTGTTGGCTAAAGCTGCTGGCTAAGTTGGCAAAGCAGAGGTAAATACGTTTGGTCTAGGGACAAAGGAGGGGTGAGTGAATGGGAAGGAACTGGCCAAACAGTACTTCCTGTTGGCAGTTGGTGAGCTGGGTGAATAGTAGGGCAGGGTAGCACCAACAGATTTCCCAGCCCTTGGGCCCCAGCTCAGGGCAGCAGTAACAGATAATCAGCAGTTATAAGGAATCATCTCTCAGACTGGACATTGCTCTAAAGCCCATATCTTGCCAGTCATAGGAAAAGGGTTCTGGCTTGCCTTTGAACTAAGTCAGCAGGCAGGTGCTCTCAATATAGAACACAGCCATTCTCAGGGGTAGGGGTGGTAGAATTCACCGGTGAAGGAGAGGACTCCCTCCATTCAGGTAGGAGGACAAAGGATCAAAAGAGAAGCAATTTTCCATCAGGATCTGGCACTCTCCCTGAGCTGGTGGTAGATATGGCCCAGAGCTTGCCAGAGATTCCCTATGTCCACTGCCCGACTCTGAAATCTGAAAGCACCTGAATGTTTGGGGGGCAGGTATGGGGAGGATAGATGTAAAAGGAAAATCAGTAAAAAAGAAAGGTAAGCTTGCCAATTTTCTTCTTGTACTCTGGGAAAGCTACATCCTTGTAGAGCTCAGCCCCCACAACCAGCTGCTCTACCAAGGACAGATCTTTAGACTCTGCGCAGCCAACAGCTCCACCTGGCCTTGATGCAACCCCCTCTTGCCTGTAGAGGAGACCTCCACATAAAGGTGTGTGCATAAACATGCACACTCAACCAGGGACACTTAACACAACCACTTCTGGAGCCACAGAGGACATTACAAAACGAGTCTGTGGAACCCCAGGGCCCCTCAGAACTTCCTGTTATTTCCTGGTCAAAGGTTCATGAAAACAGCCTGGAAACCCAGGCAGGCATGTTAGGCTCACAGAGATAAGGTCTTCTTTATCTCTCTATCTCCTGTCAGTGACTAGCACCTGGCCTAGCACATGTGAATGATCAAGAAATCACCACTGATATGAATAGATGTCAGTTCCTCCCAAGTGTTCATCAGGTGCCCTCAGTGGGGCTCCAAAGAGCTAGAGAATTAGCTTCGATAGCCCCTCTAGTTTCCAACCTAACCAGTGGAATTGAATCCCATGCTTGACTCCAGAGTGGACTTTTTATTTCAAGTTACCATGTGTAAAGGTTGGAGGAAAAAGACCCAAGTCTGTCTGTCTCCTTGGTTGGGGCCCACTTGGATTTCCATACATGGTTTACACAACCACATGCCCCCACTGGCTAATGTCATAAGAGTTCTGAGTGTTGGGATATAAGGAAAGAATAACAGTGGGGAAATGTTGGGGTCTGTTTTTGTTTTTTTTTTTTTAAGAGGAGAAAAGAAAGATGATTTCCCTTCCCCAAGAACCCTGGGGGCAGCTGGTCTGGTCATGTGACATTTACTTGTATTATTTCTGTTCTGACTCTGCACACTTGTGACTGGAAGGAGCCTGGTTAAGAGCTGGAAGTGTATTTTGCTCTGGTTTAGGGTCTTGCCCTCTTCCAAGAGACCAGCAAGTCTGTGCCAATGTCTGTGTGCTCCCAGAGGACCAGCAAGACGGTGGTATTGTCTGTCCAGCCACCATGGGCCAGAGCCCTGGCCCTGGTGAGGCCTTTCCCAGGGCCCAAGGACTCTGCTCTGTGGTTGCCAACTTCTTCTCTTCAGTACAGAGGGAAGATGGGGACTTCCCAAGAGGTCTGAAGGACTGCCCACTCTTGGCAGCAAGTCCAGGTAGTTGCTGGCCTCCAGCCATCTGCTTCACCTGTTTCACCAGGCCTGGTGCTTGACTGGGAGGCCCTGGTGTCTGCTCTACCCCCGCAGATGCTCTTCCTGAGGCCGGAGTTGTTGGCTCATATAAAAAAGCCTTGGCAGGGGGCTGAGAGAGAAGTCTGGCCTGTGTAAATGATTTAACCGCTTGCCAGGGGTGTTCCGAAGGGACTGCTGCTTTCCCCGGTGGCTGCAGGACAGGATCTGCCACACTGCCTCTCTCTACAGCTCTTGGCATCTGCCCTAGACCTTTGCTGGCAGTCCATGAGCTTGATTCCAACGCTGGCATCTTCTCATCGATCTGTGATGTAACCTCATGAGGTGAAGCAGCCCGTTCTTTCTGGTGAGGAGTTAGGTCTATGAGATCCATTACCAAAGCAGCTCTATTTTTTGACTGAGTATTCTGGTCCACGGGCCTCAGTGCTTTTTCTTTAGCTACTAGGGTCTGGACCACAGCTGATAGTACTTTGTCAGGAGGTGGGAGTCTCTGGGATAAAGGAGCATGGGATTTGTCTGGGGGTTTATCTGAAGTCTGGGGTTTGGGACCGCTAGTGACTAGCAGTCTGTCTGGTGGTGGAAGTCTCAGGCCAGTAGGGACTGAGGTTTTCTCCAGTGACTGGGGCCTTGGGCTGGCAGCACCTATGGATTTATCCAGCCTTGGGTCAGCTGTCCCCAGAGGTCTTTCCAGTGGTTGGGACCTGACTGAGGGTGAGGAGCTTATGCCGGTCACTGGAGAGGGTTTGTCAGATAGTTGGGGTCTTGGTCCTGCCACTGCAGGTGGCCTGTCCAGTGGCTTCTGGCTGGATACCAAGGATTGGGGTTTGGTCCCCGACCCAGCAAGGTCCCTGACCCTATCTACAGGCTGGGGCCTGGAGTCAGTTCTGTCAGGAGGTCTTTCAGGCAGCGGTGGCCTCTGACAAGTTCCTGCCAGAGTTTTTTTGGACAGTGACACTGTCTGGTTGTTGTCAGCAGGCAGCTTATCCATCATCTTGGGCCCCTGAGCAGCCACTCCTGATGAATGCTCTGCCAGGTGAGTGCCTGGGCCTGGAGGCAGCGGTACTGGGGGAGGCACATACTCACGGATCTCCCCAGGTTCCAGAGGGTTGGGCCCACAGGGGTCATGCTCAGTACAAGACAAACGCCCGTCCAACTTGGAGATGAAGAGCATCCCTTCCCGATGCTGCTTACAAAAGGAACTGGGACACATCTCACAGAAGGAGGCTGCTTCTTTTCCACAGATGTCACATTGATGCCAAGGACACTCCCATTTCCCTGAAAACACAGATGTGAAACAAGTGCTTAGGAAAATAAACAAGGCACATGAAATGGGCCATGGCTCTGAGCCTGGGTCAAAGGAATGATTTCAAACTGCCACCTTCTGCAGAGAGCTCATGCCACACACTCAACACCTCCCCTTGCCCCAGAGTCTCAGATTCTCCTGTAAAACACATACAAATAAAAACCAAGTACCAAGTAGCAATTGAATATCAACTAAATATGCAGTCAGAGGTAATTTCTTATTACTATGACTATTTCTAGCAAGGGTGAAAAAAACCCAAAGGTCCCTTTAGATAGAACATGAAGTTATTATATTCACAGTTTTGCAAACTACATTTGTCTTATATAGCCTTTAAATATTCAACTTTAAGAGGATAATCTCAGCTATTTAAACTTTTGTTTATTTGGTTGTATTTAGCAGATACACAAATGTGAAAAATGGGAGCTGATTTTCCTTTGCTCAATCTTAAGTCTGAAACTAAGCACAAACTTTAACTACACTGTCCACACAGAATCAGTGGAAAACACCCTTACTTACCATCTATTTGCCCCCATTTCATGACACCTGAGAATCTCTGCCATGGACAGTGTTTCTGCCTCAGCTCACAGTTTCCAAATAAACTATGCTAGCCCTGACTCCTGGCTCATAGGCAAGATCATTTCTACTGCACCCTATGCCAGCTGTAATCCTAGGTTATTGATTTTGAAATAAATCAACTGATAGGTCATGTGTGGCCTTGCTCTCACACTACCTCCATTTCTATTATTTCATTACCCTGGCAACTGTACGTCGAAGGAAAGCTAGTTCAGGGTCAAACTCCTCTCACTCTCAACCTAAAGTTCTTCTCTTTCTGCAATTCCTGGAAGTTGGCCCGTAGTGATGTATAATTTCATCGAGAGTGGCTCCATACTGCTTTCAGACCTCTGTCATCAAAAACAGACCACATATCTAAGTCCCTTCCTAACTCCAAGTAACAGCTCAAAAGTTAGTGGCTTCTCCAGCTACAAATTCCTGGACACCCTCTCTGCCCAACCAGCTATCTCACATTGTTAGCTGACAGAGCTATCCTTCAGAGGAGAGTGGGCGAAGGGGGCTAAAAGGGTGTCTAGTCCACATCTCACTGACTGCAATAACCCCAAACTCTACGCTGTCTTAACCTCTTTTCTTTAGAAAGGAAACATGATTTAGTGGCCTTGAAGTCAGAAAACCTGGCTTTCAATCCAGCTCCTCCATCTATATGCTCTATTGTGACAAGTCATCTCACCAAACTGGACTCTCAGTTTCCTCATCTGCATCATGGGAAGGTGAAAAGGTCTCATCTTTATGGGTTGCTGGGAGGATAAAATAACATAACATAAATGTAAATAAAGTGCTTGATATATAACGAGTAAGTTTCTGTTCCCTTCTCTATAACCTAGGATTCCAAGCCTTTACTGTCATTTATTTCCAGAATGAGAACATGAACCATACCCCCTCAACACTATGCATGGGAAGACCAAGGAGCTGTCACAATTCCGGCAGAGAACAAAGAGAACTCTAAATGGATTTTAGCACCAACCTGCTGGTCGCTTGGTTAGATTCAGACAGTCAGCATGGTAAACTTTTGGGCAGCCTGGCTTCTTACAAGAGACGAGCTGGCCAGCATCCCCACAGCTGAAACACTCATCCTCTCGCTCCTTTGTGATCTCACCCTGGGTCCTGCGCTTCCCCTGTTGCTTCTTCTTGAATTTCTTTGACTTTTCTTCCGTGGCAATGGGTTGATTCTAGAGGTCAGATATTGAGCAGTCAGCATTCTTTCGGTACATTAGTTGTATGATCTTGACCAGGTTAACTATCCTCTCTGAGCCTCAGTCTCTCCTCTGGGAAGAGACAATCCTCATAGACTGTTGTAAAGATATGGGAAAATGCAGAAAAGGTACCTGGCACATCATAGGTACCCAAAAAATAGTTGCATTAATTCTAACTTTTCTATGAACCACTCCTGCCACCTGCATGAAATAAAAGAAATACACTTCATTTTGTTAATATACAAGCCTGGTGTTAAAGGTTCCCCTTTCGTAAGTTTTATTTTTATGTTGGTTTGGGTGTGTATGTTTGTGTATACATACATATTTCTTAATTTATTCAACAAACCTTCACTGAACACTTAATAAGGGTCACATGCTAGCGTTGTCCTTGTCCTCAACAAGCTATGTGCCTTCATCTATGTCAAATTAGATTCATGTCGACTGCTCCCCAAGACAGAACCTGGTACAACCAGAAACGTCTCCTCTGTGTTCCCTATAGCCCACATTTGCTTACCAAACCCCATGGTTTTTATCATATTATTTGTTAGACTAGAAACATCCAGGATCAATTCAATTTATTACTATTCCACAGTGATATCTCATTTTTAAACTTCTCTCAAAATGCTCTCTCACGGATTCATGTATGAAATGTTACAGAGGTGTTAAGGATGCAAAAGTGATATCCCTAATGAATGTAACACCTTTACACTTGGGTTAAACATAGTTATTATTTTCATTTATACGGAATAAATCAACTGGACACCTTTAAGAAATAAGACCATTTAACCAACCGACTAAAGAAAAAAAAAAAAAGAAATTCAATAAAATATAATTTTCCTTATTTAATAAAAGAATAACTGGTAGGTGTTCATTATCCTCATGTGTTTTTGAACCCCTATAGTTATTGGTTTCTATGCTAATTTGCATTTTTCAGTTCTTAATGTTGACTTCCATAATCAAAAAAGCATAATGGAAATACCCAATTGGAGTCACTGTGTAATTTACTCTTCATCAAAATTTAACTTCAAATTTCAATGTACTATAACTTGTGATAGAGAAAATATGGATGCATGTTCATCTATTATGGTCCATCCATTATAAATATTAAAAAAAACAGTCACTAAAGATGATGATTAAGAAGACGATGTGACAGCAAGGAAAAAATTTTATAGTATTTAAGAAATGAAAGATACAGACTTGCAAGCAATTCTTTACAGTTACAGAATTGTAGGCCAGTTAAAATGTACATAAAAACCCAGGAAGTAAGACACAACAATATACTTTAAGATAAGATTAAGGTCCTATGTTTATCTACAGTGTCATACTACATTTAGAAAAGAATCTTAAATTCAGTATTTGTTTCTTTGATAGCTTTAAAAAGACAGAGGAAGAGAGGGAGACAAAACACCAAAAATCTAAGTAGCTTATTAGGAAATTTAAGTGAGATTAGCTGAGACCAATAAAGACATGGAAAGTAACCTACTTTACGGATTCCTATTTTACAGCTTTTAGCTAGAAAGGAATCACCAATTAGATTAGACTGTTCAAAACACTTCAACAATACCCGAAGATCAGCTCTTGTATACCAAACTGATCATTAGAATACTTCTTTAAGTGCCAGACCCCAATGTTATTATTCCAAAGAGACATCTTAAAGAGTGAGCTGTGCCACGTTAGGGAGGAAGGACCACACCATTATTCCCGATGGAAACGTTTGGAAGGTACCTTTGGCCTTACACCCAAAAAGCCACTGCAGTTTGGGGCTCCACATTTGCAAACAGTCTTTCCATTCCCAAGACATTCTAGGTTGTAGTTGAAGGTAAGTTCAGTGCCTGCATAATAGACCATGAAAATATTAGTATCTATGGCTTTATTACATTACTTCTTAAAAACATTTTTTCAATGTTTGTTTATATTTGAGACAGAGAGAAAGAGAGAGAGAGGCGAGCAAGCGCAGGGTAGGGGCACAGAGAGAGGGAGACACAGAATCTGAAGCAGGCTCCAGGCTGCAGGCTCCGAGCTGTCAGCACATGACCTGATGTGGGGCTCAAATGCAAGAGCTGTGAGACCATCACCTGGGCTGAAGTTGGACGCTTAACTGAGCCACCCAGGCACCCCTAATTATATTATTTCTGTATTAATCACAAAGGATACTGACTTCCAAAAGAACAAATTTTGGGGAGGATAGAAAGGGATTTATTTGGGCTCTGTGCTGACAGCTCAGAGCCTGTGGCCTGTTGCAGATTCTGGGTCTCTGTCTCTCTGCCCCTCCCCTGGTCATGCTGTCTTTCTCTCACTCTCAAAAATAAACATTAAAAAAAAAAAGGGATTTATTAACTCTAACCCCACTATGTTAATAAATTCTGATCCTGTAACATTATTAGTCAGCAAATACACTTAACAGAAAAACATAAATGGCTAGCAAGTTAATATTTAAAATAACCTTTACTACAGATGATAATTATCCCAAGTTGTTTTCTAACCATTCAGATTCTAAATATATTAATTCATTACCAAAAACTAACAAACAACAACTCATTGTATACAATGATTTGCTAGGCAAATATGAAGAAAACCTGTTGGTCTGTGCCAAACCTGGCAGAACTTAAGGGAGAGAAAGCTCAATACAGAGTAATGCCTGGAAACTCTATAACCACAGACCTAAGGTCTGGCTTTAAATTCCCGTTATCATAATCTTGCTGGGTGCTTTGAGCCCTGAGTATAGTTGTTAAATGGAGAAACAATAATCTCATAAGCTTATACAGAATATGTGGCAAAATACACATAGCAGCAATTTGTAAACTTTAGCCTCAAGCCAGACAGTGAGGAGTCAGCATGGGATGCTCTCTCTCCCTCTCTTCTCTGCCCCTCCCCAGCTCACACACACATACTCTCTCTCTCAAAATAAACACATAAACTAAAACAAATATATTTAAAAAACAAACAAAAAGACAGATTTAAGGTACAAATTGTCCCCTCTATCCAAAGTGCATTTTATCGGAACTGAAAGAGAAAATAAAACACACCAACATTCAAACTCAAAGCACATTAGGGAAGGTCTAACAAATAGAAGAATTTTATCTCTGTTTATAGAAGAGATTATTTTTGGGTGGGGGTAATGACTCATCATTAACATATAAAATGATAATCATTAGGGCAAAATTATCAAATCTTAGGAAGATTTCCCATTGCAGACTGACCTATCTTCCATCAGTGAGACTAACCAATATATATAGTTTTTCATCTAATACTGGATTAATGTAGATGATTATTTGTTTATTCGGCTAAGCAAATTACAAAACAGCTGCCTTACATTTAGGGGTCCAAACTGTATGAATCACTCATGGCCTGGTGAAGCTCACAATGTAAGGAGCTTACAGGACCTGAAACTGACCCAGGCAACAGCAGAACAGCAGATTTATGTCTCCCCTCTCACCCCTTTCACACTCTGAAATAACGTACTGAATGAGAGATAATTTTGTTCACACAATTCTGTTTTTTATTACACAATTTAGAATTATGTAACTGAATTTTCATTAATTTAATGTGCTTATAATGCAACTCAACCATATATACAAAGTTTAAGACGGGATACTTGACATAACCTGCTGCTTACTATCCACTATATAAACCTAGTGCACAGGGAATAAATCAGAAGGTACCAGTGTACATAAAGGAAAGACTCATAAGTTTCTAGAAGAGTTCAATATACAATAACCCTTGAGAGGTCTGCACTTAGGGGATGGCAAAGGGCAATGGAGAAAAGATAAAGAAGTATGCCACATGTGGTAGACAGAAAGTGTAACAGGTATGTGAAGAGTCAATGAAGTTGAATGAGTTAAGGAGAGCGAGCTGAAAAGTTCAGACTCCACCTGCCAAGGCTGCAGCTCCCACAGGCATTCTACATAGCATTGAGCACATTCTGTCTCATTCCCCTTATCCTACCCATGCAGACAAAGTCAAGTGAAAACAAGAACAAGGTCTGTGACTTCCCACACCATGCTACTTGAGCTAAGTGAATATGGAAGAAAAGAGAAGAAAAACTTGCGGCGAGATTGGTAGAGGAATCTATCCCCAGCGACAAAGACTAAAGTTCTAAGTACAAATGTACTGAAAGCAGTCAGGAAGAGACACAAGAACTAAAGTCATGTGACTGAGTAACATTTGAGTAAAAAATCCAGGGTGGTTAGAAGCACCAGACCTAAGAATTCACGTAATATAGGTATATCATATACCTCGCTGCATTTTTGCAAGGATTAAATACGATAATATGCTTGGAATAGTGTCTGGCAGTGGTGCCATAGGCTGGGGGGAGAGAAAATGGGAGTTAGTGTTTAATGGGTACACAGTTTCACTTGGGGAAGATGAAAGGATTAGAGATGAATGGATCTAATGCCACAAAACTGCACACATTAAAAAAATGGTTAAACGTTAAGTTTTGTTATGTATATTTTACCATACCACCACCACCAAGAAAATATTCCAAGCCAAGTACCACCTGGTACTTGAAAGTCTTTTACATATCCTTAAGAGTTTGCATACCTCATTTTGGATTATGGGACATGGGATTTTTAGATGCTAAAACCTGAAATTCCTTTCTTAGCCCCAGAATCCTTAATTGATTCTTACCTGCTTTAATGTCACTTAGGGCAAAAAGACCAACACGGGTATCTCCATTCACAGACCATTTCTGTGTTTCACAGTTGGGCTGACAGCAATGATTCATGAACCGAGCATAGTTTCCTTTAGGACCAGCGTCAATGATCCGGTCCTAGAATTCCAAAAGATGCTGCTCATTAGACACTTCCTGTGTATTCTAATAAGCTGGAATTCCTATCTGTCAAGTCTAATTCTCCCAGCAGTGGTTCTCAAAGTGCGGTCACTAATCCAGCATTAGCACCACATCTGTTACTTGCTAGAAATGCAAATTCATGGGCTGCACCTCAGATATACTAAAGCAGAAACTTTTAGGTGGTGCCCAGCAATCTGTGTTATAACAAGCTTACTAGGTGATTCTGATATATGCTGAAATTTAGGACCACTGCCTTAGAAGCAGCAGCTTCCCATCCTCTCAATTAGGTACTCCTGAACCCTGGCTACACATTAGAAATCACCTAAGGAGAGTTTAATACTGATGATGTGACTCCATCCCAAACTAAGATGTGAGTATCTGGAGGTGATGACCTCACAAATGAAAGGGCTCAACTTGATAAATGTTCACAAAGTTTCATGCCAGGAAAGAAATCTAATGTAACAACCAGTGGAAGGGGCCGGGGTAGAGAACTAGCAGACCCCAATATTCAGATACAAGGAAGAATATGATACACAGAAAACACATAAGATGCTAGAATTAGGAATGAGTCCCAAATATAATTCTAGGCACTGATGAAATGAAACTAATCAGCAAATTCCTATAATTGGAAAGATGAGTTGGGTTCAGAAGCTGACTTCTATAATCAGCTTTTATGACCTTTTTAATGCACTAAATATTAACAAATCAGTTTCTCAATCTGTAAAGTAAAAGGGTAAAAGAATGATTATTTACTTTGCTGACTTCAAGTTTTAATCCTATAGGAAAAACTAAAAGACATAATACCCAAATTACATTTAACAGTCCATAAAGAAAGCAAACAATTGCTTTGTTGCCTGTAGCAATGGATATATAGCAAGAAATGAGCAAATTTAGCTACTAGACCCTTGACCTAGCAATCCCTATAAATGTAAGGGAAAGACATGGTTTTGGGCAGTGAATTACATGCCTACAAACACTACAGCTGGGACACTATCAATTTTACAATCTTATAAAAATGGAAGTAATACTTTCCATTACTTACTTTGTCTAGGGTGAGCATATAGAAATTAGTGATATCATGTTCCTGGGCATAACGGATTCGAGCTCTGCACTCTTCTTCATCTATAAGCTCCCCCACATACTCATTCACAAATTCACCCTAGAACAAGAAATAGCTCTTAATGGTAAGAAGCACAACTCTGTTCCCAGGCACACCTTATTTTTTTTTTAAATTTAATGAAAATAACAGAATCTCCAAAGCAGTTCATTTACATGTAACTAGTTACCTTGGCAAAAGATTATTCAAGAGACACAAATATGATGTTTCAACTATTTGACAATGAAAACCACCTCCCCACTCCTATCACTGTTACCAGGAGAAAGACTGGGATACACTGGACAATGAAGATCAATCAAGATGAATAGGTCCCCATTATAATGGTGATATGGATAGGAATCCCTTAAGCGCCCCAAAGCCTGAAAGTCAGTTTCCCTAAACTATGATCCTTTTCCAGAGAATATGCCCTGTCTGCTGCCTTTCCACATTTTACAATACTGTCCTCCTGACACTACAGCAATACTACCTTTCACTTATGCTGTCTACCCTGCCTGCATTGCTTTAACATTCAACTAGTCTAAGCCAACAAGTACCAGTCTCCCAATTTTCAACTTAAAATATTCTCTGAGTCTAAGGTAGTTTCGGACTTTTACCATTTACCAGTGCTTCCAAACCCTTTGTGCTTCCACACTCGGTGATTATTTGATCAACGTACATCTGTCCACCTTAGAATGTAAACTTTATGAAAGCATGGGCCATGTCTCTACTATTGATCATTGCATTTGGAGCACAATGCCTAACACACAATAGATCTATAACTACTTAGCAAATAACTAAACAGATTAGCTGACATTCACTTTCTTTTCTAGAAACAAACTTCAGAATCCTTCAGAAAGTACAACTAGAGTGAAGTTTATTTTATTAAAATGTCAAGGTCAATTCTATACAAATACTACATAATATTGTCTATCAGAAACTTGCAGGCTCTTCTAAGTTTCAAGTTGAAGATGCTAGTGCGCTTTTACTAGAGAAAGCCTAATCCTCTTAATTTTCCATGAACCCAAACCCAGTGAAAACAGATTTTATTAGGTGGTTAACACTTCTGTATCACATGTTCATTATCCCCTTTCTTTTAACTACAGGATCCAGGATTGTCACAAAATAACAAATAAGGTCACAGTATCTTTATGAATTCCCTTCATTTTTTCATCCTCATACACAATGAACACAATTAATACTAAGGACTTTAGAGGCAACGGAGACTTTCCTAAGCCTCTAAACTCTAAAAGGACACAACAAGATATAATAGATTATTCCTTATCTGTGTTATCTTCCCTCTAATGATCATCTCATATTTGTCAAGATTAATTACTTATTAAGCAAATGCAAAGAAAAAAAAATCTATAAATTACAAAAAATTTCATTCACCTTCTTAATATCTGTTTTTGTCCGGAGACCCCAGCCCCTCTGTAATGTGCGAAAAATTTCAACCTCTGGATACTGGCGCTTAGTAAAGCACTGGTTTTGGCAGCGTCCTCCGGCAGGACATACTGTGGGGTGGCACTCATACAGCAGCATACGGTTGATGCACTCGGAGTCTATCCCACAGGGATTATCATCAGTAGCTTTACAGTTGCAACGGGGAATTTCAGACAAGTCTGCAGTGAAGATCTGTACTCTGCCAATAGGACGGTTCACCTGGAGATGAAATACTATAGAACATCAGGCAAGCCAACACAAGACAGTTTAGGACCTATTAAAAGGTAGACTTCTTTTCCTTGAAGTTGAATGCCACATTTTACAGGCTTTTGAACTCAGTGGCATTATTCACAATAGCTAAAATGTGGCAAGAACCCATGTCCATCCACAAATGGATAACAACACATGGATATGCAAAATGTGGTACAAATAATGGAATATTATTCAGCTTAAAAAGAAAGGAAATTCTGACACAGGTTATAACATGGATGAACCTAAAGGACATTATCTTACACAAAATAAGCCAGTCACAAAAAGATATATACTGTATGATTCCAAAGTATGTATAGTACTTCAAGTAGTCAAAATCACAAAGACAAAAAGTAGAATGGTGGTTTTCAAAGAACGAGAAGAAAGGAGAATGGGAAGCTAATGTTTAATGGGTAGAGTTTCAGTATTACCAGATGAAAGAAACGAGTTCTAGATATGTGAGGCGGTAATGGCTACAAACATAATGAAAGCATTAAATATCACCAAACTGTATGTTTAAATAGGATTAGGCTGATAAATTGTATGTTGTCTATATCTTACCACAATAAAAAAAAATGAAAAAAAGATTTAGGCAAGGTTGACATACAGCTCTTCTTAATATATAAATTATGAATCCCACAAAAATTTTTTAAAAATCACTTTAAAAAATTGTAGTTTCAAATCTGGTACACCAAAGTGAACTGTAAACTGTTTCCCCTATTACCACATGGTGGCACCACTTTACCAGCTACAAAAAAAGAAAAATCTTAAATAGTAATGGCTGCATGAAAAGGTCTTTGGGTAAGTGAGGTTCCTGTATGTGAAGATATATTTTAATTATTTTAATATTTATTACCACAGTATAAAAGTTTTTTTTAAATTTTTTCCATATTTTTATTTATTTCTGACAGAGAGAGAAACCGCATGAGCAGGCAAGGGTCAGAGAGAGAGAAGGTGACACAGAATCCAAAGCAGGCTCCAGGCTCTGAGCTGTCAGCACAGAGCCCGACGTGGGGCTTGAACGCACGAGCCATGAGATCATGACCTGAGCTGAAGATGGATGCTTAACCACCTGAGCCACCCAGGTGCCCCATATCACAGTATGAAATCTTATAAACGACAGCACGTCACTCATGCATTTATTGAGGAGGCGGAGGGAGGAGGAGGAGGAAAAACAGTGAAATTCTGGTGCGGTCAAACAAATAGCTGCTATAACACTGAAGCCATTAGGCTTTCAAATGCTAGTAGCAACAATTTAAGACAGACATTCCATAATACAGATGGATTTATGCACTATGAGAATGAGTCTCCCCTACCTGATATTATTTCATGAGGAACAGTCAAACTGTGAGTCTTTAAAAATCCATCCCGTACATAAAAATTGGCTACTCAGGGATTTTTTATTTTGATCAATCACTTCACTTGTTAAGATTGTTGTGAGAGTACGAATATATGTAAAAGTTCTAGGACAGTGGCTACCACAGATGACATGGTAGATATTAAAATTAAGTGGCTCAGTCGGTTAAGCGTCTGACTTCAGCTCAGGTCATGATTAATGGTTCATGGGTTTGAGCCGCGCATCAGGCTCTGTGCTGACAGCTTAGAGCCTGGAGCCTGCTTCAGACTCTGTCTCCTTCTCTCTCTGCCCTTTCCTCACCCGCTTTCTCTCTCTCTCAAAAATAAACAGCCATTTAAAAAAATTAAGTTGTCTGTCTTTTAATATTTATCTATTTACTTATTTATTGAGAGAGAGAGGGAGACAGAGAGAGAGAGAGAGAGAGAGAGACAGAATATGAATCTTAAGCAGGCTCCATGCTCAGTGAGGAGCCCAATGCAGAACTTGATCCCATGACCTAGGATCATGACCTGAGCTGAAATCAAGAGTCAGATGCTTAACCGACTGAGCCATCGATGCGTCCCTTAATGTCACCTTTAAGTATCTGTTGCATTGAATATTCTATATTACTATCTATACAATATAAAATCACTGATTAAGTTATTTCCACTCTCTAAATTCCCAAAAAGTTTCATTTCTAACATTTTAGTTTTTGCCTATTGTTTAACAATATTATAGAATCTCCAATCTCTTTGCAGAAATATACTGTCCTCAAACCAGTTCTCGATAACACCTTACAAGGAGGTGGATCTTCCAGATCTCTTCCCAGATTCTTCAAAATACTGATAAAAATTATAAACTTGTTGATGGAGGTATACTGTTACCACATGAAGTTATACTGTTGAAGGAATACTGTAACCACTGAAGTCACAAAATTGAGGAAAGCAAATTCTAAGAGTATAGAAGGTAAAGACTAACTAAGCTCAATTACCTCAGACTGCAGGACCTACAAATAGGGCATTTGAACATGCACCTCTGTCTCAAGATGAGTATCCTTACCTGACCTTCCTCCCACAAAAGTTTCAACCTACTCCTTTTCTTCTATAAAGATGTTTCAAACATTTTTTAAATTTTTCTTTAAAATCCTTATTTATTTTTGAGAAAGAGAGAGAGAGAGAGTGCAAATCGGGGAGGAACAGAGAGAGAGGGAGACACAGAATCCAAAGCAGGCTCCAGGCTCCGAGCTGTCAGCACAGAGCCCAACATGGGACTTGAACTCACCAACTGTGAGATCATGACCTGAGCTACATAGGACGCTTAACCGACTGAGCCACTCAGGCGCCCCACAATCATTTTTTTTAAAACATGTGATCTAATTTGTTACTAATCCCAAATAAGTTTCTTGCCTAACATAAAGCAAAACAAAAAACATATGGTTTAGTAAGAATAATATAGATATGTAATTACAGTTAAATTTAGCTTACTCTAGATCAGAGATTGACCAACTTTTCCTGTAAATGGCTAGACCGTAAATATTTTAGGCTCTGAAGGCTATATATTTATGGTGCATATAGCTTAATTGTCATCATAGCACAAAAGTAGCATAAGACAATTTCGAAAGAAGCATAGATGACTTCATTTATGGACACAGATACCTAAATTTCATATCCTCTTCATGTCCTATTTTTCATTTTTATATTTTTCCCAACCAGAGTAGGCCAAACCATTGGTTTGTCAATGGTTTGCCATTTGGGCCATGGACCATAGTTTGCCAACCCTAATTTAAAACTTTTTCCTGGAAATATAAAATGGAGGGGAGGCTGCATGAAGGAAAGAAGTTGGCTTCTAATTTTGTGATCCAGATCACTCACAGGAAGTGCTCTCTCAACAGTTCAACATGGTTTATGTGCAACCTGAAATGTCTCCCTTGTTGTTGTCTGATCTATGACTGTGGGAAACCAGATTACTTTCCCCTTTTTCTGAGGCCTAAATACACACTTAGATCTCCATGCATTATGTCTCCATACACAATAACTCCACTTAACTCATCATTACTCATAGTTACTCATCAGTGATTCCCAACTATGCCAGTAAAGATTTAACTGACAAGAAAACAGAAAAATGATGAAATCATGTAAGTTTATCACATTTTAGTTTCTGTATGGCATCGCCCAAAGTACTAAATCACCTTTCCAGAAAGTATAAAAGAGTAGAGATAACATCTTTGTAATCTGCTTTTAGTAGGGTTGCTTTACTGAGCAGATAACAATCCTAGACACCTGAGTAAATTTTAGTTTCAGAATGAGGAAAAAAATAGGCTTCTAGTTTAGGTATGTCCCATGGATATTTGGGATATACTTGAACACATTAGCCTCTAAAGATGGTGGTAAAATTGAATTCTAAGTGAAACCTCAGATTAGAAAGCTTCAGAAGCTCAAATATCAATAGGTATACTAACAATGAATTTCTATTGCCAAAAAAGAAATACGGTGTTCAGGAATGACATCTCCATAAATACTGTACAACAAGAACTTGGGCAGTCTCATTTTGTTAAAAAGCTAATTGTACTCTTCTATGTCTTCTGATGTTTGAACACAACAACTAACTTCATAAAATGGTTTTATTTTTTTAAATGTTTATTCATTTTTGAGAGACAGAGAGAGAAAGAGTGTGAACAGGGGAGGAGCAGAGAGAAAGGGAGACACAGAACCCAAAACAGGCTCCAGGCTCTGAGCTGTCAGCAAACAGACCAATGCAGGACTTAAACTTACCACAAACCACAAGATCATGACCTCAGCTGAAGTCAGATGCTTAACTGACTGGGCCACCCAGGCGCCCCATAAAAAGGTTTTTTGAAAAGACGTTATAAGGGTACCTAGCTGGTTCAGTTGAAGTGTGTGATTCTTGATCTCACGGTTGTTAGTTCAAGCTCCATGTTGGGTGTAGAGATTAAAAGAGGTTTTAGTAAATACTTCCTGAAATATCTAGTAAAAATTCATTAACAGTATTCCTGTATTTTTAACTTCTGTAAATTATTTATAAAAATGACTTTGAAAACATTAAAATACAAAGGGTCCAGTGAACCCTAATGATAAATGGTAAGGACTCTTACTGTACATTAAGGGTTATGTACACTTAACATGAACTTTCCTGACCTAGGGAAACCTAGTCATAGTGATCACCTAAAATATCTTTAGTATCAGCCATTACCAAAAAGACTTACAATGTATATTATTCACACTATCTCATGGCTATGTATCACTTTATATTATGGTTCTGTGAACCTCCTTCAAACTGCACGATGGTAGCTGCACATAATCAAATCCAGTTTAACTCTACAAAAAGACTTTTATCCAAGGAAACAAAAAATTATCAAAATGATTTTACATAAAAGTGTAGACAAGGTGCTAGGAACGCTGCTCTGGAACTTTTCCTTATATTCTTTCAAGTTCATACCTCTATCTAAAAGCAACTGTGTTTGGGCTTCCAATCCTCTTCCTAACAGAGCAGGAAAAGAGCGATCTATATAGGGTCTCTCCTAGAGACAGAGGCTCCTGGGGTCTTCTCTCACCTTTATATGCTTGTAAGGTGGTGGCTTCTTGTCATTCTTTCGGTCTTCCTGCAGCTGTCTTAGCTCTTTTTGTGCCTTTAACTCCTCAAACCTTGCTGCAGCTTCTTGAAGAGCTAAGAAAACACACAGCACAAGTCACTTAAGCTTGGGTGGACTTGTTCATTTTGCCTTTCTTATTCCCCTTTAAAGTTAGAGAAAATCCATGGTTTAGACAAAATTCAACCAGCATTCTATGGAAAACTAAGAAGTATATATCACTGTTATTTTCAAGTTAAAGTCCCCAGAATATTCAGATTTAGCATTAAGACAAAACATAATCCATCTAAAATGGCACAATATAGGCCATTACCTTCAGAGGAAAATTTAAAACAAAAACAAATCCAGCTAAATGATTTGAAAAAACCCACACAAAAAATCTCCTAACGGACTGCATCTGTTCAGCAAAGTCACTGCCCTTCATTAACTTAAATTCTTGCCTCAGTTCTGAATCTCTTGCCTCCAAAACACATTCTGTCTCCTTAGTGCCAAATAACATGTTACATTCCTTTGGAAGAAATCCAAAGTTAAAATTTTTCTCTCCTTCTTACCCAATTTTCTAGAATACCTGTTCTATTCTTCACCTAGGATTCATTCTGTAAATACCAACTAATAGCTATAGATACAAAGACAGATTTTCATGGCTGATTTGTATTCAAGTACTATACTTTCATATGCTTAAAAGATTATAATATCTTAGAAGCCCCCCCCAAAATCCTAAGATTTTCTTTCTTTTTCCACTTAAAACAAAGTTTTAATTCATTCTTTTCCCTTTTTTAAATTCATTATTCTTAAACCAGGTTAAAAACTCTGAAAAGAATTCCAATTCCTCCCCTTCTTTCCTCTCTGCAGCTTTCCCCATCTCCTGTTAGTTATTTAAAGAAAACGTCCCCTTTGATCCCTTTTTCTCCATTTCCCTATCACCATCTAACAGAACTTGTGTTGCCTTGAATCCTCTTATAGTTATAATCATTCCTTTCTTCATGCTATTATTCAGCCTGTCCTGCCTACTCTGTCTACTTACTGTCTATCCAAGTACCAATCATCCTCTCCATCCCAGGGATACTTCACTGTGACAGTCTTGTCATCTCTGTCCAGAAGTACTATAACAGCCATCTCACTGACATTCCTGCCTGCAGCCTCTCACTTTCTATGGACCCTAAACTCAGACAAAAATTTGTAAAAAGTCAGCTCTGGCCATGTAACTTACCTTCCTTTTCTGGTGAACAGCCCTGTGTTCCCCAATCCCATCTTCAACTATACTGCACAGAGGCCACTAACTCAGTGTGCAAGATTTAATGTATGCTTTCCCATATGCTGTCTTCTTGTTAACATTTTCATTAACCTTTTTTTTTAAGTTTAAATATTTGTTTATTTTTGAGACAGAGCAAGTGGGGGAGGGACAGAGAGAGAGATGGAGACAGAGAATTTGCAACAGGCTCTGTGCTGTCAGCACTGAGCCAGACGTTGGGTTTGAACTCACAAACCTTGAGATCATGACCTGAGCTGAAGTCAAAAGTCAGATGCTTAACCAACTAAGCCACCCAGGTACCCCCTAAAGTTTATTTTTGAGAGGGGGGGAGGGCAGTGGAAAGATAATGTGGGGGGGGTGGGCAGAGAGAGAGGGAGACAGAGAGAATCCCAAGCGGGCTCCACACTGAAAGTTTGATGCAGGACTCAAACTCATGACCGTGAGATCATGACCCGAGCTGTTGTAGTTGGACACTTAACCAACTGTGCCCCCCAGGTGCCCCCCAACTGTTATCTTCTTTACAGTCAGAGTAGGAGTTAAGAGTTTGGATTCTGGAGGCCAACTGCTAGAGTTTGAAACCTTCCTCTATCACTTACTGGCAATGGAACCTTGGGTAAGTAATTTTAACTTTTATAATCCTTAGTTTCCTCATCTGTAAGGTTAAGGATAATGACATCTAACTTACAGGGATATCATAAGGACTTATTATTTTTTTAATGTTTTATTTATTTTTGATACAGAGAGAGACAGAGCATAAGAGGGGGAGGGGCAGAGAGAGAAGGAGACACAGAACTGGAAGCAGGCTCCAGGCTCTGAGCCATCAGCGCAGAGCCCGATGCGGGACTTGAACTCACAAATGTGAGATCTGACCTGAGCCGAAGTCGGAGGCCCAACCGAGCCACCTAGGCGCCTCTATCATAAGGACTTATAGCAGAAAAAAACCTGAACAGGGTCTGGCAAACAATAAATGAGAACTATTATTATGGTTCGCTCTTCAAAGTCACTTGGGAAAAAACCACCCATGACTTCTAAACTTTGATCCCCAGCACAGTTATGCTTCCTCTTCATCTGTTCCCAAAGCATAACATGCACATTTCTGCCACAAGACTCAAAGAATGGCATTTTGACTATTGGTATCTCTATTTTGCCCAAAAAACATGTATTCCTTGAAGGCAGAGGCACCCAGCCAGCCCAGGGTCGAGGCACAGAAAGAGCAGAAACCCAGAGCTTTAGCAGGCTCAGACTTGTGGTATTCCCTACAATTCGACCTTCTCCCCAAGCCTCTATGGTGCCCAGCTTTAGGCAGGCAAAGATGTTGCTAAATTGGTCCCTGACCATCCAAGATTACAAGACTCAAGAGCCAAGCTCCTACAGTATTAATACTATAGCCCATATCTGCACAGAAACAACATGGACAGCAGATAAGGGAGGACCCACTGAAATGACATGAGGCAAATGGAACCTTTGTGAAACTTGTTCCCTATGGACATCATTCTCATTCCTCATCTAGGACGTTTTACCTGCTTACAATCTTCTTAGAAAGAATCTTCACCTAATTAAAAAGTTTCACTATTTTTTTAATGTTTATCATTTAAATATGTTTGTTTATTTATTTTGGGGGAGAGAGAGAGCACATGCACGCAAGCTAGGGAGAGGCAGAGAGACGGAGAGAGAAAACCCAAGGCGGCTCCATGCTGTTAGTACTGAGCTTGACATGGAGCTCAAATTCACCAACTGTGTGATCATGACCAAAGCTGAAACAAAGAGTTGGTCACTTAACAGACTGAGCCACCCAGGTCAGCCATCCTTAAATGTTTATTTTTGAAAGAGCACAAGTTGGCGAGGGGAAGAGAAAGAGGGACAAAGGATTTGAAGTGTACTATGTGCTGACAGCAGTGAGCCCAATGTGGGGCTTGAACTCGTGAACTGCAAGATCATGACCTGAGCCAAAATCGGAGGCTCAACTAACTGAGCCACCCAAGTGTCCTCAAAGTTTCATCTGTTTAGAATTTCCACCTCACCATGCAGATAAGGTCTTACATACTTCAATGTCCAAATATATTAAGAAACAAGAGATAGTTACACTGCCTTTCAAAGGACAGCTAAAGGAAGAAGGTAATTATTGTTGATGGGATACCAACTCAACTATGTGCCCTGCAGTCGATGTTTTTATCTCACTGAATCCTTAAAGCAACCTTTACTCATTATGTAGTAAGAGAAAACTGAGGCTCATAGTTGATTCAACTCCTCCTAGCCCCAAATGTCCCTTTTCCTTCACTGCCAGGCCAACTTAAAAAAAAAAAACAAAAAAAAAAAACCTCTTTTGATTCAAAACATTTATACCTTCATTTTCACTATTTTATTTTCCTTTATAACTTCTGGTGAATTTTAGTTCTTTACAACAAATTAAAAAGAAAAAAACCTCCTCGGAACAAACAACTCTACTAGAGATTCTGACTCTTCTCTAGCAAACTACACTGTTTATGCTATAAAATAGTTCCAAAGTTCCAGTACTTGATAAGATGCCGAGAAAACAGAATTGATAAAACAAAACACTTCCCTCAAGGGGCACCTGGGTGCCTCAGTTGGTTAAAGCATCTCACTCTAGATTTCAGCTCAAGTCAAGACTCAAGGTTCATGGGACAGAGCTTTGTATTGGGCCAGTCTGGGCCGATAGCACAGAGCCTGCTTGGAATTCTCTCTGCACCTCCATTGCTCAGGCTTGGAGGCTCTTTCTCTCTCAAAAATAAATAAATAAACTTAAAACTCCCTCAAGGAAATTCCAGATACCTAAATTAGGCTAAAAATATTGAGCTATGAGGATCAACTTCTCTGTAAAATCCTGTGGCTATAGCCACATAAGAGCTAATGGAATATATATGAATTCTAACACAGAACAGAACAAATACTTGGACAACAAAGGTCTAAGCTGGCCTGAGAAACAAAGGGGATAAAGTTACCTTTTTTATATGTCCCATCCACTCCTTTGCCCATCTTATCTTTGCTGCTCACATCACCCTCCATGTATGGAAAGACTCGGGCCTGGTGTGTCCACAGATAGTCATTAGATCCAAAGAATAACACAGGGAACTCGCCAACATCATGTCTCATTTTATCAATATTGGAAGGTACAGCTCGAGGATGGCAGATCTCAGCTGGCCACCACCTGGGGGGAAAGGTGAAAACAAGCAAGGAAACCTTTACAAGACTGCAAAATAATTAGGAAACAACCTACTTTTTAGGGCAGGAATAAGGAATAACAATGTCTATCCATATTAAAGTCCAACCTAGCACATTTTTACAATCTTACTAGAGAACAAACAAGTCGTATGCGCTGAAAACGCCCACCTTCACAGATATACTCACGTATAAAGTTAGACTTTTATTCCACTTTAAGGAATCTATACAAGGAAACAGTAATTTAACAAGTAATAATTATCTCATAGATATGAACAAAGCTTTTGACTATAATGTTCACTGAAGTATTATCTTTAAGAATGAAAACCTGGACAACAATCTAAATGCTCAACAATAAGGGAATGAATGATAAAGTAATTATGGTACATGATACAATGAAATACAATTTGGCCTTAAGAAAATTATTAGGCATATAGGAAAATGACACCAAGAAATGCCCTCCAAAGTAAAATAAAATAAAAAGCATGTAAATTAATGCCTTACATGTCCACTTTAGGAAAACAATTTGGCATTAGCTATTTAGGGTGGAAACCCCTATCCTAGGGAAAACTCCTGTACATGTATACTAAAGAAGACTGACAAAATGCTCCAAACAGGAAAATGGATAAATAAACTTCATTATATCATTAAGACTGTATGAAAAATAAATGTAGAACAGCCAAGTATGAGCAACTGCACTAATCACTATAAATCTCAAGACTGTAATAGTGAATGAAAAAAGCAAGTAGTAGGAAAACATAGCATCAATTACTTTATGTAAAAGGTCTGTAACATGCCGAACAAAACATTATACATGTGGTAAACTTACAGCAAGGCAAAGGAATAAAAAACACGAAATTTGTACAGTGACTACTGCTAGGAGTAGGGCAACAGTATATTCAGAAAGGGTCATGGAGGGAGCCTCAAGTACCAGCAGTATGCTGTTTCTTTTAAAAAAAGGGGGGGGGCGATAATTTACTTTTACAGAAAAGTAAATCTCTGATTCTTTTAAATCATGCATGTTATGATATTCTTTTGTATATTCCATGATCAATAAAAATAATTTAAGAAAGAAAAGACAAAAAGTGGGTATACACTATAAGGCTAATTATTTTGAAGGAACATGCACTTTAATGTCTTCAAGTAAATATGCTCAAATATTAGCAATGTATCTTCTTGTTATGGGTTTTCCATTAATGAATTTTCTACAGGCAATATGTATTACTCCTATAATCACAAAACATAAAAGTTGTTTTTAATGATGAAAAATTAATGGGGGGTGCACCTTGCTTAATCAGAAAAATAAAAATTAAAAAAAAAAAGGGTTAAACACTGTATCTAAGATCCCAAGAAACAGAGGATGGTGAAAGAAAACAGCATTAGTCTCCTTCATGCTCACTCACCTGTATCGTCCAACTTTTACCCAGACAATTTCTCTGTAATGTGGCTTTTTGCCTGCCTTACAATCGTTGCAGTACCAGTTTCCTTCAGGAATATCAATGTTCAGGCATTCACGATGAAAAGCAGCAGGACAAGAATCACAGCACAGAAGGCTGCCTCCTGTGGGAATCAAAATCTGGCACTCAGAATCACAAGGCTGCATATCATGGCCCAGCTGAAACAGCTTTTGCTCCTAACCAATTATGTATCTCGCAGCTAAGGGCTTGGTAATTTAATTAGTAATTCAGAAAGGCTTTTCTAGAAGAGCATTTATTCCTTCTCCAATATTCTTATGAATCACCACCTCGGCGGTTTGTTAGATACACAATGACCAGAGTATGAAGAGCACAAATTTTAACTGATGTCAAATTTGAGCTCCAAAATCATATGACCTGAGGGAATTCATTTTTCTTGCTAAGGTATAATTTCCTCAATGATGTTTTTCCACAACCACATCTATTTCAAGACTAAATAAGTGAATAAATGGCCCAGAAGTGTTTGACACATACATAGTTTCCATATGGTCAGTTCCTTCCCTCTTTTTAAATTGCTAACTCTTTAATCATTTTTATGTTTGGTACTCTGACACCTATGGGCTCTTTTCAGAATAACATTTATAAATGCATAAACCTAACACATAGATTGGAAGAACACTGTTACATTAAAATATAATTATCAAAATGTTAGAACAAGAAATTAGAGTTGTATATATTTCCAATGCAAAAATAAAATCTAGCGGTAGTAATGATTGCAAAATATTTTAATGTATCTACAACAAATGAAGTATCTACGATTTTCACTATTGACAAAAGTTACAGGTACTAATGTAGTCTGTCGCCTACACTTCAGTTAAATATATGTTCTCCCTTCTCCATTGAGGTTTTCAGACACCAGGATAATTACATATATTGCAGTGACAAGGAATTTTCACTTCCTAAGGATTTTCAATTAGCATGCTTCAATTTATATGTCTGGAGCTGAAATCCTCATGGTTACAGATTGTAAAGAATTTCAGGTAAAAAGGAATCATATTAAGGGAATATAATAAATACCCTAGTATGTTAGGCCACAAATGAGCATGCTTCAAACATGCTAGACTCAAGCATATTAACTAACTCCAAGTCTCATCCTGAAGAGTTAGTGAAGCCTTAGCAAAGTATATGTTCATGTCTAACAGGTCTCAGACTTTCTGGCTTCATGACAACTTTATACTCTTGGAAATTCCCAAATAAATTTTGTTTATCTATGCTAAAAATATGGATATTTACTAAACAGAAATCAAAATTAAGAAAAATTTAAATTTTTATTAATTCATTTAAAAATACCAAATTCTGTTAAGATAAATTAAGCTTTTTGTAAAAAAACAATTTTTTTTCCTAAGTAAATGTTAATGGGGCTCAGTGTTTCACATGTTTTCAAGTGTTTTAAACTGAATTTGTTGCAATATGCTGTTTGGTTGAGGCATATGAAGAAAATCTGTTCTTTCACAGATATTTACAAAAAAGGGCTACTTTAATAACTACTAAGTATACAAATTCCTTCCTTGATACTTTCTATACACTAAAACTCCTTTAGCTGCAATGTCAAATATGAAATAATTTCAATAACTTCTAGTACTACATTAAAATTTATTGATCTGTCTTGCACTTGAATGGATCTTTTATATATGCATGGTTTTTTAACTTCATACATTGGTCATATGGAAAATAGTGGTTTACTGAATTGGGTACATCTTTCAAATGTTGATCTATTTCATTATATACATTGTAATATCAGTTGTTAATATCATGAAGATTTCACAATAATACTAAAAAGCTCTTAAACCTCAGGGTGATAGTTACCAGTTTTCCAAATTCTAATTTTCACTTAAGAACTCAAGTTTTGGGGCGCCTGGGTGGCTCAGTCAGTTAAGCCTCCAACTTTGGCTCAGGTCATGATCTCACAGTTCTTGGGTTCAAGCACTGCGTCAGGCTCTGTGCTGACAGCTCAGAGCCTGAAGCCTGCTTCAGATTCTGCATCTCCCTCGCTCTCTGCCCCATCCCCTATCTATGCTCTCTGTCTCAAAAATAAATAAAACATTAAAAAAAAAAAAAAAGAGCTCAAGTTTTGTAACTGCCAATGACATCTGTGGGTTTTCCATGAACAGACAGGCTCACTTTTATCCATTTTCAAGAAAATGTCTGACAAATATCCAAGTATGAAGAGCCATGGGTTGACACAGTAATTCTTAACAACTAAAACTGGTATTCCATGAACAAGGCAGCTGGTTCAGACTGCAACTCAACAGCACAAGTGCTTTAACTTAAGATAACCATCAGTATATAACACATCCATTTCACTTTACATGTACTTCCCATTTTATAATACAGAATATTAAAAACAATGTTCACTTGAGGGTTGACATTTAATAAAATTAATGATTATATACAAATAGTCTTACGTGAAACTTTTTTTTTAACTGACAGAGTGTGGTGACATAAAACACAAGGGGACTGCTTCTAATTGTATGGTTTAGAACTACTGCCTTGATTTGTGTTACGTGCCAGCAGTTTTACCCACTACTGGTTTTGAACCATCTGTACAAATACCAACAAATTATAAAGAGCAAGTCATATCTTATTATTATTTTGAAAAGGGTTGTGACTTCATGGAGGCCCCTGAAAGGGCCTCTGAGCTCTTACCCGTTCTGAGGATCAAGGACAGAAGGATGACAGATTACACTTTGAGAGCCGTTACTGCTGCAGCTACTAAGTTTTCTTGGAACCTCAGTTACCATTATGTGTACCCATTATTGGATTCAGCAGCTTTTCAGTTATGATACTCCATGTTAAGAATTCTATCACATGGGCACTCTCGCTCTAAACTGCCTTACTCATTTCATCCCACTCCGTGGTTAGAAATGGTCTAATGCTCAAACTGTTTCATGGTCTCATCTCCAAGAAAAGTAGAAAACTCTTGGAGCCTACACTTCAGCCTCCCTGACACCTGTTTTAATTCTAAGAGCAGAATTACAGAATGTTAATATTTAAAAATATTTACTTATTATTTTGAGAGAGAGCAAGTGAACGCACAAGTAAGTGGAGGGGCGCAGAGAGAGAGAGAGACAGACAGACAGAGACAGAGACTCCCAAGGAGACTCTGCACTGACAGTGCAGAGCCCAATGCGGGGCTCCATCCCACGAACTGTGAAATCCAAAATTGAGAGTCAGATAGTTAACTGACTGAGCCACCTGGGTACTCCCAGAATGTTATATTTAAAAGCTGTTAAAATACCAAAACTCTTGTCTTTAACTTTCTTCTAAACAAAATAAGGGTGGTATGACAAATAGAAAGCAATTTTTACAAGACAGTATTAATAAGGAGCAGGTATTAGAAGAACAAAAAGAATGTCCTCTTTACGAATTAAAACATCTCTATACCAAAGGCTTCCCCCTTTATCCATAACTGTACTTATCATTCTTCTCATTTATTCTATATTAGCAGCATAGTTTCAGGATCAAACTATGTCCTGTAAGTGTGTAATTTTCATGTTACATATAATCTTCTAAGAGCACAAAAAAAAGTCCAAATTGACCATTTTCAATCACATACAGCAGTTGAAAACCTTCTTTCATGGCTTTAGGGCTATTTACTATATCCAAATTTCTCAAGGATGTTCATTCAATTAGACACATTGACTTTTTTTAATTTTTTAAATGTTTTTATTTATTTTTGATACAGAGAGAGACAGAGCATGAGAGAGGGAGGGGCAGAGAGAGAAGGAGATACAGAATCGGAAGCAGGCTCCAGGTCCTGAGCTTAGGAGCACAGAGCCTGACATGAGGCTCGAACCCACGAATGTGAGATCATGATCTGAGCCGAAGTTGGAGGCTTAACCGACTGAGCCACCCAGGCGCCCCCACATTGACTTTTTAAATGAGTCCCTCAGAATATTCATAACCAGTCAAGTTTTCATAAAATTGCATACCAATAAGTATTAAAAAACCAAAAAGAGAAATTGTACCCCCTAAGCTACTAAACAACAAAATTTAGTCAATTTGAAAAGTAAGCAAGAAACTACATAAGAGAACTGGTATCACCCTCAACATCAGAATAAACAGTGAAGCAATATCCACAATAGTCTTAGAAAAAAAAACATGTAGCCTGTTTTATAGTAACCCAATGCATGCTTCCAGTATAAACACAAATGATGAATAGCCTCAAGCAGAGAATTAAGCAACTCTGGATGTTTCCTAGTTCAGTCAACCAAGAGAAAAATTAAAATACAGAAATCAGAATTATAAGCACCATAGTAAATAGACTAGTGATGATCACTAAATCATCCACTTACAAGAACTAGTAAAAATCAGGCTGTGAGGAATGGGAAGAAAATGTAGAAGCTTAACACTGACTCTATTAAGTACATTTTAAGTTGACGGAAAAAAGATACAAAATTTATTTTTCCTCTACTTTAGAACTTTTAGGAATATCTCTAACAATTAAGAAATACTTAACAGACGTTCATAAATTCCTTTACTTTCCTTTTATATTAATGAATGACTTAAAAGCCTCAATTGTACAATATAATACCATCTTCTAGAACTATTTGTATCTAGAGATACACCTCACATAGTTATAAATTTTTTTTGGTGGTAATGAGAACTTTTAAGACCTACTCTGTTTAGCAAGGTGCAAATACACAATACAGTATTGTTCACTGTAGTTACCATGGTGTACATTAAGTCCCCCAGACTTACCAATCTTCTAACTGGAAATTTGTACTGTTTCCAAGGGTGATTCTATTTCCTTTCCCTTGTCTTTTTCTTTGTTTCATTTATCATTTTAATAAAAATAAGCTCATTATTCAAAATAACAAAATAAAACTTCACCCTTATCAGGGAAAAACTCAAGTTTAAAAGTTCTGCTTTATTATCATAAATTCAGGACATTACATCCTAATATTTCCTCTATTGGCAATGTGAAGAAAATGATTTTTGTTGCACTTAAAATACTGTATTAATTTCTTTTTAGACTACTCATACATTAAGCAGTCATGTCTTACCTTCTGAACATACAAAACACCAGCTCACATTAACATGCTCATGATTTCGGCAGCCCCGCCGAGGGGTAAAGTGATTAGGACAGATGATACTATTAGATGCAAGGATCTTGGACCCAGCAGCCAGGCAAAAGTCATTGGCATGGTATGCCACAGGGCAACGGACACAGCGCATCAGACGACCTAAAATTACAAGAAGCAGGAATACCAGAGTAGCAGAAGAAAATCAAAGGGATTAAATATAAAAACAACATGAGTTATTGAAATCTCTTTGTCAGCACTGAGAAAATATCATAAACAGAAGGAAGCACTACTAGGATAAAGGATCATAAAACATAATTCACTATGAAAAAAGCTCAGTTGGGAGCTATGTGGTAAGTTGCCACAAAGAGTCAGATCTCACGACTGTTAAGTAAGCCTGCCTCACCAAGAAAAACCCTATTTAATTCATTGTCTGGACTCCTAGGAAACCTGGAATCAGCCTCAAACTAAATAGGAGGGATGTGCACAATCAAATAAGATAATAGGCCAGCTGGGGGGCGCCTGGGTGGCTCAGTTGGTTAAGCCTCCGACTTCGGCTCAGGTCAGATCTCACGTTCGTGGGTTCGAGCCCCACGTCAGGCTCTGTGCTGACAGCTAGCTCAGAGCCTGGAGCCTGCTTGAGGTTCTATGTCTCCTTCTTTCTCTGACCCTCCCCCTCTCATGCTCTGTCTCTCTGTATCAAAAGTAAATAAAACATTAAAAAAAAAAAGATAATATGCCAGCTGGAAGGGATAAAGACTAATAATATTGCTTGGTACTATGTGATTCTTACAGCTTGAACTTTAAGGTGAATGAACCCCTTCCAGATAAAATATGTCCTCTAACATACATCACCAACCAGAAACCATTACCAAATCAACTAAATGCATCTACAACAGCAACTGAAAATGGGAAGGTAAGCTGATGGCTAAATTGTAATTTTGATCAAGCAAGTTAAACTACTGTACTTAAGATTGATGAAATCTATAGGCCCAGGGAATCATATTACAAAAGGTACTTACAGTCTAATTAAAAGCAAAATTAAAACACTGCTATATTTTTCCTGCTCAATCCCTTATGGAGAAGTGAGGGCTCCTTGGGCACATAAGCATTTAGTAGTAGAGACACAATATTTGACATAGGAAAATTAGTAAGAGATCCTATTATTATTGAACAGAAATAAATGATTGTTTCCCCAATAGAACAGACCTAAAAACTTGAGTTTACCTACATCTACAGGCAGTTTTGAAAACCTTGGCTCTCAATCTAACTATAATGCAGGAAAGAGGTTTCCGGATAGAAGCTTCCATTAAAAAAAAAAAACAAAAAAACAAAACAAAAACCTTAGTTCTACCCTAAATTCATGCCTGAATGATATCACATCTGACAACCATAGATATAAAAGGTCCACAGGAAAAGAACACACTTTGGTCTAACAGAGTAGAGGGAGAAGACATGCAGCACAACATTTTCTCAAACTAAGTATCACATGAAATCCAAATATTTCAAACCACCACAGAACACTAGGACTCCACAGAATACGATGTGGGAACTGCTGGACTAGTCCATTATTCTCTCTCACACATAAAATGCTCATACGCTGACAAAAGCTAGAGAGGCCATGAAGAGACATGCCAGAGAGCACCTGGAAATACATATTGCCAATGGAAGCAAGGTTCTTATAATTAGACCGATCCATGTGAGAAAACCATACCTTTAGATGCAGAAACACTGGCTGGATTAGCAGCATGGCAGGTTATACAGATGTGGAGGGAGCACCGGAAGCCCTTGTTCTGCATAACAGTAGGTGGATATTTCTGGACACACTCTTCATGGTAAAACTTTCCACACAAGGGCAAAAGGCACCTTTTAACATCTTCCCCACTCTGCTTACAAACAAAACAGGTATGGATTCCTGGGAAACAAAAATAAAGTAATAAATTAATACCAACTCAAGAGCTCCTCCAATGTTAAAGCATTAGATGAAAGTTTGTAAGTACACAATTCTGTACTAGGTTCCAATATGAGGTATGTATATGCGTGTTGAGTATGTGCCGGGGGGTGGGGGTGATTCCCATACCACCAAGCAATTCTCCAATACCAGCTGGGTGTCTTACAATTCAATTTAATTCTGAGATTATATATCTGCA
This sequence comes from Suricata suricatta, assembly GCF_006229205.1. Taxonomy (NCBI): domain Eukaryota; kingdom Metazoa; phylum Chordata; class Mammalia; order Carnivora; family Herpestidae; genus Suricata; species Suricata suricatta. The sequence continues at coordinate 84,562,653 of NC_043705.1, forward strand.
TGTAACATCACACCCCACAGGTTAATGACCCAGTTCTACAAGACTGCCCTCGCCCCCATCTTCAGATGCCAGTCTCAAGTCCAAGTTGTCACCTATACTTCTGACTGGGTTCAGAGGTTCTCATGACCCTGTCTTCCTCAGGATTGATTAATTTGCTAAAATGGCTCACAGAACTTAGAGAAACATTTTTATTTACTCCATCACCAGTCTATAACTCATGAACAGTTAGATGAAAGATATGAATACAGCAAGATATGAGGAAAGGGTGTGGAGTTTTTATTCCCTCTCCAAGAGGCAAAACTTTCTTCTGAATCTCTACATGCTCACCAATCATTCAGAAGCTCCCTTTTAGGTTTTGATGGAAATTTAATTGCATAGGCATAGCTGACTAAACCTCTGGCCAGTGTGGACTGATTCAACCTCCAGCCCTCTTTCCTTGCCAGATACTAGGTGGGTAGGATGGAAACTTCTAGTCCTCTAATCAGGGTGGGTTCTCATGGCAATCAAGGCTCTATCCTTAGGCATGTCTTTCATTAACATAAAATACACACAAAGGACATCTTTATCACTCTCACCCCTTAGGAGAGGCCAAGGTCTTGGGAACTCTGTGCCATAAAGACCAAAATATAAATTTCTTAATATAAATCACAATATCAGAGTAAAGAACTTTCTACGAGACTGATTAGGATGAAAACATGAACCCAGTGAACAATCAATCACCACTGAGAAACTCTTGATAATACTTGCTTACCGATGTGACACAAGAACTGCATATTACCTATGAAGTATTCCTACCAGAAGAAAACTGACCTGAAATGAATTCAGCCTCTAGATCTAACTACAAGTTCCCAGGAAGTATGAAACAGGTAGAGGAAGACGTAAAAAGGACACCTCAAAGATGCAATCAACCAAATTTACAATGTGGAAAACTGAGCAGGACAAATGGCCATTATTTCAACAAATAAATGACAATGAGAAATAGAGTGGGAGTAGTAGTGTAGATTAAGAGAAATTTAAGAGACATCAAACAATACAATAAAGGAAATCTTATCTGGATCTTGATTCAAATGCTGTAAAAAGACATCTTTGAAACAAATGGGAAAAATTTTAAATGGGTCTGGGTACTGTATAATTTTGCTACACATTAGAGATATTTTTTTAAGTAGTAACTGTTAGATCTTTTGAAATGTATGGGTAAACAGAGGCAGAACACTGAGCTACTGAAGCTAAGTGATGAATAAAGGGGGATTCTTTACACTGTTCTACTTTTATAAATGTCTGAAGTTTGTTCTTTCTTTTTCTTTCTCTTTCCTTCCTTCCTTCCTCTTTCTTTTCTTTCTTTCTTTCTTTTTCGATGTTTATTTTTGAGTGAGAGACACCTTGAGTGGGGTGGGGCAGAGAGAGAAGGAGACACAGGATAAAAGTAGGCTCACTCTGAGCCTGTCAGCACAGAGTCCAGCAGAACTCACAAGCCCTGAGATCGTGACCTGACGCAAAGTCAGACGCTTAACCAACTGCGCCACCCCAGTACCCTGGATGTCTGAGGATTTCTGTAATACAAAGTTTAAGGAATAAAAAAAAAAGGTACCTTTCTCTGAGAAGCAATAAAATATAAAGGAAAAAGCCCAGAATTGAGAGACAGATCTGAACATGAATCTTGCCTTTGACATGTGCTGGAAATAGAAGCTCATTAAAATAGCCCACCTCACCTACAAATAGTAAATTCACCCAGCCAATCATGATTTTAGGAAAAACTTTTAATTATGCATTTGTAAAGAAGCAAACTACTTACTGCCTAATGCTGAGTAACTGGCAGCCAATATTAGATTAGAATAACCTAAACTACAGGGCAGTCACTCCACATCAGGAAAATAGGATGAGCCACCAACACTAAGAAATGACTCCTTTATTCTTACTCTATTCATCTTTACTAAAACCAGAGTAATATTTCCTATCCTCAAATATAGTAACTCTTTACCTTAGGTCATATACAAAAACTAACTCAAAATAGACCATAGACCTAAATGGGAAACCTAAAACTATAAAATTTTCTTTAGAAAAAAAAAAAAAAAAAAAGCTTTGTGACATTGGATTACGAAGATTTCTTCAATTTGACACCAAAGCAAAAGACCAAACTAATAAAATGAACTTCATGAAAATTAAAAACTGCTCTTCAAAAGACACCATTAAGGAAATGAAATACCAACCCATAGATTGGAAGAATAATTTTAGAAGTATGTAGCAGATAAAGAACTTGGGTTCATAATATACAACAGGCTCTTAAAACTCAAAAGTAAGAAAATAAACCACCTAATTAAAAAAAAAAAAAAAAGATTTGAACTGACACTTCATCAAGATGACAAAAAAGCACATTAAGATGCACAGGGGAGCATGCGTGGCTCAGTTGGTTGAGCATCTCACATCAGCTCAGGTTATGATCTTATGGTTCCTGAGTTTGAGCCATGCTGTCAGAGCATAGCCTGCTTTGAATCCTCTGTACCCGCCTCTCTGCCCCTCCCCTGTGTGCACTCTCTCAAAAATAAACATTAAAAAATGTTAAAAAAATACATGTACAAATAAAAATAAAAAATATATACAAATATCATTTGTCATTAGGATTTGTACATGAAAATCACAATGAGGGAGAACCTGGGTGGCTCAGTGGGTTAAGCATAGGACTCCTGATAGCAGCTCAGGTCATAATCTCATGGTTCATAGGATGGAGCCCTGCATTAGGCTCCACACTAACAGAGTGGAACCTCCTTGGGATTCTCTCTCTCTCAAAATAAATACTTAAAAATAAAACCACAATGAGATACCACTACACATCTTCAGAAGGGCTGAATTTAAAAAGACTGAAATACCAAGTGCTGATGAAGATGTGGAAGAACTGAAACTGTCATGCATTACCAACTGAAATTTAAAATGGTGCAAACACTTTGCGCAACAGTTTGAATGTTTCTTAAAAAAATTAAACATATACCTACCATGCCATTCCACCCTTACGTATTTACACAAGTAAAAAGAAAATGTGTCCATCCAAAGACTTGAATGTTCACAGCAGCTTTATTAGTAATACCCCAACCTAAGAACAACCCAAATGTATATCAATAGATGAATGAATAAACCAACCATGATATATCCATACAATGGCATATTACCCAGCAATAAAAAAGAATGAACCTGTGACAATGTTGTTCAATCTCAAATTAACTACGCTGAAGGATGGTTTCACAGGTGTTATATATGCACACAGACATATATATGTCAAAACTTATCAAACTACACTTTGTGCAGTTTATTGTACCTCAACTATACCTCAATAAAGCTATTTTATGATAGAGAATGAACTACTGATACACATATTAACATAGACGAGCATCAAAAACATTACTGGACCCAGACACAAAAAACTATATACATTCTGTTCCACTTATATATATGAAACTCTTAAAAAGGACAAATTTAATGTGTAGTAACAGGAAGCAGATCATTGTTTGCCTGAAATAAGATTTGGGGGAGTGATGGAGAAAAGGATCAACTGTTATAAGTACAAGGGAACCTTCTGAAGTGATGGAAATGTTCTACATCTTCATTGTGGTTGTAGTTATACGGGTGTATATACATTTTATCAAAACCTATAAAAACCTATATGAATGAATGAATTTCATAGTAGGTAAATTATACTTCAGTGAGGCTAATTTACAAAAATAGCTTTGCCTTAACTTGGTCAGAGAATATCACATTATAATAAAGATAAGACCAGTGGGGCATGTTGGGGGGCTCAGTCAGTAAGGCATCCAACTTTGGCTTAGGTCATGAGCTCGCAGTTCACGAGTTCAAACCCCACACTGGGCTCTATGCTGACAGCTCAGAGCCTAGAGCCTTCTTCAGATTGTCTCCCTCTCTCTCAAAAATAAAATAAAACATTAAAAAAAAGAAAAATATAAGACTAGCAAAACTGGATCATTTGCACAAAAGGCAAGCTCTAAGATTAGGATAAAAGATACGTGCATACCAAAACATTTTCCCCCCAAGTTTCATTTATAAGACTAGATGGCACTATTTTCCATAATGACCAAAAATGCACCATGCAAGAGGCAAAATGACCCACAACTATCTTGTCTTCCAACTCTTATTTGCATACTGCTAAAAGTAATAGTAGAAAGATGAGATAATGTGATAGAGCCACTTATTTACAGACCAAGTTAATTCTGTCTCTTATTCCCACAGGAGTTATTCTAAACCTACACTCTAACCTTCAAGCAAGAGACCACCTTTCCTCATCATTCTTACCAAACTAAGGAAAAACTTCGGCTTCCTTCTTCTGCCCCACCACTTCAAGGAACATTCCTGTTTTAACTTCTTGCCTCTTCTAAATTATTCTCTCCTGTCTAACTGTACTCCACTAATTATTCCCTCTCCTTTTACAAGAATTTCTCTATGTGGTTTTTAAACCTTAACCTACAAACACTCAAGACATTCTTCCTCTTGACCCTATAATATCCTCCTTTCAACTACTGCCCCCTTTCCCATGGATATCAGGCTTCTGTAAGAAATACTGTATGCTGCTAACCAGTCACCCTTCAACCTGGTTTAGTATGGCACCCTCTGGCAAAAACGTCAAGCCTCTTCCCACTGCCAAATACAACAGCCTTTTTGCAGAACCGCCCTGGTCTCTCTGCCACATCTGCTGCTGCTTATGACACCTCACTGTCCCTGGCTTCATGGCCAATCTCTGACTAGCTCCTCCTCACCTTCTAGTAGTTCTTCTACACAGGCATCCCCTAAGTAGCGTTGTCAGCTAGCTTCTTACGCTACACATGCTTTCTTTGTGGGCAGGATCATTGACACTGATGGTTTTAATGACTTAGGAGTGAAATAGCTGTCATCCCCCATTTTTTTTAATTACATAAATGCTGTTAACATTCACATATAATGCTGAAGAAAGAACAATCTCCTTAGCATAGCCTGTGAGGTACTTTACAGGCTAGTTCCATCTGACCATTCTTATTTTCTGGCCCAATCTCTACTGAGCCAGAATAATTCTCAAAATAGGTCTTTCTTTTTTTGGTAAACAGTTTTGTTGATATATGATATACACACAGAAAAGTACAGCATCCTAAGTGTATAGTTCACAAATAACGATAAAATAAACTCATTTATGTAAGCACCACTCAGCTTAAGAAATAGAAAACACGGACAGTAATCCAGAAACCCTCCTTGTCACTATCAATGCCTCTTCTCTAAAATATCTTAAACTCTAAACACCCAAAGCCTTCTACTTTAATTATTGGACCTTCTGTCTCCCCCTCCCTACACCAATGTCCATGTCTCTCTTAAAGTCAAGCTCAGTTATTTTTCTCTGTGGCACTGGTTCATCTTTGTTTACATATCACTTTAAATGTATCTCTACTGTAATACTTTTGCATCATTATTATACCATTCAGTCATTATTCACTTGGTATTCTTTTCTACAGGCAAAGATCACAAAGCACCTATCTGTGTCTGTAGCAACTAGTTCAGTATTGCCACAAAAACAGTGTATCCAATAAATGTTGGGAATTTTTCCTGAAAAACTTAAAACTCAAACCATCTTTGGAAGAAGACCCTTCTATATCTACTTCACCTGTGCGACATTCATTGCAGATAAATTTTCCTCTCGGCATCTCAGTTAATCCAAGGCACTCCAGGTGGAAAGCCCCACAGCACTGAGCCTCACATAACAGCAGTTCACCCAGTTTCTCACAGTTCTGTTAAGAGAAAGAAGACAGGTATGTCTATGGAAAAAGGATTTTTAAAGTCTCAAGCAGAAGACCTTCATGATGGCAAAGATTAAGTAGCAGCTTTCTGGAAAGCAGAAAGCCCTCTCTTTATTCAGCCAATGTTTAGTGATTAACTCCTCTATGCCAGGTACCACAGTGTCCCCTGGCTTTCACGGTTCATATATTCTATAAATAGAAAATATAAGTAAACAAACAGGAAACATGCCAAATAATAAGATTAGGTAGAGAATTCAAATAGTTATTTTGGATTGGACGATTAGGAATAGCCTCTCAGAAAGGGTTCTGAACTACAAGTCAGTCACATGATCAAACAGGAAGCCCAGTACAGAAAGTCCACAGATAGGAAAAACTATGTCATGTCTAAAAATCATAAGGAAAATCAGTGGACTAAAGTGAACAAAAGTTAGAAGTGGTAGAAGATGAGGTAAGAAAAAGGAAACAGCCTGATTGTGTGGCCTTACACATTATGGTGCAGCTTCAGATTTTATTGTTTTTACAAAGATGTACCATTAGAGGGCTTTACGAAGCGAAGGCTAAAATAAAATACTCATTTAAAAACTACATGGAAAATAAGTTCAAGAATGAGATATGTGAGAACAGTATCAAAGAGCCAATCAAGGAAGCTACTATAATAGTTCAAGCAAGATTAGCTAGACATGGGTTGTAAAAGAGACCCAAAAGCGCTCTACTCAAGGTCTGAACAACCTTTGAGATACATCTACAACCATCTCAGAGAAGTCACCTTTCTAAGATGATCTCATCTAAGATAGGGTGCCATTTTTGATTAGGCCTTAAGAAATAAAGATCTGGGTCTGTTTTAAAACACTGTAAGATTTGTGAAAGTTCTACAAATTCTCAACATTTGTTACTTTTATCCCTCTAACACCCAAACTTGTTTCCCCATACTGATTAGCAGAAAAATATAAAAATGACAAAAAGTCTTATACTTATTATGTAAGACAAGAAAGAGGAAAGGTGATTAGGCGGCCTAATATGTTTACGAACCCAAAAAACAGAACTGGTCTTGGCCACTTAACATCATAACTTAATAAACAAATGAGTAGGAGAACTTTGGGGGGAAAGCCAGAGGTAGCCAGGGATTAAGAGCAGACAGATCTCAATGTCTTAATCAACCTATAGTATAAATTAGTCTTATTAAACTTTGTCTATTCCATTATCCTCTATTCACACAGAAACTGAAAAATGCCATGTTTTGTATAGTCACAGTACCAGTGATACCAGCTTTTATGTACAATAAACAAATTTCTTTTCATCATTTAAACAGGACAACTTCAATTATAATACATAGCAAAGATTAATGTTTTCAAATTAACCAAATGTTATGGACTAACCTTTAATTGAGATGACTATGTAATTCATTTTTCAAATTGGTAACCATGTTAGTGAAAGTACATGATATTAATAAATTAATATATTATATATATTTTATGTAATATATTATATATAAATAAAATAAATCTGATTTATTTTATTTAAAATAGAGTGAACCAAAAAGATTTAAAAAAAGAGTGAACCAAACAATGCAGAGCCTTAAGGCCACTATACCTTTAACCATTTTTTATTGATAATCATGTGGGCGTACAATCTCTAAGGACTAACACTGTGTTTGCGTGCTCATTTGAATATGATCACCCTTTTTTATGTAATAGTGAAAATGAACAAAGGAACCAAGTTGAAATTCTTGTTCATCACAGCATATTCTGGGCGTGGGCCATTTTTATTTTGTAGCTGTTTCAATTAGAAAAGAGGGGAAAAAACCCAAGTACCATCATTTTTTAAATATACCAGCTTCCAAGAATTTATACAGGTAAATCAAGCCCATAAAAAGAAAGCATAATCAAAGCATCCATTTAAGTGACTCTACTCTTGAGTCTGATAAAGGCTCTTTACACAGAGGCATCACAACATAGTGGTTAAGTCTCTAAAGCCAGAGTGCCCGGGTTTCAATCCTGGCTTCGCTGTGTGGCTATAAGCAAGCTATGTTACATATTTATGCCTCAGTTTTCTTGTCTATAAAAGTAAGGGTAATAGTGGCAATCTACTTTACAAGACTGTTATGACTGTATTACGCAACTTAAAGCAATGGAACCTCTTGACACATAGTAGGCACTATAAAAATACTTATTAAGAGATGAAAAAGGCTTCTCTTAAAAGACAAGCAAGCAATGAAAATACAAGTGGGCAACATCTTCTACCTGACAAACATTCTCCTTGAGTGCAGCTCCTCCACCTCGTTCGCCCTGCAGCTTTTTAGATGCCGGCATCCCATGATCGTTCTCTACACCCTCCTCAATGGTCTCCTTAGGGCTTGCAGCCGTTCTGTGTGTCATCAGTTCTCCCTTGCAGAGAAAAAATAATGTCCCATATCTGTATTATTCATGTCTCCTCCATCTGACCCCCGCCCTCTGGGCTGCTATTTGTCTAGCCATTAAGCACTTACAGATGTTCAGCCAATCACGCGGGCGGACTGCATGCAATGTTAGTTCTAACCCTGCTGTGATTGGGCGGGTAGTGGGCGCCTCATGCCCTGCCACTAACTGCTCTGAGGCTGTTCCACTGGAACTTTTTGAGCTGTTCCATTTTAAGGTTTCACTAAGGGAGAGAAAACATTCTTAAGTTTATTTGATTACTTATTTGTCCTTCCAAGATCAGTGTTTCCTAAATAATGCCCACCTTGGGCATTCTATTCAAATTATCCTGGAAAGAAACACTCTGTATCATAATGTGTAATGCTGACTTGACTTGTTCTAATTCTCTTTTGAGTTGAAAAGCCAGAAAGCATCAATGGCTGCATTGATGCCTTATAAGGAAATGGTTTTAAATCTACCTTTGTTTCCTTAAAGTCAATGTTTACAAATATTATTCTAAAATTAGGCAGATGTCGGTTTCAAGAAATAAGTAAATGAGTTTCCTTCCCCTCTAATCATAGCAGTCTCAACTATTGAAGGGCAGTATGAAAGTTCACTCAGACTATATGGTTACTTGGCATTGTGCTCTTTGGTTGTAGAAAAAGCTTACTTTGGATGAAACAGTTATAAAATTCATCAGACACCTAGAGCATAGGATGTTAAAGATCATACCCATAGTTGCCATAAATTGTCTTCCCTGACTTTTACTAGCATCAGGCTCTCCTTTTACTCCAGGATTCCCTATAGCTTTTCATTAGCTGTTTCAGTTGAACATTATTCTTAACTCAAGGGAAAGAGGGACATGGCCTCTACTGTGAAAAGTAGATCTGCTTTGGAAGGTTAAAAGATGAGGAACTGAGTAATACCTCTGAACCTGGAGCTTCTTTTGATGAGTCATCATTTTTCATTTTTTTACAATGCACCTTGGCCGTACCATGCCTCTGTCGTTTTCGCTTCCTAGGTTTATCAAATATCTTGGTAGTGCCTATGACAAGAAAACAGGTATTACCTCCTGACTAATCACTTACATGTCCAAGAACTCCTATCCTCAACTAAAAGGACCTCATAGAATTATGGAATGTTAGAGCGAAAAACCAATCAAAACCCATTTAATTCCCCAACTTGGTACATGAGGAAAAAAGGCACAGAGAGGGGGAGATTTACCCATGACTATATAATTAGTTGGGAAAATATCTACACATACATAAATTCTGCCTCATACACATTAAATAGTAAATGTATAAGTAGGTTAAAACAATTTCATTTTACATGATTGAAATGAAAAACTTTGTAATTCCTCAAAGGACTTTAATATCCTATAGATGGGGAGGAAATACATTTAGTAGTCAGGAAAAGATACTAAAACCCGACCTCCACAATTAAAGTCAGTAAATTATAGCAGTATATAATTTAAGGATTAAGATGAAAAGCCGAAATACATAACATCTAGCTTGAGGAAAGGGGGGGGAATCTCCCCTAATACATTCAGTAGCTTAAAGGATATTCAGCAATGGTACTATAACCTTCAACATTCAACAATTTAAAATATCTGGCATATGTACAATATGAAATTCCAGTCTCTCCCTCATTGTTATAGAAATATCAAGGAAGCTGAAGTAATACTTCATAAAATATTCCAGGATAATTAGGCTAGGTATCAACATGAAGGCTGGACTTTGGAAAATTGGAAAACTGACTTAGTGCTCTCTTCTTGGGACTGCCTGATAGAGATGGGGAAGCTCTGCTCTCAAAGCTGCTGACTGCCTATAACTAAAAGAATAACTAATAGAATAGCAGAATCAAGTTTCAAGAATCAAAATTCTCAGGAGTTGAAATAGATGAAATTTATAAAAGACAAAGTACAAGTTTTAGGTTTTACAAAAACTGGAGTACAAAAGTATAAAACAGAACTGATATTTTGAGGGTTTTTTTAAAGCAAGCAAACTGACTAAATCTATGAAATTATATTTGGACACAAGATTAACCTAAGTGAACATACTGCTATCTGTACTTACTTTCTAGAAAACTTAATAATCATGGGTCACATTTAAAGATGTGCTCATTTAAGATCATATGCAATATAACCTTCCCGTGATACCGTCTGCTCGCACATCTGATGCTGTGTGCTCAAATCTGGCTAACATTTCAGATATGACAGTAATCGATAAATGGCAATGGCAGAAGAATGATCAAAGTAACAGAAAGAGTTGGCATATAGAAAATGTGGGGTCTATAACAAGATTGTAGTGTGGCAATGAACGTGGTCAGGTCTGGATTTAGATCTCCCAACTCTGCCACCTCTTTCATCTTCACATTACTCTATATAGGGATAGTATGGATAATACCCTAGTTCTCGATAATGCTTTAGATGGATTAGAAGTTAACCGTCCTAAGCAAAAGAACTGAGCAAATGACCTAATAGAGTAAATGCTCAGATACTGTTTTAGTACCTGTTACTCAATAAAGAGCTGTCCATTCCCCCAATAGGCAGAACCAAGATTACCGAGTCTAAGTTTCAAGAGTCAGATTCAAAAACAATATAAAAGATTTCTAAGCCCTTAAGAAGCAACCACAATGGACCAGACTGAACTGTAAGCTCCCCTTTTCAAGCATATACTCACTCAGCAAAGATTATAGATGGGGGGACCAAAAAAAAAAACCCCAAAAAGCAAACACAGAAAACAAAAACAAACTAAGACTATTTGAGAAAGACTGGCTTAGATGACTTGTAATTTACCTCTCAACTCACATTCCATTATTTTCTGTCCTATAGAATAAAAATTGAATCAAAGCCAAGAAAGTATTGATAGAGTAAGAGAACCTTCTAATAAGAAAATTAAGTAGCTCATTTTTCTCTATTTTTCCTACCAATTCCTTACTCTAATAGAATTCTAATTCCAGGATTCTAAATTCCAAATACATATTTCTAATTTCAGCATGAAGCTGAAGATGACCATCCAATTTTTTAGTGTCAGGCATTCTACTGGGAAGCATATTTTAGACAAACAAGTCTTTTTTTTTTTTTAAGTTTACTTATTTATTTTTAAGTTAATCCCTACACCCAATGTGAGGCTCAAACTCACTACTCTGATATCAACAGTCACTTGCTCTTCCAACTGAGCCAGCCAGGAGCCCCTTGGGCAAACAAGTCATAGAAGTTGCAACCTCAGTGGTTGTGTTACATATGTAATATATGTAACAACTTTTCTAGTTAGCTGACAAAGTGCTTCATGGTTGTTTCTGCATTACATTTTCTCAAACATTTAAATCTCAAAAATACGCACCTCCACCAAACTCTTTAGAATGAGATGCAGCACGTGATTCATTAATGTCATTCTCCAAGTGACCAGCTTCATAACACTACAAATAAATAGAATGCAACAGGTTTACAAAAGAATAGAAAATAAACCCTTTACATTATATGCCAAAAGTTGAACAGTCTATTATCACAGATACAGAAATCCTGGCTGCATTAAAAGTAAAAAACAAAAAAAAAGCAAGCAAGCAAGCAAGCAAGCAGTATAACAGTAATGGATTGAACAGAAACTACATGGGCAAAGACATGAGATAAAACACAACAGCAACAAAAACACAACTCCACAAGACTCATACAAACACATACTCCTTTAAAAATAGGGGATAAGAGGTGGGTGGGCTTATGCAGCAACTCCCAATATGTCAAGCAGATACAGAACGGTGCTCTGAAGTGACCAAGAAACCAGACCCATGATCTCTGTTCTATTCCATACCACCCTATATTTAAAAACTATCTTCTTAAAACTGCATTTATAGCCATTATTTTTACAAAACCTATTTATTTGTTGAATTCTAAGTATTAAAGAGCTCTGAATCAGTGCTCACTTCAGCAGCACATATACTCGAATGCTCTGAACCATAGAATGTCTTTCTGCTATAAGTGGCTGAAGGTTAATGTTAATGAAAGCAACGTTAAAATTCAAAACAAAACACTTAAATATCAAGAGTAATTTCTTGCATGTTTTATTTCCCTACTAATAACGTCTGTGTAAATTAGTGCCAGCCCAAGAAAACATCTCCTACAATAAAAATATTCTTCAACATGACTGTAAAAACAAAATTAAGTGCCAAAAGAAAGTCAACATAATGGATGCTATTCTTGCTGTAAAAGTCCTAAAGCTTGGAGTGAAAACAAGATAAAATACAGCAGCAAATTTAAAAATGCTCACTATATAGATTAATCAAACCATCATTCAATGTATGTCAATTAAATATCAATAAAACAGGGGTGAGGGGAATCATTCACTTAATTGGCCCAAATTCTGATTTTCTTTAAAATTTGTCATTATCCCGCCTCCAGCAGTGATGCCATAGCCTTACATAATTCATCTTGTATAATACTACTAAATTTATCAACTGATTGCAAATGTCCCTTCCACACTCAAAATACTCAACTGAATCCCAGTTTCCCTGTGGCCCTTACAATCTACCTCTTCCAACAATCTTGAAAGTGGCTAAGATTTGAATAAGACAGAGCCAGGGGAGAAAGCACTGCAGAAGGAGACTATGACAGCCTTACAAGTGTAAGGTGCAATGAGACGATGATGATTCAGAGACATGATACTGTCACTGATCACTGTACAAACTGCGATAAAGTTCAGAGAGTAGATGAACCTAAGAACTGGAAAGTCGGTGTCTTAAGACATGGATTGAGAAGAATAAAAAAAGTAAAGGATATAATCCAGCCTTTAACATAAGGCACAAAAACAAAATATTGAGTTTACATTTATATGCTAATCAACATGGGCGAAAATCTAAAAAAACAAAACTGGGGATCTCAATATAAAATTAAATGATAGAAGGCTGCTATACCTAGTAAAGACACAAACCTCAAATTATTTGTGATGTGGGCAATCTCCATTTTTTTTCTTTAAAGAAAAAAATTTAACAGGAAATCTGTGCATACTAACAACTGAATTTCTAACACTTTCTGACACACATATGGGCAACAGGATGTTTCTTAAAAATTAATATCTAGCTATTATCATTATAGAATTAGGAAACAATTTTCTATCTCCATCTACTATTTAATGATGCTTTCTTGGCTAATGAAAACCAAGTCTGCACACTCAAAAACTTAAGTTCAAATGTTTCTATCTGATTTATAATTGCGTTGAGTCTTTTCTGAGCTATTATGCAGACAAGGCAATGGGATAAGAGTAGGTTAGTGGCCTACAGAGACAGAAATAAAGTAGAAATCAGGGAAGAAGTCTTGAACCCGGAAAAGAAATGACAACAAACACAAATTTCACTCAATCTTAAAACCTTTTATCATTTTCATTTGAAAAGAGAATCTAAATAAAACCAACTGATACACATGTCCACACAAATGCAAAAACACTTTAATACAGGATCTCTTAGACCAAATGAATATCCTCTAACAGTCTGTATTTTCTATGTTAAGTGTGCATCAATGTTGCTAAGTGTTACTAAAAGATTGTTTCTAAAATCACACATTTCCATTTGGTTTAATCATATTTTAGAATGGACTGAAGTATCTTACCTTTTTAGAAAGGCCAAGATCCCCTTTCTTGGGCATAAATCCAGGGTCTAAATCATTGGATTCAAGAAGTTTCTTAGTTGGTTTTCTCTGACGTTTACTTTCATAATTTCCTGAAATGCAGGTATCTTTTCATTAGGTAATTTTGAAACTGGGTACATGCTAATTTAAAAAACTCTACATGCCACAGAAAAATGAATCACCATATTTTTATGATTTCCTCCTCATTTTCTGGGTAGGAACAGGATAGGAATGTATTTATTCTAAAATATTGTTAACATAAAAGAAAATACTTCTCAATGCAGATACAAACTAATGTGAAGATGTTTTCATATAGAACTTAAAGGAAAAATCAAAAGGGCAGGACTGCTTTTATAATAATTAATTGGCAGTAAGGTCAAAAGAATAAGGTGGAGCCTGAAATCAGGCATAAGAGCACCAAGGTTATAAATTTTATTCTGCTCCAAAACAAATAAAAGAGACATTTACTTTGTAGGGCTGTTCTTAAGAATTATACAAAAGAGCCTAAAAACAGAGGTTGGTACATAAATAGATAATGAAATAGTAACTATTATTATTACTCTTTTTTAAGGTCTTTTTGGTTCTTCTGCCTTGATCAATAAGCACAACTGTGATGCCTTTATTTTAGGAATAATATCATAAGCTATTGTTAGGAATGTAAAAAAGTTACATCCAAAATTTTCCTTGGGTTTCTATAATATTTAAGAATCAGAAGGTAAATTAAAGACCATATGTGTAGACCCAACTCCCAACAGGTTGACATGTATATAAAGAATGATAAAATGATAATCAACTGGTAATTAATTTCAAGGGAATATTTACAATTAGCTGCTTACTATGTGTCAGGTAAATTACATTATGATGTCCATTTTATATATGAGGAAAGAAGTTGAGAGGTTAAACAACTTCCTAAGTAACACAAGGATTGGTAGAGCCAGTATCTGAAGCTTAAGTTTCATGTGTTTATTGTAGTGTGTAGTGCCCCTCCCCTAGACCCTGTTATACTGAGTGCTGACACACATGGTGGTTGATCTACAGTCTTGATAAGCAACAGTGGACAGTGTACCACCAATTCACGGTCCCTGAATTACATTGAATTGGCCAGCACTTTGGGGATTTCCCACGACAGAAGTGGGTAGTTTGATGTATAGAGATACACTATTGGCTTTTCATTGCAACATACTAAAATCCTATCCACTTACATACTGAGACCCCATCTCCATCTTACCTGGTGTTTTAACTAGCAATTCCTCAGACTCAAGGGCAGGCCGTGGAGAGACTTCCGGAGCCACAGGCACAGACAAGGTCAGCTGTGGCAACTCAGCATGTCCACCTCCAAGTTCTGACTGAGCCAAGGGCCCTTCCAAAAACGGAGCCTCCCTTTCAAGAACTGGAGGCTCTTCTTTGGTTGAAATCAAAGAATTCTCATCCACCCGCTTGTTCTGAGCACTAGATCGACATCGGGCTAAAAGGCTTTCCTCTTCACAGCGGGAACTTACCTAAGGGCAAAAAACAGAAGTAGAATCCATAGACCAAAGTTGCTGTAATTCGGGTGTTAAAAACAGTAATGTACTTAAAAATGAAATTCTGACACATGCTACAACATGAATGAACCTTGAAGACATTATGCTAAGCGAAATAAGCCAAACATAAAAGGATGAATATCATATGAGTCCACTTATATGAGGTAACTAGAATAGTAAAAGTTCATAGAGACAGAAAATAGAACGGTGGTTGTCAGGGGCTGAGAGGAAAATAAGTGGGAAGTTATTCTTTAATAGGTACAGAGTCTGAATTTGCCAACATGAAAAAAAAATCTAGAGATGATGGATGGTGGTGATGGTTGCACAACAATGTGAACGTACTTAATGAAGAGAACTTGTACACCTAAAAATGTCTACAAATCGAAATTTTATATGTATCTTACTATAATTTTTTAAAAAGGGAAAAATGCAATTAATATATACTAAAGCCATAAAAATTCTTTAAAGCCATAGTGATAATCCTCCCTATCCACAAAAGTATTTTTTGAATGTTCATTTATTTTTTAATTTTTTAAACATTTATTATTGAGAAACAGAGACAAAGCATGAGCAGGGAAGTGGCAGAGAGAAGTAGAGACACAGAATACAAAGCAGGCTCCGAGCTGTCAGCACAGAGTCTGACACAAGGCCCAAACCCACAAACTGTGCGATCATGACCTGAGCCGAAGTTGGATGCCTGACTAAGCCACCCAGGCGCCCTAATGTTTATTTATTTTTAAGAAAGACAGAGACAGAGCATATGTTGGGGAAGCACAGAGAGAGAGAGAGAGAGAGAGAGAGAGAGAGAGAGAGAGAGAGACAGACACACACACACACACACACACACACAATCAGAAATGGGCTCTAGACTCCAAACTGTTACCACAGAGACTAAGGTAGAGCTCAAACCAACAAACTGCGAGATCATGACCTGGGCCGAAGTTGGACACTGGACTGAGCCACCCAGGTGCCCCACACACATACTTCTTGATCAAAGGGGGCAAAATGTGACTTAGAAGAAATTAGTCAGGACTGTAGACAACTGGATGTTAAATACCTTCTAGTGTCATGCAATATATAACACAGTAGCACCTATAATTTAATCCAGCTAAAATTGTTTAACTTGAATCCATCAAATTGTTTTCAATTTAACAAGGAAAATGGAGGATAGATTAGTGACACCTATGAAGAAGCAATCATACAAATCTAAAAGGGGGACACTGTAAGGTATTCACTCTCATTACTTAGGAAGGGTCATAAAACAGGGAGACTGTTCTGAATTTAAAGAAATTTAAGAAATGTAACAACTAGATAAAATGTGTAGTCCTGAAATGGATAAACCACATATAAAGGTTACAGGACAAGTGAGGATATCTAAATATGGATTTCTTATTAGATAAACTGATCTTACAAGATACAGTAATGTTGTATCGGTTATAAAGGAAAATGTTCTATTTTTAGAGGTGCATATTATTGAGGGATAGAAGGTAAAGTGTCTTAAATTTACTTTAAAGTACTTCAGGGTAGGGCCACCTGGGTGGTTCAATTGGTAAAGTGTCCGACTTTAGCCTAGGTCATGATCTTGCCATTCCCAAGTTCGAACCCCACATCAGGCTCTATGCTGACAGCCTACAGCCTGTTTCAGGTATCGTATATCCCTCTCTCTCTGCCCCTCCCCCATGCTTGCTCTCTCTCTCTCTCAAAAATAAACAAACATTAAAAACAATTTAATAAAAAAATAAAGTACTTCCAGCTTAAAAAAACTGAATTAAGGGGCATCTGGGTGGCACAGTCAGAAGAGTGTGCAACTCTTGAACTCGGGGTCATGAGTCAAGCTCAGTGTAGAGATTATTTAAATAAAAATAAAACGTAAAAAAAAACTGAGTAAAGAAATAAAGCAAATAAGGTATCAACGTTTGCTTTAAAAAATTATGATCCTACCATATATATTTATATTCTATGATTTTACTAAATACTTTATCCTAAATCATTAAATACTCTTTGAAAGAAAAGGGAAAAACTTGAGAGTTTGTGTATGCGTGTGTATATAGTGCATAGACACATTTATACATTTCCTGTATAATTACCATATTCTAAGTACTGTGCCAGAAATTGGAGATAAAAAACTGAAAAAGATCCCAGTTAAGAAATTTATTATCCCATGCAGACAAAACATTGAAGGCAAAATTGTAGCATCCTAAAAGGATTGATGAAAAGACTATTGAAATGTTGGAACATACCTTGTGCACCTGTTCCTGCACCTTCTTTTGTTTTTTCTTAGGAGCAAATATCTGATCATATTCTTCTGTATATTCCAGAAGCCACTTGCTTGGCTTCCTAAGACGCTTCTTCTCTGACCGCACAGCTAAAAGTGGAACAAGTTCATATTAACCAAAAAGAGGAAAAATCACTGTTTTCATGCAACCATCCTTGCACTCTCAAAGGTACAGAGATGAGAAACTCTGAAAAAACACTCTGCTTAAGCTCCAAAAGGCTAAAAGTGATTTCCTATGGTTTCTCACATGCAAAAGTTGAGAGGGGAGAGACTTGTGTTGCTCTATACACATACATACAGCCCATCTGAAGTTAAGGAAAAGATTAAATTGGAACTAACTAGTGACAGATACAGCTAACATTAAAATATAGTCTAAAACAAATTCAAAAATTACACCATGAGTTATTTTAATAATATCCCTCTGGATTATGCAGAATACTACACAGATATTCAGATGAAATATTTACCTAATCAGTACTACCATGTGAATTTCAAAAGCAATTTACACAACTTCATATCATGGTTGTAGTGAGTTTCACATTAGAAAACTGAGGAATATTCTAAATAGAATCATTTAAAAATATGTAATTAGTTATACATACGCAACATTACCTCAATGACATAAAATGTATATGCCATGTATATCAAAGGCAGAGTAAGATAAAAATACAGAGTTTAAAAAGAAAACACTTGCATTGTTTTATGGTCAAAATTTGGAAGTATCATACCATTCTTCATTAAATTAATGGTAAAACAATGACCTATTATAGTTTCCTGATAAAACTTTGTCCCAGCTTAACACGCTATCATCGTTTTATGAGGTTTTTGGGAGCAAAAGCTAATCAGCACAGAATGTAAGATACAGTCTACTCAAGAGGCAAGAGGTATTTCATGACACAATGACCTCAGAGAAAATAGTTTCTGCCTCAGTTGAATGTGGCAATACTGACATTCCCTCAACAAAAGAAACACAAAAGTTGAGACTAAAAGGAAAAAGTCAAATCACAGCTTGGCAAAGGATTTTACTCCTTTGATACAAGCCATAAAACTGAATTATGACAAAATATGGAAAATATTTTTCTAACTGTAACTACTGTAATTTCACTGTAATATATACCACTTAATTATTTAAATCTAATATATAAGGAGTTGAAAACTTATGTTCACCTGAAAACCTGCACATCAATTTTTAAAGTAGCTTCATTCATAATTACCAAAACTTTGAAGGAACCAAGACACAGGTATTGTCCAGACAACAGAATATTACTCAGCACTAAAATATCAAGCCATGAAGAGACACGAAAGATATTTAAATGCATACCACAAAGTGAAAAAAGCCAATCTGAAAAGGCTACATACACGCTATATGATTTCAAGTAAATGACATTCTGGAAAAGGCAAAACTATAAAGACCATAAAAAATGGTTACGGGGTGGGGAAGGGAGGCATGGGAGAGAAAGAGGGATAAATACATAAGCAGAGCACAGGGATTTTTAGCGCAGTGAAAATAATCTGTAGGACATCATAATCATGGCAACATGTCATCATACATTTGTCCAAACCCAAATAATGTACACCACCAAGAATGAACCCTAAGGTAAACTATGGACTCTGGGTGATTGATTATAATGTGTCAACATGGGTTCATCAATTGAAACAAATGTACCACCCTGGTGAGGGATGTTAATAATAGGGAACGTTGAATATGTGTGTGGACAAAGTGGGCAATCTATTGGTCTTACTCTCAATTTTGCTATGACCCCATAAAAAATTAAAAGCTAATGGTAGAGGCTGAAAGAGTTATCAAATTTATAAACCTACAGAGCTCCCACTATAATTATATGGCTTGTTAAACCTTTCAACCAATGCAATTTTCCCAACTTAACATTTTTAAACCACAAACCTTTAAGTGACCCAAATTGGTATTTCCCAAGCAAGTATTTCAAAAGAAGTTGAAAAACCTAAGCAAAACAATTACTTAAAATGTTCCCCTTAAATGATAATATCTGAAAAATCTCTTAGAGCAAAGAAATAAGCCAAATAGATCTTGAAATAAATATACAGTACCTGTGACAGCTGATGGGTAAATAACTTTATGCTCTGAGGAAAATAGATTATGCCTTTAATGTATTCCCCTTAGACATAGCATCCGATTTTTTTAAATGTTTTATTTATTTTTGAGAGAGAAAGAGAGAGACAGATAGACAGCATGAGCAGGGAAGGGTCAGAGATAGAGACACAGAATCGAAAGACAAGCTCCAGGCTCTGAGCTGTCAGCACAGAGCCTGACGCGGGGCTCGAACCCACGAACCAAGAGATCCTGACCTGAGCTGAAGCTAGATGCTCAACCAACTGAGCCACCCAGGCGCCCCATCAGAGTTTTTTAAACACCAATGGCATTTTTTAACATATAAGACCAAAGAAATGATAGGGAATAACAGGGGTTTACTATGCTCAAGTCACAGTTCAGCCATGTAACATTCATGAATTTTTAATCTTCACTTCAATCTACAGGATAGGTGATAACATCTCCATTTTATAAAAAATGTAACTGAGGCTAGAAAAGGAAAGTGCCTAAGACCATTCAAGTTAGTCCATTATTTAAGTGGCAAGGCAATGATTGAAACCAAAATTTGTCTACATTCCAAAACCACTGCGTACTTTTTACTAAACCTATCCCTATGCTGTCACATCATTATATGCCTTTCCCGTCTCCCCACCACCGTCTATCACTACTTCCCCCCACTAATTAAATTTCAGTCCTACAGAGGCTGTATTCTCTCCTTTGTTGTTTTAATTTTCTTTTAATGTTTATTCATTTGTGAGAGACAGAGAGAGACAGAGTGTGAGCAGGGGAGAGGCAGAGAGAGGAGACACAGAACCCGAAGCAGGCTCCAGGCTTTGAACTGCCAGCACAGAGCCCAACATGGGGCTCGAACTCACAAACCACAAGATCATGACCTAAGTGCAAGTCAGATTCCTAACCAACTGAGCCACCCAGGTTCCCCTCTCCTTTGTTGTTTTAAAAGGTTGGATGGGCTAGTCCTTCCCTTTTCTCCTGAAGCCTCTGACTCCCATTCTCTTTGGGTTCGCTTCTCTCAGAGTAACCTCTCAGATTAAACTTTAGTCCTTCAGCTCTCCATTTCCTTAAGATCCACAAGAAAATAAGCAAGGACACAAAAGACTGAAAATTAAGAGGAAACCTATATCTGGCATACCTATTATGTTCCTGCAGAAGTACATGCATTGCTCTTAACCAAGTTATATAAAATAATCGTTAAAAAGTTTAGGGTCTGGCAAACTACCAACAGGACTATGTTTTTAATAAATGTTTTTGTTTATTTTTGAGAGAGAGAGAGAGAGAGCGAGAGAGAGAGATCATGAATGGGGGAGGGGCAAAGAGAGAGGGACACACAAAATCTGAAGCAGGCTCTAGGCCATGAGCCATCAGCACAGAGCCCAATGTGGGGCTCGAACTCACAAACCATGAGATCATGACCTGAGCTGAAGTCAGTTGCTCAACTGACTGAGCCACCCATGCGCCCCCAATGGGACTACTTTTATAAATAATGTCTTACTGGAATACAGCCATGCTGATTTGTTTACTACTGATTTAGGGTTGCTTTTGTGATAGAAAGAATTGAGAGTGACAGAAGACAATATGGCTTGCAAGCCTAAAATATTTACTATCTGTCCTTTTAAGGAAAAGATTACAAATCTCGTCCCCCCCCCCCAAACAATACAGTAACACAGGTACAGTTACAATAGAGTAACACCCTGTAAATAACAACCTGGTCACAATTGAATGACTTAAAACCTAAGATGCTTCCTGAGTTTGTTTCATGTCCTCCTCAACTACACCTGCCTCACAACCTCCTACTTCCACCTATATTCTCACCTAGATTACTCATCCTACAAAACTGCTTTTGAGCTGAAAGAAATGGGAGAAGAAACTCACCATTTCCAACTACTCTACAACTGGCCAAAAGGAAGTGATTTGCCAAACCGACATAAAGAATATCAAGAGCAAAAGAGGAATATGACCTTATGGGTACTAAAAGTAAATATTAAAAAGTTAAAAATTACAAAAACTAATAGAGAGAGGAATAAATCATGCAAACCTCAATATATAGAGCAAATATGAAACTGAGCAGGAGCCAAAGTTTGATCATCAAGTTTCTTGGCAACTATGCATCAATTCCTAGCACAGAGCCAGGACCTGTTGTGAAGAACGGAAATAAATTGCTCGTACAGGACAAGTTTAACAATGTCTTTTTTGACTATTGAGTGTATACATACCAGCTAAAATAATGAAATATCCATAATGTTGAGTCAACCCCAAGCTTTCACGAAATGAAGAATAGATAAATAAAATATGGTTTACCTATACACTGGAATACTATTCAGCAATAAAAACCAAAGTATTGAGGGGCACCTGGGTGGTTCAACTGGTTAAACATCCAAATTTGGCTCAGGCCATGATCTCATGGGTCATGAGTTTGAGCCCCATGTCAGGCTCTGTGCTGACAGCTTGGAGCCTGGAGCCTGCTTTGGATGCTGTGTCTCCCTCTCTCTGCCTCTCCCCTGCTTGTGCTCTGCCTCTCAAAAATAAACTTTAAAAAAAAAAAAAAATATATATATATATATATATATATATCTCGACACATGCTACAATATGGATAACTGGAAAAATATTATGCTAAATGAAAAGAGCAAGACACAAAAGACTGCATACTATACCATTCCATTAATATGAAATGTCCAAAAGAGGAATGTGGCAGGGGGGTGGGGGTGGAATCAGTGTTGGGACTAGGAGTACAAACAAATTATAAATGGGATGGAGGACTCTTACTGGGTTAAAAAAAACGTTCTAAAACTAATTTATGGGGATGGTTGCACAACTCAATAAATTTACTAAAAATCACTTCCTCATGCATTTAAAATGTGTGAACCTTATGGTATATAAATTGTGCTCTATCTCTTTCTCAAAATAAATAAACTTAAAAGACTGAATTATAAATCTTTCTTTTCCTAATGAACTACATTATAGTACAAAGAGCTACATCATTCCTCACCCCACATTATTAGCCCTTGTCATACACCTACTTTCCTAGTTTGGAAACCTCAGAGGCAAAAGAGATAAAGGAAGGGGGCAATAAGGCAAAAGTCCACACATTTCTTCATAATAATAAAGTTACTCAGCCCAACCTCCTATAGAAAACAAATACAAATGCTGCAAAGTGTTTTTTTTTGTTTTTGTTTTTTTTTTTTAAAGAAAGGCAGACTGCCACGTGCAGCGCCTCATTTGGATGTGTCTGGAGTCTTGGAAGCTTGACTACCCTATGTTCTCCTACAAATGGACCTTGAGAGCTTGTTTGGAGGTTCTAGCAGGGGAGCGCAGCTACATAAATACCCTTGAATGAAGAACGGTCCTCCTCTATCGGGGATGGTCGTCCTCTTCGACCGAGCGCGCAGCTTCGGGAGGGACGCACATGGAGCGGTGAGGGAGGAAGGGGACACTCACCTAGCCAGCCAGATCAGCCAAATCAACCCTGGCGATCAATGGGGTGACAGATGTCGCAGCCAGATCGCCCTCACATCTGCAAAGTGTTTTTAAAGAGAATAAACTAGGGCCCCAATAACTTTATCCTCAGAGTTACATTAAAGCAAAAGAACACCACGTCCTAGGCCCCAGCAGACCACAAGAAAAGGTGCTGTGGCAAGAAGTAAAAGGGGAGCAGGAGGGAGAGTTAAGTCCTTGAGAAGCTGTGCCTGATCCTTCTGTGGATTTGTAACCCCCGTAAGAAAATAAAGCAATGAATAATCATGTTAACAGAATAAAGGGCATTAAAAAAAAAAAGATCATCTCAACAGACACAGAAAAATTATCTAATAAACTAGGAATAAAAGGCAACTTTCTAAACCTGAAAGGCCATCTATCAAAGTCATAGCTAACATCATAGTTAATAGTCAAATTTTGGATACATTTGTCCTAAGATCAGGAACAAGACAAGAGTGCCTGTTCCCTCCACTTATGCTTAACACTGCACTGGTGGGTCTAGTGAGGGCAATTAGGCAAAAGGAAAATAAATAAATAATTAATTAATTGATTTTAAATAACAGATTAGAAAGAATGAAGTAAAAGTATATTAGTTGATGGCATCATCATGGGCATAGAAAATCCTAAAGAATTCACAATAAAACAAATTAGAACTAAAAAATGAGTTCAGCAAGATTGCAACATGCAAAATCAATATACAAAAATCAAGTGTATTTCTGTATACCTGCAATGAACAACCCCAGAATGAAATTAAGAAAATGATCTCATTTATAATAGCACCAAAAAGTAAAATTAAAAAAGTAAAACAATAAAATATTTAGGAATAAATTAAAAGAACCACAGGATTTAGACACAGAAAACTATAAAACATGATTGAAATAAATGAAATACAACTAAATTAATGGAAAGCCATCCCGTGTTCATAGTTTAGAAAAACTATTGTTAACAATGGCAACACTGCGCAAACTGATGTACAAATCCAGCACAATCCATGTATCAAAATTCCAGTCGACTTTTTTGCAGAAATTAACATGCTGGTCTGAGAACGCCAATGGAAATGCATAATATCCAGAAAAGTCAAACAATCTTGAAAATGAACAAAGTTGGAGGACACACTTTCCAATTTCAAAACTACAATAATTAATTACTACAAATATAGGGCAAGTTAAGACTCTGTGGTATTGACATGGTAAAAACAAGACATATATATATCAGGAAGCCCGGGTGGCTCAGCTGGGTAAGCATCCGACTTTGGCTCAGGTCATGATCTAATGGTTTGTGAGTTCAAGCCTCACATT
Organism: Suricata suricatta; assembly: GCF_006229205.1. Lineage (NCBI taxonomy): Eukaryota > Metazoa > Chordata > Mammalia > Carnivora > Herpestidae > Suricata > Suricata suricatta. The sequence goes on from NC_043705.1 coordinate 84,587,081, forward strand.
GGACTCTGCTGTCAGCACAGTACCTGCTTCAGATTCCCTCTCTCTCTGCCCATCACCAGCTTATGCTCTCTCTCAAAAATAAACATTTAAAAATAAATAAAAGACAAATGAACATAAAAAATAACTAAAATTAAAAAACTCAGTTGAGGAAGGGCATGCCTGTGTGGCTCAGTTGATTAAACGTCAAACTCTGGCCCAGGTCATGATCTCACGGTTCATGAGTTTTAGCCCTGCATGGGGTTCTGGGCTGACACCTTGGAGCCTGGAGCCTGCTTCAGATTCTGTGTCTCCCCCTTTCTCTGCCCCTCCTCCACTGGTTTTCTCTCTCTCTCTCTCTCCCTCTCTCCCTCCAGAATAAACAAACACTTTAGGTGAGATTTGAATGCATGACCTTGAGCCAGTCAGACACTCCTCGAAACACTTGTTCCTGAGAAAAGCATTCAACAAACTAGGCAGTCATATATGTAAATCCATATACAAGAAATACCGTAACATGAAATCTATAATAGAAACTGAAAGCTTTTTCTCTAAGACCAGGAACAAAGCTAGGATACTCACTCTTGCCACTTCTACTTAACACAATACTGGAAATCCAAACAAGAGCAACTAGACAAGAATTAGAAAGAAAAAAACATCCAAATTGGTAAGAAAAAATATGGTCTCTATTCACAGGTGACATGATCTTATATGTAGAAAATCCTAAAGATTCCACCAAAAAAAAAAAAAAAATTAAAAGGTAAGAAGAAACAACTGCATGACGTTGCAGTGTACAAAAATCAACTTTTAAAATCAGTTGCATTTCTATACACTAATAATAATTCAAACAGAAAATTTAAAAATAATCACACAATAGTATAAAATAGAATAGAATACATAGGAATAAATTTAACCAAGGATATGAAAAACTTGTGCATGGGCCAACGACAAATACTGCTGAAATTAAAGACAAATAAAGATATCCATATTCATGAACTAGAAGATTTAATATTGTCAAAATGTTCATACTACCCAAGAGTGATCTTCAGACTACTGCAGTTGCTACCGAAATCTCAGTATCATTTTTTGCAGAAATAGAAAAAAAAAATCCAAAAGTGCACATGGACTCTTAAAGGACCCCAAACAGCCATTAATTTTGGAAAAAAACAAACACATCCTGTTTTCAAAATATATTACAAAGCTACATTACAATATGATATTCCCATAAAAACAAACACATAGATCACTGGAACAGAAAGGAGAGCACAGAAATAAACTCATACATGTTAAGATCAAATTATTTTTGACCAGTAATGCTAAGACTACACAACAAGGAAAGGGTAATCTCATCAGTATATGGTGCTGGGAAAAGTGGATATCCACATGCAAAAGAAAGATGGATCTTTATTGCACACTACACACAAAAATTAACTGAAAATTATATTAAAAAAATAAATCTAAGACCTGAAACTATATAACTCCAGAAGAAAAGGAAAAAGATTGGGGCGCCTGGGTGGCTCAGTTGGTTAAGCGACTGGCTTCGGCTCAGGTCATGATCTCACTGTTTGTGGGTTTGAGCCCCATGTCAGGCTCTGTGCTGATGGCTAGCTCAGAGCCTGGAGCCTGCTTCGGATTCTGTGTTTCCCTTTCTCTCTGACCCTCCCCTGCTCGCACTGTTTCTGTCTCTCAAATATAAATAATAATAATAAACATTTTTTAAAAATTAAGGAAAAAGATTCAATTCATGAATGAAATGAACAAATATTTCTTTGATAGAACAAAAAAGCACAGGAAACAACAGCAAAAAATAGACTAATCTGACTACATGATACTTAAAATTTTATGCATAGCAAACAACATAATAAAAAAACCTACAAAATGATTGAAAATATTTAAAAATCATATATCAAAAATAAGGGTTGATCACCCAGATTAAACAACTCAGTTAACAAAAGAAGAACCCAATTCACAAATGGGCAAAGGACTTGGAGAGACATTTCTTCAAAGAAAACATACAAATAGCCAATGAGCATATGAAAAGATGATCAATATCACTAATCATCAGGAAAATGCAAACCAAAACTACAATGAGACATCAACTTACCTCTGTTAGGATGGCCACCATCAAAAAATAACAAGTGCTAGTGAGGATGTGAGGAAATTGGAACACTAGTAGCGCACTATTGGTAGGATTATAATATGGTACAGCCTCTATGGAAAATGGTATGGAGGTTCCTCAAAATATAAAATGGAATTATATGATCCATTCCAATTCTGGAATATATTTAAAAGAACTGAAAATGTGATCTCAAAGATATATGCATTTGCACATCCATATTCAACGTAGCCTTATTCATAATAGGCGAGTTATGGAAGCAACTTAATGTTCAATCTCAAAGTACCACTGGTAGATGAATAGATTAAAAAATATATGTTATGTATTATTCAATAACAGTATTGAGTTGAACTATTCAACTCAGGAAAAATGGAAATCACATCATAAGCTAGAACATGGATGAACCTTGAGGACATTATGCTAAGTGAAATAATCCAATCTCAGTAAGACAAATAGTACACGACTCCATTTATATGAGGTATCTAAAGTAATCCAGCTCCTAAAAACAGAATTAGAATGGTTGACAGGGGGTGGAGGGAAAAGGAAATGGGGAGTTGCTGTTCAAGGAGTATAGTTTCAGCCATGAAAAATGAAAACGTTCTGAGACCTGTTGTACAACAATATGCAAAGAGTTAACTACTGTAATGTTAATTTGGCACTTGGTCAGAAAGTAAATCTATGTATTTGTTACCACAATAATAATAACCCATTGCTACATTCTAATTAAAAGAAGGAAACACCAAAATATCACATACTGTATAATTCTATTGACAAGAAATGTACAGAAGAAACAACGGCCTTGAATGATACACTGGACCAGATGGACTTTACAAATATATCCAGAACTTTTCATCCAAAACCAGCAGAATATACATTCTTCACGAGTGCACATGAACATTCCCCAAGACAGATCACATACTGGGTCACAAAACAGCCCTCAATAAATATAAAAGAATTGGGGCACCTGGGTGGCTCAATTGGTGGGTGTCCAATGTTGGCTCGGGTCATGATATCATGGATCATGAGTTCAAGCCCCACATCAGACTCTGCTCACAGCTCAGAGCCTGAAGCCTGCTTAGAATTCTGTCTCCCTCTCTCTTTGCCTTCCTCTGCCCGCACTTTCTCAAAAATAAACATTAAAAAAATTTAAAAATAATAAATATTAAAGAATTAAGATCATACCCTGCATATTTTCAGATCACAATGCTACGAAACTTGAAATTAACCACAAGAAAAAATTTGGAGAGCCTCCAAATGCAAGGAGGTTAGAGAACACCGTACTAAAGAATGAATGGGTCAAACATGCAATTAAAGAAGAAATTAATAAATGGAAGCAAATGAAAATGAAAACACAACAGTCCAAATCTTTTGGGATGCAGCAAAGGTAGTCCTAACGGAAAAATACATTGCAAGCCAGGCCTATCTCAAGAAACCAGAAAAATCCTAAATACAAAACCTAACTGCAAACCTAAACGAAACAGAAACAGAACAGCAAAGAAACCCTAAGGTCAGCAGAAGAAGAGAAATAATAAAGATTAGAGCAGAAATAAATAATATAGAATCTAAAAAAAAATAAAAACAGAACAGATCAATGAATCTAAGAGCTGTGGGGTTTTTTAATAATTATTTTAACGTTTATTTATTTTTGAGACAGAGAGAGACAGAGTGCGAAAAAGGGAAGGGCAGAGAGAGAGGGAGACACAGAATCTGAAATGGGCTTCAGGCTGCAGGCTTCAGGCTCTGTGCTATCAGCACAGAACCCGATGCAGGGCTCGAACTCATGAACCACGAAATCATGACCTGAGCTTAAGTTGGATGCTTACCGACATTTTTTTGGTTTCTGAGCCACCCAGGTGCCCTGAACTGGTTTTCTTTTTTTTTTTTTTTCTGAAAAATAAACAAAATTGATAAACCCTTTCTCAAAAAGAAAAGGGAGTACCCAAATAGATAAAATCACGAATGAAAGAGGTAAGATCACAACCAACACCACACAAATACAATCATTAAAGAATGCTATAAAAAAACTATATGCCAACAAACTGGACAACCTGGAAGAAATGGACAACTTCCTAGACAACCACACACTACCAAAACTCAAGCGGGAAGATATAAATAATTTGAACAGAACCATAACCAATGAAGAAATTCAATCAGTTATCGAAAATCTCCCAACAAATAAGAGTCCTGGGCCAGATGCATTCCAAGGGGAATTCTACCAGACACTTAAAGCAGAGTTAATACCTATCCTTCTCAAGCTGTTTCAAAAAACAGAATCAGAAGGAACGCATCCAGACTCATTCTATGAAGCCAGCATTACCCTGATTCCCAAACCACACTAAAAAGGAGAATTACAGACCAATATCCCTGACAAACATGGATGCAAAAATTCTCAACATGACACTAACAAATAGAATTCAACAGTATATTAAAAGAATTATTCACCACAATCAAGTGGGATTCACCCCTGGGCTGCAGGGCTGGTTCAATATTCGCAAATCAACGTGATACATCACATTAATAGAATAGAAGAAAGGATAAAAACCATATATGATCCTGTCAATAGATGCAGAAAAAACATTTGACAAAATACAACATCCTTTCTTAATAAAAACTCTCAAGAAGTCAGGATAGAAGGAACATATCATAACACCTCATCAAGAGCAAAAGCTTCTGTACTGCAAAGGAAACAATCAGGAAAACTCAAAGGCAACTAAATGAATGGGAGAAAATATTTGCAAATGACATATCGGGTAAAGGGTTAGTATCCAAAATTTATCAAGAACTTACCAAACTCAACACCTGAAAAACAAGTAATACAGAGAAGAAATGGAGAGAAGTACAAACACCTTTCCAAAGAAGACATCCAGATGGTTAACAGACATATGAAAAGATGCTCAACACTGCTCATCATCAGGGAAATACAAATCAAAACCACACTGAGATACCACCTCATACTGGTAGAGTGGCTAAAATTAACAATTCAGGAAACAACAGATGTTGCTGAGGATGTGGAAAAAGGGAAACCCTCTTGACTGTTGGTGGGAATGCAAACTGGTGAAGCCACTCTGGAAAACAGTATGGAGGTTCCTCTAAAAATTAAAAATAGAACTACCCTATGACCCAGCAATAGCACTCCTAGGAATTTATCCAGAGGATATGGTAGTGCTGATTCATAGGGGTGCCTGTACCCCAATTTTATAGCAATGCTTTCAACAACAGCCAAATCATGGAAAGAGCCCAAATGTCCATCAACTGATGAATATAAAGAAGATGAGGTTTATACGTACAATGGAATCCTACTTGGCAATGAGAAAAAATGAAATCCTTCCATTAACAACCATGTGGATGGAACTGGAGGGTATTGTGGTAAGTGAATTAAGTCCATCAGAGAAAGACAGATTTCATGTTTTGACTCGTATGTGGAACTTGAGAAACTTACCAGTAGACCATGAGGGGAAAGGAAGGGGGAAATAGTTTCAAACAGAGAGGGAGGCAAACCCACAAGAGACTCTTAAATACAGAGAACTGAGGGGTTGATGGGGGGGGGGGGCGGTAAAGAGGGGAAAATGGGTGATGGGCACTGAGGAGGGTACTTGCTGAGATGAGCACTGGGTATTATATATATGTAAACAATGAATCATGGAAATGTACTCCCGAAACCAAGAGCACAATTTATACACCGTTGGTTAGCTAACTTAAGATAAATTATATTAAAAAATAAAAATAAAAATAAATTTTTTTTAGGGTCTGCATTGAAGTTGAAAAGAAAAGGAGAGAAGAGGTAAGAAAAGAAGAGAAAAGAAGTGAAAAGAAAAGAAAAGAACAGGAAATCTACAGATTGGGGAGAAATGAAAGATTAATAAATGGTACATTTCTTTCTGGGGTGATGCAAATATTCCAAAACTGATTATATTGGTTACTGCATAAGTCTGTGAATATACTAAAAACCCCTGAAGTATAAATTTTAAAATAATGGAGTATCTAATGGTATGTGAATTATATCTCAACAAAGCTGTTAGAAAACAGAATCTACTGTGATAACAACTTTGGAAAATTTTATGTTTAAGGATAGTCAGTTTTATCCTCAGTAACTATACTGTGTAATATTAATATTTTAAAAGACTTCTACCATTTTTCTTTGGCTAAGGAAAGATATCCTCATACTTCAGTTTTTTTGTTGTTGTTCTCAGAGCCCATCAAGGCTACCAAAGGCCTTCGAATAAGTACTACACAACACTTTCTTTTTCCCACAAGTACATGTCCCCTCTGTCTACATAACACATAGATCTTCCTTAAACTGTAGTCAAGGAAGCCTATCATTCAATAAAATGTATTCACTTTCTCTAAACATCTGTATTTAAACTTTAGGCTTAGAGCCTCTCAATTATCTAAAATGCCAGGTCCCAAAAAGTTCATAGACTTAAAAAGATAGGAAATGGTGAATAGGAATAAAATGTTCTTAAAACTTACTCTGAAAATATATGGAAACCCAACTGTCAAAATTCAGGACCTCCTACAAAAAGCCCACCCTTCACTTCAAGTGATAAGTCTTTCTTCCCAACTTACCCTTCCTCCTTCCATCAAAACAGACCAACTTCAGGAGGGTAACATTTTCACCACTTCCTCTAATCCCTTACCATACTCAAGTCCTTACCTGGTTCAGGGAGCTCAGGCTGGGGAGTCAAACTGGGAATTCCTGGATCTTTTTCCATTTCCTCAATGCTGGCACTGGATTTATCACAAACATTCAACCGTGGCCCAACTGAATCTAAGCAGCTAGCATGATTTGGATCTGCCAGGGCATCTTCTAGTATGTTTGTTGAAGTAGGGGGTCTATGCTCTGAGAACTCATCCCCCTTCTTTACAGGGTCAGCTGGACGCAAAACCCCAAAGGCACCCTCAGAGTTTTCTTTCTCCCTAAATCTGTTAGTGCGCTTACGAGGTTTAGTGCGCCTTTGGTTTAAACGCTGCCACCGCTTTTTAGGCACCGCTTGATTTACACCACAGGGTTCATCATTCTCACTGTTCATTTCAGTATCCAACTCTGGGCCTTTTCTGTTTTCAAAAGAAGGGCCTTTTTCAGGAATTTTATCAGGGTCCGACTGGTTGACTTTGTCATCAAAATTAACACTAGAAAAATGGGTACCGTCTTCACTTGTTAAATGACCCATTAACTGAAGGGGTTCTTCTTTACCAGGGTCTTCTAGCCCACCTCTTGAGCAGCCATTCTCTGAACCCCCACTTGGTCTGTCTCCCTGCAGTGCAGTCTGAAGAGTCACACCTGGAAGTCGGTTCAGTTTTCTTTTACGTTCTGTCTTTAAGGCTTTACGGTTTAATGTGTTCTTTCCCATCTGGGCTGATAAACTATCTCGCAATTTAGATGAGGGTTTGGATCGCCCACAGTTGCGCCTAGTAACACAGTTTGAACGACTTTTACCAGAAGCAGGGAGGTCTCTTCTGTCAGACACTAAGCTGGGTACGGATACAGACAACTCCCCAGACAGTGCAGAGTCACCTCCACTCGGGCTGGGACGGACTGGGTTCTGAGTGCCATCTCCATTTTTTTCTGAATTGTGAGTGGAGCTTCCTGAAACCAAAGCCTTAGAAGCATGTACAGGACTACTGGTAGAACAGTCCCCAAGACCAGGACTCCGATAGGAGACCAAGTTTTGAGCAGTCATTAAGCGTTGCTCCTTGGTCTTACTATCATGCATATCTTTCAACATCATTAACAGTGTACTGAATTTGTAGTCTGGTTCAATAGGTATATGATTCTGACCAGAGGCAGGAGAAAAAAGTAATGGTTTTGATGGCTTTGATGTTCCAGAGTCACTGACATCTTCACTTAAGGATCTATAAGAGAGTTCCTTCAACTCTGACAGAACATGTTTCACCACTGCTGTTTCTATGTCATTTGAATCCCTGGTTTTTTCATGCATGTTGCTCAGTAGTTTTAGCCCATCCACTTTCCCACTTTTGGAAATGTTAGCCAAAGGAGAGCCTTTAGTATCAGAAGAGCAGCATTTCAAACTGCAGTCCTCATTTGTAACTGGAGATTCCACTACAACTGGATTTTCTTTATGTTTGCACTTTATACTTCGGATCTTGGGCTGTTTGCTTTTTGAATGTAACAGAGCTTGATTTGTAGCCCCACCTTTTATTAGTGAATTCTCACTGGAAATGCTTGATGGTGTGTTGAATTTTGGAGAGAAACCATCATTTCTAAAATCTGATTGGGGTTTTCGGACAAGAGTAGACACTTTAAGATCAGAGAGATTAACCTGAGATGTCTCAGTTCCAGGCTCTGCTGTCTTACTACAATCCATTAAGTGGTCTGTATGTGAATTAGTAATGAGGGACTTCTGCTTTGCTTTTACCTTAGTGTTTGTGGCAGGATACCTAGTATACTTTACCTTTTCATTTTTCTGCACAGATAGTATATTCTCTGTTCTATCAAAAGCATCTGTAATTTCAAGGACACTGTTATCAGATTCTGAACTATGATCTATGGGATCCAGATCACTGCTTCCATCATCAGAAGTGGTACAGATACTAATGGAATCACTGCGCTTTTCTTCATCACCCGCTCCAATATAACAGAGCTGTACTTTCGAACTACACACCAAACCTCTTTGGAGTTTTTTCTTTTCCCCAGAATGTTTAGAGATCAAGGCACCCTCAGACAAGCCCAGTAAAGAGTCACAATTTGAAGTCTCAAATTCTTTCTTTGCAGTATTTTTTGCACAGGAAGAAAACAGGAAACTTCCTGGGGCAGTGCTGGACCCTGTGAGGCTGTTTGCTATCCTGGAAAGTTCATTGGAGGCCTGCTTATCAGATACATCCCCAGAAATAAAGTTTAGGCCAAGGTTCTCTGGAATCTTTCCCCTTCGTTCTTCTTTATGTGCTTCAAATTGTATGTGGCCCTTTTTCATACTAGTCCTTTTTGTATTATCAGAACTCTTTCTGGCTCGAGACTTAGCACAAGGCTTTTCCTTCTCATCTGCTGAATGTTCTGAGTCAAAAGCCAGAGATTTCAAACAGCCATTAAGTAACAGGTCGTGTTCTGATTCAGGATCATTTGTACAGTCCTCAAATGGCATATCCTCCTCACTGTCCAACTTGATTGAACTGGTGACACATCTTCGGTTCTTTGACCCTTTGGGAACATCATATTGTTCAGCAAGACCAACACTGGCTTCCCATTTACTCAAAATTTTCTGAGGAACCTTAAATTTAAAGGAGAAAAAGATTGTAACTTATCAAAAAATGTGAAAGGGATAAGGAAGATTATCAGTGAAGATCTCTCAAATAAGAAGCTTTTTCAAGCCTTATAACTTCTTCAAGGCACCATAAAAAAATTTTGTTTCTAATGTTCATTATGTATTTTGAGAGAGAGAGCAAGCAGGGGAAGGGCAAAGAGAGGGAAAGAGAGAAAATCAAAAGTAGTGTCTGCACTGCCAATGCAGAGTCCGATGCAGGGCTCAAACTCATCAACAGTAAGATCGTGATCTGACCCCAAATCAATAGTTGGACACCTAACCGACTGAGCCACACAGGTGCCCTTCAAGACACTTTTATGGTACTTGCCAGGTGGTTAGCACCCATTGCTCACCCAGAGCCTAATGAATGGGGAATTCCTCAAAACTACATCTACCATTAATATCTATCATTAGAGGAAAGATTAATCACATACACCCTCCACTCATCCATAAAATAAATAAAAGAGTGGACCATAAATAGGATTGCATTGCTCATCAACATTATATTACTAAATCAAGGAATAATGAGAGCCATCCTACTTAACCTTTCCACACTTTAAAATAAGGATTTATTTTCTTTCTGACTTATGAAGATCAAGCACTTGCTCAGTTATATAAAAGAGAAAGCAAAAGGCTAAAGAAGATGAACATGAAAAACAAAGAGAGGTGAAATGAGGTCAGATCCACCCTAGGAGACCCAAAATTTGAATTTCTGGTTATCACTAAGCACTTTTATTTCTGGTGATGTATCTGATTGTTCTATACATGTTACATAAAATCTGGATTATAGCTGAGCAGTCTCCTAGGCTCAATCATGTAGCCCAGAGACAACAAAAAACCTCGAGTATTATATATGTTCCTTTCTTGATTCTACCCAGCATGGAGCCACTGATGTCATGAAATACACCTAATTTTTGAAAGTCTTACTTACCTCCTTGACTTCATACCTAGTCAAGGTTCTAACTATCAGCTAACTATACTTTAATACTTATAAAAGGGGTGTTTCACTGAGCATGTAAAAATTCAAGTCACTGGATAGGTAGCCTCCTCTTATAAAGCAATTAGTTGACCATTTAGTTTGTTTTACACTCAACTACAAACTCATTAATTCTCATGACTATGATAAGAGTAAATCTGCTTTCCAGAATCTGAAAGCCTAGTGAACTTTTTCACCTTCTAGGACTGACTATAAAGGAATATTAGAAGAAATAAAACAAAATTTTACTCAGCCAACTTTAACAGAAATCATCAAGTAAATGGAACAAAAACACAATGTTCTTTATTAAAATATTACCAGGAATGGGGGGGGTGAGGAGGACCCTGGGTGGCTCAGTCAGTTAACCATCCGACTTTGACTAACGTCATGCTCTCATGGCTTCTGGGTTAGAGCCCCACACAGGGCTCTCTACTGTCAGCACAGTGCCCGCTTCAGATCCTCTGTCTCCCTCTCTCTATGCCCCTCCCCAGCTTGCACTCTCTGTCTCTCAAAAATAAAAAAACATTAAAAAATTAAAAAAAAATTAATTGGGTATGAAACTACAACCGTAAACATTAACAACCACACACAAAAACAAAAAACAGCATATGCAACACCATGAAGGGAGCTAGAGTATAACACTAACTGAATTAAGTCAGTCAGAGAAAGATAAATCTCCTAAGATTTCATTCATGTAGAATTTAAGAAACAAAAGAGCAAAGGGGTAAAAAGAGAAAGAGAGACCTCCCCCCCCAAAAAAACCTTTAAACTATAGAGAACAAACTTATGGTTATCAAAAGGGAGGTGAGGGATGCCTGGGGGGCTCAGTCGGTTGAGTGTCTGACTTCAGCTCAAGTCATGATCTCACAGTTCGTAGGTTCAAGCCCCGTGTCAGGCTCTGTGCTGACAGCTCAGAGCCTAGAGCCTGTCTTTGGATTCTGTGTCTCCCTTTCTCTCTCTGACCCTCCCCTGCTCATGCTGTCTGTCTGTCTGTCTGTCTGTCTCTCTCTCTCTCTCAGAAACAAATAAAACATTAAAAGGAGGGGGGAAGGTGAGTTGGGGGACAGGTGAAACAGGTGATAGAGATTAAGGAGTGTATTTATCTGTGAGGAATACCAAGTGACTAAACAAAGCCAAATAAACAAACAAAAACCCAAGACAGCAGCTTTACATTTCTAATTTTAAAGAGAAATAATTAATCCAGAGAGTGAAAAGTAGAGTATTTCATATCAATGACTATTTTCTTCTAACAAAAGATATGACCAAAGAATGGTCATGTCATTTTACACCATCACATCTAAGTGACATGGTAAGTTATCTGAAATCCTGTCTCAAAAAATTGAGTATAAATATTTGGAAGGCTAGCCCTATTCCATGCCTGCAAAAATTATTGCTTTCAGCTATTTTCTCATAAATATCCCATTACCAAAGAAAAGAATTTATATTTCAAAAATATAATACTTATTCCTTGCCTCCTCTCTGCCCACCACAAAGAAGACAATTTGAGAGGCAGGTTTTTTGTTTTTTGTTTTTTACCTTATGCCTATATCCTTTTTCTTTCTGCTTCCCTCTTCTCCTAAGAACAGGTAGCTCTTCAAATTGATGTCTGCCTTCAAACATGACGATTGCTTTTCCAGCCACCCAGGCTCTCTCTGAAGGGTCCCCAAAAGCCTCCACGTAGTACTGTCGATAGGGCCTCCGGTTTGAAACTAGATAAAGATAAGAACCAGAGTCATTACTTTAAAAAGATTAACTGTTCATCATCAAGAGAAGAGCCACACAACTATTGCCAAAGAAATGTCAATTAAAAAAAACAAGAAAAAAGGTAGGTCAGAAAGAAGGGAAGTTTTAAATATTTCAATTCATGTGGCAAGAAAATGCCCCAAGAGCTTCTGAAAGAACTTCAATAGTTTGGCGATACACTCTATATTCCAAACCTGTGAGAGATTGATTAGTTGTTAATCATAGAACAAATTGACATAGCAACCAAGTAAGTCTTATACCTTTGCTACCAGAAAATACAAAGGGCATTTAGTACGACAAAACACCAGAAATAAAAGAAATCAATAAGAACCACCAAACTTTAAAACACTTTGCTAAAATATAATGGAGAAAAAAATGCTTCAACACTATAGCACATATGATATGCTAACATTTATGGAATGGCCACTCTTGACCAGGCATTCACTTATACTAGGTGCTTTGCATGGAGTCTTAGTCTTCATAACAACCAACTCTAAGAAATAAGTAGTACAAATCCCCATTTTATAGACACAACACAGTAAGTAAGTAACTTCAGAGAACACAAATTCAGAGTGATACATTGGTTTTGCAGAGAAAGCAGAACTTGATATTTCAAAATAGTGCAATTAAAAAAAAAAACCCAAGAGCAATAAAAACAAAACTATATCCAGTTATTCTAATTCCTAATTTATTCTAGTTTCTTAGTTGTCCAAGGTTCTAAATATACAACTAACAAGAACAAAATACAGATCTTGTTCAGAAAAGATTAGAACCAAATTTACCTAGTATGTGTCTTCCATCCATATTTAGCATTTTGGCATTTTTCATGCCAGTATAAAACTGACAAAAGAAATACACAAGGACTATACAAGGTGTAATGATTTGTCTCTTTTTAGAAAAGGAAATCATCTAATATAAAAATTCATTTATACAGGAACTTACATCTAATTCCCTTAACAACCATTATTTTAAAACAAAAGATGAATACGTTTTTTAATAAAAAATAGAAAAAGTCTATTTTATTCAGAATAGAGAAATAAGGAAAAGAAAAGAAAAGGAAAGGAAAGAGAAGAAAGGGAAGGAGAAGGAAGGAGTGAGAAGAAGAATGAAAAGAAAAAAGAAAAGAGAAGGGAAAAGAAAGGAAGAACAGAAAGGGAAGGGAAAGTTATAAACTGAACATGAGAATAGAACTCAGGTCTCCACAGTAACTGGAAGAGCAGCCAAAATGTTAAGTAAATTTCAATGGCAACTTCTTTATAAACGGTTAATTTCAAAGCTACAAAACCAAAAAATGAAGAATACCTATGAGCTCTCAAAACTTTAGTTGAATTGGCTGTTATTCTATAAAAATACAGATTAATAATAAAATTACAACATGGTCAAATTTTGTTTTTTAGTCCATTTCAAAAACGATTCTTTGAAAAAGGCTGAACGCCTTATAGTCTCTACCTACTAAATTAAATCTTTCAATAGAAACCACCTATAAGTAGGGATTAAAATTGGTGCAATAAAGGGATGCCTGGGTGGCTCAGTTGGTTAAGCTTCCGACTTCATCTCAGCTCCACATGAGTTCGTGGTTGGTTCAAGCCCCACATTGGGCTTGGTGCTGACAGCTCAGAGCCTGAAGCCTGCTTCAGATTCTGTTTCCTTCTCTCTGGCCCTCTCCCAGTAGTGCTTGCTCACTCGCTCGCTCTCTCTCTCTCTCAAAAATAACATTTAAAAAAAATTGGTAAGATATAGGGCACCCAGGTGGTTCAGTCAGCTAAGCATCTGACTTTGGCTCAGGTCACAATCTCACAGTTCATGAGTTTGAGCCCCACATCAGACTCTGTGCTGACAGCTCAAAGCCTAGAGCCTGCTTTGGATTGTGTCTCCCTCTCTCTCTGCTCCAACCCCACTCACGCTCTGTCTCTCTCTCTCAAAAATGAATAAACATTTTTTTAAAAGTGTAAAAACAACAACAACAACAACAACAACAACAAAAACAAAGAAGTAGAGGTCATAGAGCACCTGGGTGGCTCAGCTGGTTAAGCCTCAATTCTTGGTTTTGGCTCAGGTCATGATCTCACAGTTCGTGGGATCGAGCCCCACAAAGAGTTCTACACTGACATCTCTGAGCCTGTGTGGGAATCTCTTTCTCCCTCTCTCTGACCCTCCCCCACTCTCTCCCTCAAAATAAATAAATAAACATTTAAAAAAGAGAAAATCTTAAGGAAGAGAAAATAAATTTACAGTACTATAGTATATTTACTGGAAAAAAATCCACATGTTAAAGATTACATAGGAAGAAAAAAAAAAAAGATTACATAGGATCCAAACAATTAAATCCGTGTTGTTCAAGGGTCAATAGCCTAAGGCTCTAGATGAGATTTCCAAAAGATGATGAAAATGACAAATAACCAATGTATCAGATCACATGGAAAAAATTAAAACTAGGAGTTTTACTATGAATTCATAATAAATACATAAAAGACTAAGAACCCTCTCCATCACCAACACACACATGCGTACATGCACATGCACACGCACACGCACACACTGAGTTAACTGCAGAAAAATCAAAAGGTTGTGAGGGCAAAGTAAGCACAAGACACTACATGGCTAAGCTGTATAAACTGTTAACATGATACACACTAAAATTCCTAACCAAAATTATAACATAACAGTAAGATAGCAGGATGCCAGAGGTGTGGTAGGTAAGGCACAAAGCAAGGATAAAAAGGACTAATTCAAAATTTCTATAGTTAGAAATAAAAAGTAATCCAGAAAGATGTCACTTTAAAATACAGAAATTAACTTTCAAAAGATCCAGCTGAGTTGAAGCTTAAATAGAAGGTACAGAAACAGCAGACTGTTTTCCAAACAAGGCTTACAGAATTAACCACTGGACTTTTAAAATTATATGCACCATATATAACATCAATGATTTTTAAAGTGATTTTATAAAAATTTGGGTTTTCTGGGGCACCTGGGTGGCTCACGTCATTTAAGCAACCCACTCTGGATTTCAGTTCACATCATAATCTCATAGGTTCATGAACTGAGGCCTGTGTCAGGCTCTAAGCTGACAGTGAAGAGTGAGCCTGCATAGGATTTTGTCTATCTCTCTGCCCCTCCCCTGCTCATTCTCTCTCTCTCACTCTCAAAATAAATAAACTTAAAAACAAATGTGGGTTTTCTAATACCATTTGAAATATTTCACATTGACCATTTCCAGTATAATCCAACTTCAGCCACACATACCACCAAAAACACCGCTGATCTCCACCTCCTTATACTTACAGGACATTTTATTTCCTCTCCAAGACAAGTTTAACCAAGTCAATCACATCTTCCTTTTAAAAAGGAAGAACATACTAGTCACCAGTACCACATACCAAATAATCCTGGTCTTCCTCTTCCATCTCTGATTTTTTCTCCATCTCTTTTCCAAGCTCAGTATTCTGGACAAAGGCCTCAAATATGGCTTCCTCAAAGCCACCCTATTTTTCACTGTACATTTTGTCACAAGCCATCTCATCCATGCCTTGCTCACTGCTTCAGTTAATAACAGATGTCACCTTATAATTATAGATGTTTCAATGTTCTCATTAAATGGCACCACTACTGATACACTGGTGAAGCTAAAATCTTCGGAGCCATCCTAAGATTCAGAAACCTCAGGACTTCATTCTCCCTCACTCCTCATTATCCATCCATTACCAAATCATATAGATTTTATCTCCTAAATTGTTCTTTATACTCTATTCACCATATTCACCTCACCATAATCACTGCAATGACCTTTTTAGCAATTTTCTCTTACAGAGAAAAGTTTACAGAACACCTATGAAATCACATCATCCTCTGCTCAAAGCCCTTTATTCTTAGAACACCATGATGATGCCATTAAAGTACAAACTTTTAAGTCAAGTCTAAAAAATGGTACCTGATTTGACTCATATCAACTTTCCCAGCCTCATACTGTGCTACCTTCGATCACTCTATGGGTGGAAGACCTTTCAGAGCCAGAGTATACACTATTTTCTGGAACCATTATCTCCTTCTTTCCCTTGTTAATTCCTAGTCATCCTCTCAAGTCTCAGATCAAAGATAACTTTACTAACATAACTGCCCCTAAATATCCTGCAAGAGAAGTCCAAGTACCCCTGCAATATCACTAACTGTACACATGTTTGGACACACTTCCCAGTTAAGTATCTATTTGTCTGATTATTGTTGATATTTTGTGTCTTTAACTAGACTCTAATTATATAAAAGGGCAAACAGGATTGATGTTTTGCCCATTAATGGATCACAATACTAGCATACTCTCTGCACAATATAATTGGAAATGGTTGAATAAATGGCATGAACCCAATTACGGTGCACATAATAGCAGAACAAGTAAGAAACGAGAAGAAAGAGCAGAGAGGGAGGACTAAAATAATATTCTGCTAGTAGTACTCAACTGTCCAAACAAGCCACAGTATTCTGGACAAAGGAATAAGATATTTAAAGAACAGTGCACTGGGCTGCCTGGGTGGCTCAGTCAGTTCAGGATCTAAGTCTTGATTTCAGCTGGGGTCCTAATCTCGAAGTTCTTGAGTTTGAGCCCCATGCTGGGCTCTGCGCCGACAGTGTGGAGCCTGCCTGGGATTTTCTTTCTGCCCCTCCCCTGCTCGCTCTGTCTCTAAATAAATAAACTTAAAAAAAAATTCAGATGAATTAAAATGAAATAAAAACAAAAAACAGTAGGCTATAAAGGTCTTTAGGTATACCTCAATATTCAAAATACAAAATCAAATCCTAAAATCCCACTTTTGATATATCATCCTACAAAAAACATGCATATGTGAAAGTTATTCTTTATACTATTGTGTGTGCACATAAACACATTTATGTTATGTACATATGTATGTATATATGCATGTATAGGCTTTACAACACAAGACGGAGGAGGAGGAGGAGGAGGAGGAGGGCGGCTGGGTAGCTCAGTTGGTTAAGTGTCCAACTCTGGCTCAGGTCATGATCTCATGGTCGGTGAGTTGGATTCAGCATCTCCCTCTCTCTGCCTCTCCCCAGCTTGCACTCTGTCTCTCTGTCTCTCTCTCAAAATTACAGAAACATTAAAAAAAAAAAAAAGAAGAAGAAGAGGAGGAGGAGGAGGAGGAGACAGTCTTCAATGCACTAAGATGGAAAACCTCTAACAAGTGAAAAAGCAAGCTGTAGAACATGCAAAAAATATGCAACATTTGTGTTAAAATGAAGATAAAAACATATATATTTAGATTTATACAAAGAAATATTAAAAACAACAGATTACTCTTTTTGAAAGGAAGGGCAGATCAGAGAAAAGGAGGGAGTTGAATTTTGAATATTGTGAATATATGACCTATGCAAAACCTAAAATACATATATATCAGAATTTAAATTAAATCAAAGAACAGAAAAAAGGCAGCTCATGATCAAGTTTTGGATACACCTTACATTATTTTAAAGATACTGATATTCATGGGGCACCTGGGTGACTCAGTCAGTTAAGCATCTGACTTCATCTCATGATCATAATTTCAAGGCCCCGAGTTGGGCTCTGTGCTGACAGCTCAGAGCCTGAATCTGGCGTCAGATTCTGTGTCCCCTTGCTCTCTGCCCCAACCCACTCATGCTCTGTCTCTCTCTCTCTCTCTCAAGAATAAACATTTTAAAAAAAGACACCTGATATTCAAATAGAACCAAATAAGAAACAAAGTACAGTAATTAAAGGCAATACTTTAAATCAAGATTTTAAAATTCAAAATAATTCAAAGCATTCTTTATAATTGTTTCTGCTTGAAAACTTAATAGCAAAGATACAAACCTAAAGACTGAGGTAGATTCTCAGTGATTCTAGACAATGTATGACTTTAGGAAATAAACCTAACATTTTCCTGGCATCTATAAATAGAATAACAGAGGATTTTTAAATCATAAAGTAAAATAAAACTTATGAAAGATTCAAAAAGGTAAAATATATTAACAACTCAACCACAAAATCCTCAAAGGTAAAAATGGATTATTACTAAAGGCAACTACAAATTTTTTATTCCATACTGTATTTTATAACATGTAATCAACTACCAGTATTACCTTTCATTTTTGAATGTGTGTTAATCAACGGATCAGAACAAATCCTGCAGGGCCACCATGGGCGTCTCTTGAATTTTGCCCAGATGAGATCTCCAACTTCATACTTCAGTGGCGTAGATTTCTTCTTGGGTTGGCACTTTAGACAGACAAAACATGGGACATCAATAAGAATCAAAATCTTCTGAAATAGTGTACTGTTTTACTATAAGCCTTCTAAGAAAGCAATGCCACAGAATTATAGATAAAAACGACCAGCTTAACAATTACAAAATACAACTAAATTGTCTTAATTGCTCGTAACATAGCCCTTTATTACAGTAGCAGCTCTCAATTTATATTTGTTTTATATAAGTACTCTACCTACAATTCATAGAGAAAAACACTAATTATTTTGATTTAAAAAACCTAAAAACTGAAAAGACACAGAATCAATCATAGAAAAAGATGTCTTTGCCCTAGTCCTTGCATCACAACACTACATGGCTAGATGAGGGCAGGAAGATTATAAAAAGAATTTATAAATAATGTCAAGAGACTATGTTGTTCCAAATACAACATGTCAATTATATCTCAATAGAATGGGTGGGGGAGGGGGCAGAGACAGGGAAACTATGATCGCTTCTACAGGTGATATTTGACATCCTGCTCAAACATAGGCATTCCTATTAATTATGTACCAATAATGGCTCTAACGAAATAATCTTGAATGTTACAGGCTAGGCTCTAGCAGTGTCAATGCAACTGACCTGGACTCTGGACCTGCAGAACAGTATACTCAACTCCAAGGAACACCATTCATATAGAATAAAAGAATACAAATCAAGCTCCTTGGACTTGTCTAAGGCTCTGGCTACATCTTTTCTCCAAAAATAATATGCCTAATTTATCTGCAATCTAATATCCTCCATCTAAGCTCTAAACCCATGCCTGTGCCTTTAACACACCATAAGCAGAGCTCTTGCCTCAAGATCAAGACAGCTTTTGTGTTTAGTAGGACTGAGCTTCCCACCTGACACACACCACACAAAGGAGTTGCAAGTGTATGGAGACATTCCTAGGTATCCAAAAGAAGCACCTAGCGTACTTGGAGAAAGACCAACCTCTTCCATTTACTTCAAGGGGGCATACAAATATTAAGAGTTTCTGTAAGTGCCATGTCTTGAAAAAGGTTTGGTGAGCTCCTCCTCCAGACTCAATCTTCCCTCCTTAATGCCTACAATGAATTAAGCATTCAAAAAAGAGTATGCTAAATGAATTGACTGAAATCATTCAAATAAATTCATTATTCAAATGAATAATACTCCACCTCAAGGATATCAAAGAAGTGGGCTCAATCCAATTCAATTTTAAGACTCTAAACTTTAGGGTTTTCAGGGATGCCTGGGTGGCTCAGTTGGTTAGGTGACCAACTCTTGATTTTGGCTAAGGTTATGATCTCATGGTTCTTGAGTTCAAGCTCCTCATTGGGCTCTGCTGGCAGCACAGAGCTTGCTTGGGATTCTCTCTTTCTCCCCTTCTCTCTCCCCTTCCCTGCTCATGCTGTTTCTCTGAAAATAACTTAATAATAAATTGACAGAAGTTACATTTCATAGAATGCCTTTATTGAAAATACAGTGATTAGTTCTACAAGTATATATACACTGGGAAATAAGACAGAAACTACATGCTATGCTTTCAAAGGGGAAAAAAGGCCATTTTTGCCTGTTATTAGTTTGTAAGTTACCAGGAAAAAAACAATGCTTGAAACTTGGCTTTGAAACTTTAAAACCAAGATACAAAGACAGGATGGGAAAACATATTTTTATTTGCCTGTACTGAAAACTACAGTTTGAGTAGGTTCCCATACAATTTATGATCATTTAATTTGGCAATTATTGCTAAATATATTGGCCTAGTTATTCAAGTCCTAAATCACTTTAAAAACAATTAACCTGTTGTTTGCTATGTGTTAGACACACATTTTTTAATCCTCTTAAGGTAAATACTGTATTACTGTTACTTATCTTGCTATATGACTGTAGTCATATAGTATTTAATAAGTGAGAGAGAGCCAGAATTCAAATCTGGCCAGTCCAGTGCCACAGCCCAAACTCTCAACCACTGCCAAATCATCCAGCAACAATAAAACTCCATGATTATATGCTTTATGATAAATTAAGCCACAATCAATCTATGACATGATACTGGTTCAGTCTTCCTCATATTAGTTCAACAAAGTGATTATATTACCAAGAAGTTTGGCCATAAAACATATGCCTTCAAATGTCGCAGTATTTCAGTAGGCAATTTTTTGAAAAACATATTTTCTTTTTTTTTAAATGCTTATTTATTTTTGAGGGAGAGAGAAAGTATACATGAGTTGGGGAGGGGCAGAGAGAGAGGGAGAGAGAAATCCCAAGAAGGCACTGTGCTGTTTTTAGTGCAGAGCCCAATTCAGGGCCAATCCCAGAAACCCTGAGATCATGATCTGAGCCAAAATCAAAAGTTTGACACTCAACTGACTGAGCCACCCAGGCACCCCAAAAACATACTTTCAATAGCAAGGAAGGAACATGAGTGATATCAGGTAAAGCCAGAAGCCAAAATACAACCTGACAAAGCAGTAATGAGTTCTGTCTTCCGACTCTTTACAAATTATGTCATCTTAAACAAGTCACTTAATTCAGCCTGTTTCTTAAGCCATAGAATCAAGAAACACTTACTCTACCATGAACTATCAAAATGAAAATCAACAATTCCGTTCCTAATATTGCAACCCAAAGGAAATAATCCAAATAAGTAAATGAATTGTAGAAAAATATTTCAAGCAGCTATTTATGACAACAAAAAGTTAACATTCAATGAGATGTGTTAAATGAAAATGCGAAGTGCAGATCAAGTTATGGAACGATGAAAATCTAACACATACCCACACATACAATATAACAACCATTCAGAAACTATACTGAAACTGTAATGATGATTTTAAAAAATAACAAAGTCAGTGAGAAACAAATCAAAAATTGTTTTGGGGTGCCTGGGCGGCTCAGTCGGTTAGGTGTCCAGTTTCCAGCTTCGGCTCAGGTCATGGTCTCACGGTTCGTGGGTTCGAGCCCCACATCGAGCTCTATGCTGACAGCTAGTTCAGAGCCTAGAGCCTGCTTCGAATTCTGTGTCTCCCTCTCCCTCTCTGACCCTCTCCTTCTTGTACTGTCTCTCTCTGTCTCTCAAAAATAAATAAAAAACATAAAAAAATAAAAAATAAATGTTTCGTTGGGTTACTTGGGTGGCTCAGTAAATTAAGCATCCAACTCTTGCGTTTGCTCAAGTCAAATCTCACAGTCATGAGAGAGTCCTGAGTTGGGCTCACTCTGAGCATGGGGCCTGCTTAAGATTCTTTCTCTCTCCCCATCTGCCCCTTCCCCACTTGGGCATGCGTGCTGCAGGTGCTCTCTCAAAAAGAAAAAAGTTTCATTAAATTATTGGTATCATGGATAAAGACTGTCACAAACCTGAAGCATTCATTTTCCCCATGTTCTTTTTAAGATTTTTTTAAAAGCAATCTCTACATCCAACATGGGGCTCAAACTCACAAGGCAGAGATCAAGAGTCACATGCTCTACTGACTGAGCCAGCCTCTCTATGCTATCTTCACTGATGAACCATGAATACCAAATAAAATAATATGTGGAAAATAATGTCTACATAAATACATATCATTAATACTCTTATTCACAGACAGTAACAACCAAATCCAACTAACTTTAACACATAAAAAAAATCAGACACAAGCAAGGATTCCAGACCACAGAGAGGCCTGCAATCATGAAGCAGAGAAAACAATAACAAGGAAAAATATGACCCTTCTCTTCAGAAGAGCTTAAATATTTCACCTTGGAAAGTAAGACTCCCAAATAACCAATGCTAAACCCATAATTCATCTGCATACAAACTTACTGAACAACCACAACAGAAAGCTAAACAAGAGACACAAGGATGAATTCCTGATCCCAAGACACTTACTTGGAGAATATCAGGGAGACTAGAGTGAAGAAATATCATCTGAACTTAGGCAGAATAGGCACATTCCAGAATGGCTTTTCCTAATATCTCTATGTGCACAGCTGGAAGAAATACAATGGTTCTAAGCCTCTTTATATACGCTATTGAGGTAAACAGTGCTTACCCAAAAGAATGCTCCACAATACTCCCACAAGACCTCATTTGGAAATAGATCTTTGCAGATAATCAGAGGAGGTCAATTAGGGTGACTCTCAATCCAAAAAAAAAAAAAAACAAAACAAAACAAAAAACCTGTGTCCTTATACAAAGGAAAAATTTGGAAACAGAGACACATACAAGGAAGATGATGGAAGACACAAGGAAAAATCCTTCCACCAACCAAGGAACTCTTGAGGCAACTAGACAGTAAGAAGAGGCTTGGAACATATTCTCACAACCCTTAGGAAAAAACAACCCTTGCCAACAACTTAACATTGAATTTCTAGCCTCTAGAATCATGAAACAACTAAATTTCTGTTATTTAAGCCACCCTGTTTGTGGCACTTTATTATGTCAGCCCCAGAAACCAATACACATTATCTTGTTTAATATTCACATTATGAAATGGCATTATCTCCATTTACATATAAAGAAACTGAGGATTAAAAAGGTTAAATCTCAACTATAAAGACCTAAAATTTAAACCTGATTAATTCTAAAGACCATGTTTTTTTTTTTTAAGTGTTTTTTATTTATTTTTGAGAGAAAGGAAGACAGCGTGAGAAGGGGAGGGTCAGAGAGAGGGGGAGACACAGAATCCGAAGCAGGTTCCAGGCTCTTGAGCTAGCTGTCAGCACAGAGCCTGACGCAGGGCTCGAACCCACAAATAATTAGATCATGACCTGAGCTGTGCTGGACACTTAACCGACTGAGCCACCCAGGCGCCTCAATCATGTTTTTTATAATACAACACATTTCCCCACCAATTTTAACCAAATAAATATGACTAGAGCTTCTTTTTTTCAAAGTGTCTAAATCAAATCTAAAAACCAATTACATTCAAAATCTCCATTTCCATTCTTTCATGGACAGCAACATGTCATTTCAACAGTAAACTTTCCTAAAAAATCTTGTCACTTATTTTAAAGGACTGATGGATCTCCTTCAATCACAATCAAGAACTGGCTCTTCAGACAAAAGCTATGGTTGAAAGACACTTTAAGTGAGATCTTTAAGCACTTTCACTAATGAAATTTCCAGAAAGAGGTCCACACCAAACCATATGACATTTTTAAGATAAAATGGGCTCAGGTGGTTCAGGTATGTTCCTGGATGTATGGGACAGGACTTAAAATTGTGTTCCATTTCAATGTTTATTGAATGGCACCACAGTGTAGATAATCCTTGGATACCAATATTCTTACACGCATATCCAAAACTTAAGAGTTGAATGAACTATTTAAAATCAGCTAACTTGGGGCAGCTGGGTGGCTCGGTCGGTTGGGAGTCTGACTTCGGTTCAGGTCATGATCTTGCAGTTCGTGGGTTTAGGCCCCGCATTAGGCTCTGTGCTGTCAGCTCAAAGCCTGGAGTCTGCTTCTGATTCTGTGTCTTCCTCTCTCTCTGCCCCTCTCCTGCTCATTCTCTTTCCCTCTCTCTCAAAAATAAATAAACATTAAAAAATTTTTAATCAGCTAACTCATAGAACAATAGTATCTTTTTTTTTTCTCTTTTTAAAATTTCATTTTGGTAAGGACATTTAATGGAGATCTATCCTCAATAAATTTGTACAATACATGGATGTCTACGGGTACAACAAACACTATCTTATAAACCAACTTTCTTTTTAATTTTTTTTTTTAATGTTTTATTTATTTTTGAGACAGAGACAGAGCATGAGCGGGCAGGGGCAGAGAGAGAGGGAGACACAGAATCTGAAGCAGGCTCCAGGCTCTGAGCTAGCTGTCAGCACAGAACCCGACGCGGGGCTCGAACCCACAAACGTGAGACCTGACCTGAGCCGAACTGGGACACTCAACCGACTGAGCCACCCAGGCACCCCTATAAACCAACTTTTTAAAGAGTATACAGTGATATAGAATTTAAGGTAAGGACCTAGGGATGTTATCACAGAACTTATTGCAAGTCTAGGACTCAGTTCTTGTTTTAGTTAGTAAAAATATTCTCAACATTTGTTAACAGTCTGCTACTGCTTCTACAGATTCTAGAAAACAAATATTTTTAATAACTTGATTTAAAATACCAAGTTTTAAAGGCTATAGTAAGAACTACACTATACAGACCTACCTGAATTTTACTTTGGAATTTCACCTTTTTCTAACCTAGTCAAAAGTGACTCCCCCTGCAAAGGAAACAATCAAGAAAACTAACAGGCAACCGATGGGATGGGAAAAGATAGTTGCAAATGACATATCAGACAAAGGGCTAGTATCCAAAATCTACAAGGAAATCACCAAACTCCACACTCGAAAAACAACTTCACTGGGAAGTTGTACCAAACAGTTAAGTAAGAACTAACACCCATTCTCCTCAAACTTTTCCAAAAAACTAAATAGGGAGGAATACTCCCTAATTCATTCTTTGAGGCCAGTATTACAGATACCAAAGCCAGATGAAGACACCACAAGAAAAAGAAAACTACAGACCAATATCCTTATGAACACTGACGCAACTATCTTCAACAAAATACTAGCAAAACAAACTGACATTTATACTTAAAAAACAGTATATAATCAAATCATTTAGTTATATAACACAATCTATAGAACAATTATGTCACTTAAAAAACAAATGGTTAACTATACTGGAATCAAAAAAATTAATAAAAACAAACAACAAAAAAACCATATATCATAACCAAGTAGAATTTATTCCTGGAAGACAAGAAATGTTCGACATAGAAAATCAGCAAATTTAATATACCTCATTAACAGAATGGGGAAAAAAAATCACATGATCATCACCATAAATGCATAAAAAGTATTTAACAAAATCCAGTACTCAAGCCTTCTTTTAATGTTTTTTATTTATTTTTGAGAGACAGAGAGAGACTGCATGAGCAGGTAAGTGTCAGAGAGAGAGGGAGACACAGAATCCAAAAGAGGCTCCAGGCTCTGAGCTGTCAGCACAGAGCCAGACACAGGGCTCGAACTTATGAGCCATGAGACATGACCTGAGCCGAAGTCGGACACCAGAGCCACCCAGGTGCCCCACACCTCAGTCATTTTAGGATACACTATTTAACAATACTAAAAAAACCTTAGAACATCTGGTAGTAGAGATTACAGTCTTACCTCTGTCTCTGTAACATGGCCTATAATAGATGCCCAGGTGTTTGCTGAATTGATGAAATTTAGTTTAAGTAATTCATATTGGATCACTCAATCATTCAAATATTTACTAGGTTTGGAAAGTGGTAAAAACAGTTATTATTTCTAGGGGGTGAAAATTATGGAAGACTCACTTTATTATTATTTTACAGTAAACAAGTATTTACAAGGAAACTTCTTTATATTTAGCCATCTTTAAAAAAAATTTTTTTTTTCAATTTTTTTTGAGAGATAGAGACAGCATGAGCAGGGGAGGGTCAGAGAGAGAGAGGGAGATGCAGAATCCGAAGCAGGCTCCAGGCTCTGACCTGTCAGCACAGAGCCTGACATGGTGCTCGAACCCACGAACCGGAACCGTTGAGACCATGACCTGAGCCGAAGACAAGTGCTTAACGGACTGAGCCACCCAGGCGCCCCTATTTAACCATTTTGTAAATGTTATGGGTGGCAAGTATACTTTCAAGGATCATTTCTACAGTTTATCACTAGAGAAAAAAATATATTCTGACTAGCATATAACTGAATGTGGAGATGGAACGAACAAGTCTTCTGGAAGCTCAGTCGCTCTGGAAGAGAGAAATGAACTAAGTAAAACCCTATAGCTGCTATGTTGGGACTGAGATGGGAGGTGGAGTAGTCTTGGGGAAGGAAGAGCACTAGTTTCATTATTATTAACAAATTTCTCAAAACAAACTTTAAGAGATGACAGTCAAGGTAAGAATAGCTGTAAAATAAGGCTAGAACCTAGATACTATCTGTTTCTGATCTCCTATTCCACCAATTCCTACCTCAAAAGCTACCAAACACTACAAACTGCCCACAGTTCCCCTTTTTTTTTTTTTTAATTTTTGTTTGTTTATTTTTGAGAGAGCGAGAAAGATAGAGAGAGCAGAGGATGGGTAGAGAGAGACAGAGAGGGAGACACAAAATCTAAAGCAGGCTCCAGGCTCTGAGACTGAGCCACCCAGACGTACCCACAGCTCTCCTTTAAAATTTTTATAATGTATGTTTATTTTTGAGAGCAAGAGCGAGAGTGAGAGGGAGAGGAAGAGAATGAGGGGAGAAGGGGCAAAGAGAGAAGAAGACATAGAATCCAATCTGAAGCAGGCTCCAGGCTCTGAGCTGCCAGCAAGCACAGAGCCCAATGTAGGGCTCAAACCCATGAACCATGATATCATGACCTGAGCCGAAGTTGGTCGCTCAACCGACTCAGCCACAGTTCCAGGCACCCCCAAAGCCACCTCCACAGTTCTCCTTTTAAATCATGCTCTTTTATCCTTACATCTCCTTTCTGCCTCAAATTCTTCTTTCTCCAAGGTCTCCTCAGAAGGTTTTATGTCCATCACCTCCAATTTCTTGGCTGGGCTAAGTGCCTTAAGTGTCTACTATGTCCTATCCTATCTCTTAGTTTACCATTATATAGAATTTAGAATTTATATTTATCTATACCAGTCTCTAAACTTCAGGAAGACAACGTGTCATCCACTCCTACATCTCCATTATCTGGGACAAAAATACATTTTCAATAAAAATGTTTTACTTGAACTGAAACAGGCTACAATAAGCCATTTCCTAAGCAGCAAAATTAAATGCTTTGTCCTGTCCACTTTGGCAACTGTCAATACTTACATGTCCTTGGGACACCTGGGTGGCTCAGTTGGTTAACCTATGGTCATGATCTCACAGTTTGTGACACTGAGCCCAAATCGGGTTCTGCCAGGCAGTGCAGAGCTTGCTTGGGATTCTCTGTCTCCCTCTCTCTGCCCCTCCCCTACACACACTCTCTCTCAAAAAAAAAAAAGGGGGGGTGGGGGTGGGGCCTTAAAAAAATAAAAAACTAAAACCTCATGGGACCTTAATCCACAAAACCTTCATTTGTCTTAAAAAGATAAATGATTTTTTAAAGATAAAAGATTTTTTTAAATTTAGTTTTATTTTAAAAATATTTTTTTAAGTAATCTCTACACCTAACTAAGATGGTGCTCAGAACTAACAATCCAGAGATCAAGAGTCTCATGCTCCACTTACTGAGCCAGCCAGGTACCTTGATATAGTCAAACATTATCTATATTAAAGATCTTTACTTCAAAGATGACCAGCAATCAGTCTATATCCCCGTAACTCCCTAGTTTGGAAATAGGCAATACCACTGAATTTGGGACAGAACAGCATATCAGAAGTTAGTCACAAACTATTAAACTGTGAAACCATAGTTCTCTAAGAAACCTTCAGATTACCAATTATTCTATCAAATACCCAGACTTTGGAAAGACGGTATTCTGGCTATTCAAAATAAATATTCCTGTACAATGGAATTATCTATTTCCCCAACATTTACTCATCATGGGAACATAGGCTGCAGTAAGTCCATTTAGACACTAATAAATATGGTTTCCTGTTTAACTGTAAAATTTCTGGGGACACAGATAAATCTTCCTCTCTAAAGCCCCTCTCAGCTCTTAACTTAAATTTTTCTGAGCACAAGTGAAAACAGAAACCTACTTCTAATGTTGTATTACTGTAAATTAGAAATATCCCCAGTTCTTTCCAATCTAAGTCTTCATAATCTAGTGTGAGTACTCAAAATCATTCTTGTGTCCCCAGCCCCCCTTCAATGACAGACCAAAAAAACAAACAAAAAACCCTCAAGTCAGCCCAGTCTCACAATAGTATTTCATTCAAGTCAGAATTGAAAAGGACTTGGGGCACCTGGGTGGCTCAATTGGTTTTAGGTATCCAACTTTGGCTCAGGTCACAATCTTGTGGCTCATGAGTTCAAGCCCCACATCAGGCTCTGTGCTGACACCGGCTTCAGATTCTGTCTCCCTCTCTCTCTGCCCCCCCAACCCCACCCCACTTGCATTCTGTCTCTCTCTCTCAAAAATAAAACATTAAAGGAATTTACTCCAACTCCACTGAGAAACATAATGACAATACATTCGTATCTTTCAGTACTTACCCTAAATGTCAACAGACTAAATGCTCTAATCAAAAGACAGAGAGTAACAGAATGGGTAAGAAAACAAGATCCATCAGGGTGCCTGGGCGGCTCAGTTGGTTAAGCAGCCAACTTTGGCTCAGGTCATGATCTTGCAGTTCATGAGTTTGAGGCCCATGTTGGGCTCTGTGCTAACTGCTCAAAGCCTAGAGCCTGCTTCAGATTCTGTGTCTCTTTCTCTCTCTGCCGTTCTCCTGCTCATGCTCTGTCTCTCAAAAATAAATAAACATTAAAAAAAAAAAAACAAGATCCATCTATCCTGTTTACAAGAGACCCACTTTAGACCTAAAGACACTTTCAGAGTGCAAGTAAGGGGATGGAGAACCATCTATCATGCTAATGGTCCACAAAACGAAGCCAGAGTAGCCATATATATATATCAGACAATCTAGACTTTAAAATAAAGACAATAACAAGAGATGAACAAGGGCATTATATCATAATTAAGGGGTCTATCCACCAAGAAGACCTAACAATTGTAAACACTTATGCTCCAAATGTGAGAGCACCCAAATATATAAATCAATTAATCTCATATATACACAAACTCGTTGATAATAATACCATAATAATAGATGACTTCAACACCCTACTTACAGCAGTGGACCAAATCATCTCAAAAAATAATCAACAAGGAAACAATGGCTTTGAATAACACACGGGACCAGATGAACTTAACAGATATATTCAGAACACTTCATCCTGAAGTAGAGTTCACACTCTTCTCCACTGCACATGGAACGTTCTCCAGAACAGATCACATACTAAAACACAAAACAGCCCTCAACAAGTACAAAAAGATTGAGATCATACAGTCCATATTTTCAGACCACAATGCTATGAAACTCAAAATCAACCACAAGAAAAAATTTGGAAAGATAAATACTTGGAGACTAAAGAACATTCTACTAAATAATAAATGGACTAATAAAGAAGTTAAGGAGGAAATTAAAAAATACATGAAACCCAATGAAAATGATAACACCACAGCCCAAAACCTCTGGGATGCACCAAAGGCAGTCAATAAGAGGAAGTATATAGCAATCCAGGCCTTCCTAAAGAAGGAAGAAAGGTCTCAGATACATAACCTAACCTTACACCTTAAAAAGCTGGGACAGGGTGCCTGGGTGGCTCAGTCGGTTAAGCCTCCAGCTTCGGCTCAGGTAAGATCTCGCGTTTGTGGGTTCGAGCCCCGCGTCGGGCTCTGTGCTGACAGCTAGCTCAGAGCCTGAAGCCTGCTTCTGGTTCTGTGTCTCCTTCTCTCTCTGTCCCTCCCCCTCTCGTGCTTTGTCTCTCTCTGTATCAAAAATAAATAAAAACATAAAAAAAAAAAAAAAAAAAAAGCTGGGACAAAAAACAGCAAATAAAACCAAACCAGCAGAAGACAGGAAATAATAAAGATTAGAGCAGAAATCAATGCTACCAAAACAAACAAACAAACAAAAAACATTAGAACAGATAAATGAAACCAGAAGATGGTTCTTTGAAAGAATTAACAAAATTGATAAACCACTAGCCAGTTTGATCAAAAAGAAAAAGGAAAGGATCCAAATAAATAAAATCAAGAATGAAAAGAGGAGAGATCACAACCAACACAGCAGAAATACAAACAATAATAAGAGAGTATTATGAGCAATTATGTGCCAATAAAATGGGCAATCTGGAAGAAATGAACACATTCCTAAAAACATATAAACTACCGGGGCGCCTGGGTGGCTCAGTCAGCTAAGTGTCCAGCTTTGGCTCAGGTCATGATCTCACGGTTCATGGGTTCAAGCCCCGCATAGAGCTCTCTGCTGACAGCTAGCTCTGAGCCCAGAGTCTCTTTCGGATTCTGTGTCTCCCTCTCTCTCTGACTCTCCCCTGCTCGTGCTGTCTCTCTCTGTCTCTCAAAAATAAAAATTAAAAAAAAATTAAGAAAAAAATATAAACTACCATAACTGAAAGAGAAAGAAATAGAAAATTTGAACAGATCTATAACCAGTAAAGAAATCAAATTAGTAATCAAAATCTACCTAAAAACAAAAGTCCAGAGCCAGATGGTTTTCCAGGGGAATTCTACCATTTAAGGAAAAGTTAACACCTATTCTCTTGAAGCTGTTCCAAAAATAGAAATGACAAGAAAACTTCCAAACTTTTTCTATGAAGCCAACATTACCTTGATTCAAAACCAGACAAAAAGACCCCACTAAACAGAATAGACCAGTTTCCCTGATGAACATGGATGCAAAAATCCTTAGCCAACCAGATCCAACAATACATTAAAAGAATTACTCACCACGACCAAGTGGGATTTATACCTGGGATGCAAGGCTGGTTAAATATCCACAAAACAATCAGTATGATTTAACATATCAATAAAAGAAAGGACAAGAACCGCATGATCCTCTTAATAGATGCAAAGAGAGTATTTGACAAAATACAGCATCCTTTCTTGACAAAAACCCTCAAAAAAGCAGGGACAGAAGGATAATACCTCAAGATCACAAAAACAATATATGAAAGACCCAATGCTAATATCATCCTTAATGGAGAAAAACTGAGAACTTTCCCCCTAAGGTCAGGAACAAGACAGGGATGTCCATTCTCATCACTATTATTCAACATAGTATTGGAAGTCTTACTCAGCAATCAGACAACACAAAGAAATAAAAGACATCCAAATCAGCCAGGAAAAGGTCAAACTTTCACTCTTGGCAGACATGACAAGTTTTCTATATGGAAAACCCAAAAGATTCCACCAAAAAATTGCTAGAACTGACCCATGAATTCTGCAAAGTGGCAGTATATAAAATCAATGAACAGAAATCGGTTGCATTCCTATACACCAACAATGAAGCAACAGAAAGAGAAATCAAGGAATTGATCCCATTTACAATTAATTGTACCTAAGCCCATAAAATACCTAGGAATAAATCTAACCAAAGAGGTGAAAAATCTATACACTAAAAACTAGAGGGAGCTATGAAAGAAACTGAAGACACAAAAAAAATGGAAAAATATTCCATGCTGCTGGATAGAAAGAAGTATCATTAAAATGTCAATACTACCCAAAACAATCTACATATTCAATGCAGTCTCTATCAAAATAACACCACCATTCTTCACAGAGCTAGAACACACAAAGCTATAATTTGTAAGGAACCAGAAAAGACCCCGAATAGCCAAAGCAATCTTAAAAAAGAAAACCAGAGCAGGAGGCATCACAGTCCCAGACTTCAACCTGTATTACAAAGCTGTAATCATCAAGACAGTAAGTATGCTACTGGCACAAATACAGACACTCACATCAATGGAACAGGTAGAGAACCCCAAAACACACCTGTAAACGTATGGCCAACTAATCTTTGATAAAGCAGGAAAGAATATCCAATGGAAAAAGACAGTCTCTTCAGCAAATGGTGGTGGGAAAACTGGACAGCTACATGCAGATAAATGAACTTGGCTCACTTTCTTACACCATACACA
Organism: Suricata suricatta; assembly: GCF_006229205.1. Taxonomy (NCBI): domain Eukaryota; kingdom Metazoa; phylum Chordata; class Mammalia; order Carnivora; family Herpestidae; genus Suricata; species Suricata suricatta. Next base: position 84,619,056 of record NC_043705.1, read on the forward strand.
AGAATAAACTCAAAATGGATGAAAGATTGAAACGTTGAGAGAGAAGGACATCAAAATCCTAGAGGAGAAAACAGACAAAAACGTCCTTGACCTTGGCTACAGCAACTTCTTACTCAACATGTCTCCAGAAGTAACAGAAACGAAAGCAAAAATGAACTACTGGACCTCATCAAAACAAAAAGTTTCTATACAGCGAAGGAAACCATCAACAAAACTAAAAGACAACTGACAGAATGAGAGAAGATATTTGCAACTGACATATCAGATAAAGGGTTAGTATCTAAAATCTATAAAGAACATATCAAACTAAACATCTAAAAACCAAAAATAATCCAGCGAAGGAATGGGCAAAAGACATGAATAGACACTTCAAAAAAGACATCCAGATGCAAAAATGCTCAACATCACTCATTATCAGGGAAATACAAATCAAAACCACAATGAGATACCACCTTACACCAGTGGGAATGGCTAACATTTAACAACTCAGGCAACAACAGATATTGGCAAGGATACAGAGAAAGAGGATCTCTTTTGCACTCATGGTGAGAATGCAAACTGGTGCAGCTATTCTGGAAAACAGTATGGAGGTTCCTAAAAAGTTAAAATACAACTACCCTAGGACTCAGAAATTGCACTACTAGATATTTATCCAAGGGATACAGGTGTGCTATTTCAAAGGGGCACATACACCCCAATGTTTATAGCATCACTATCAACAATAGCCAAATGTCCATCGATGGATGAATAGATAACGAAGATGTGCTACACACACACACACACACACACACACACACACACACACACACAATGGAGTATTACTCAGCAATCAAAACGAATGAAATCTTGCCATCTGTAACTACATGGATGAACTAGAGGTCATTATGCTAAGCGAAATTAGTCAATCAGAAAAAGATAAATATATGACTTCACTCACATGAGGACTGTAAGATACAAAAGAGATAAACATTAAGGGAAGGGAAATAAAAATAATCTAAGAACAGAGAGGGGACAAAACATAAGAGACCTTTAAAAATGGAGAACAAATAGGGTTACTGGAGGGATTGTGGGAGGGAAGATGGGCTAAATGGGTAAGGGGCATTAAGGAATCTACTCCTGAGTTCATTGTTGCACTACATGCTAACTTGGATGAAAATTTAAAAAATAAAATAAAATAAAATTTAAATAATTAAAAAAGGACTCAAAGTGCATCTCAACCACAGCACACACTGAGGAATTGCTAAATAAAAAAACTGTACTAAGTACAGTGATCTAGCTAGCTACACTGGGCACAATAAAAATCACACTGCTAAACACTTAATACTTAAACCTCATAGTAACTTCTAAGGACAGGCTAGTAGGGTAATTTTTTCCATATTATGGATGAAAAAACTGAGGCAGAAATTAGGTCATTTGCCTAGGTTCACAAAACCAGTATTAAAATAGCAATACAGGAGAAGATTCAAACCTGACTCCAGTACAAACGCCTTTTACAATGCACGAGTCTAATTCTCAGAAGATAAACCAGAATTTTCTTAGAAAGGAGTCATATAAATCAATTTTCCACAATATTTAATTAAAAAATTTTTTTTTGTTTCTTTTTGAGGCAGAGAGAGTCAGAGTGTGAGCTGGGGAAGGGTCAAGAGAGGGGGAGACACAGAATCTGAAACTCCCCAACCTAGAGATCATGAGCTGCGCTAAAGTCAGATGCTTAACCAACTAAGCCACCCAGGCACCCCCTCCACAATATTTAAATATAACTTTACCCCAACATTTAGGAAATCCAAATATTACTCAATCAAGAACAACTTAAAGTTGGGGAGCCTGGGTGGCTCAGTAGATTAAGCATCCAACTCTTGATTTCAGCTCAGACACGGACCCAGGGTTGTAAAACGAGATTCTCTCTTTCCCTCACCCCTCTCCCTGGTTTCCACTTTCTCTCTCTCTCCTTCTCTCAAAAAACAAACAAAAAAACAAAAAACCCAAAATAACAATTTAAAGTCCGACACACAAGCAAAGCCACTGACACTATTCTTCTGCAGCTGTCAACACATTTTCTAGTTTAATAGCCTTTTCTTGAGCCAAGAAAGGAACTAAAATCTCAGAAACAATATGAAGAAACATTGTATGGTTTAGAAAAGTAGTACTCTAAATATCTCTTAGTCTCATTACTTTTTAAATGGCCAAGAAATGGAAATGATCTGTATGTTGAAAAGGATCTTGGCTCAATAAATTACAGAACATCAGAATACTATACAGAAAATTTACTGACACATACAGTTTTTATAAGTTATAAAAAGACATGTATACAATGATTACAAATTTAAAGATACACATTTTCATATGCAAATTATTTAGGGAAAGGTCTGGAAGACAGAAGTCACAATGATTAACTGGACTACTAGATATTGCCAATGATTTTTTTTTTGGCTACCTACATTTTCTAATTTTTATTCACTCAACATATATTACATGCATAGTTTTGTAGATATCTTTTTATTGAAATAAAATCAACTTACAAAAAAAGCATGGCTTTTGGCCATTTCAAAGTGTCCAATTCAACAGTTTCTAGACACCTTGTATAATATTTGTAAGTAAATTTTAATACATTATTTCCCTTGTAGGGCAAAATAAAACAGAGAGATGTAAGATTTCTTGAAAGAATCTTAATGTGCCCTGTTTTCCATGCCTCATTTGTACCATCTGTAAAATGGGAATAGTACCTACTTTCATAGGGATATTACGAGTACTGAATAAGCTACTATGTAAACAAACTCAATGTGGAGTACCAGCAGTGCAATGTGTAAGAACTGTTTAAGTGTTAGCTGATACAAGTCTCCCCTTATCCATAGTTTTGCTTTCCATGATTTCAGTTACCCCTGGTCAACCTCAGTCCAAGAGCAGATGATCCTCTTCCTGACATCCTCCTGACATCCCCAGAAGGTCAATAATAGCCTAATGTTTCATCTCAATGCCCATTATCACTTATCTAACATAGGCATTTTATCACTTCATACCATCTCAGGGAAAAGGATAAATACACCACTGATAGATGAATAAAGAAGCTGTGGAGTGTATACATATATACAATGGAATATTCCTCGGCCATTAAAAAAAAGACTAAGATCTTGCTATTTCCAACAAAATGGATGAACCTAGAGGATACTATGCTATGTGAAATAAAACAAATATTATATGATTTGACTTATACATGGACTCTAAAAATTAAAATAAATAAAACAAAAAGTAGAATCAGGCCTATAAATACAGAGAACTGATGATTGCCAGAAAAGAGGGATGGAGGGGGAGGGGCAAAATGGGTGAAGGGGTGTGGGAGATACAGGCTTCTAAGTATGGAATGAAAAAGGCACAGCATAGGGAATATGGTCAATGGTATTGTAATAGAGTTGCATGAGACAGACAGTAGCTACACTTCTAGTAAACAAAGCTTAACATACAGAGTTGCTGAATCTCTATGTTATATACCTAAAAATAATATAACAGTGTGTCAACTATACTCAAAAAAATTTTTTAAAGGATGAATATACTACAGCAAGATATTAAGAGACCACATTCACATAACTTCTATTATAATATATGGCTATAATTTTTTCTATGTCATATTATTGTTGTTAATCTCTTACTGTGCCTAATTTCTAAATTAAACTTCATCACAGATATAGAAGTAAAGAAAAATACAGCAAATATAGGGTTCGGTTATAAAAAATTTATATACGGTTTGGTTCTATCCCTGTTTTTAGGTATCACTAGGGTCCTGGAACATATCCCCCATGGTTAACAGGGAGATGGAAACTAGTGTATTCTTTCAAAATCTTGAAATTAGAAGCCTGTTCTCCCTCCTCTATTCAAGTCTGACTCTAGCCTAAGTAGCAACACTCAAAGGTTCTCTTTTTTATCTTAATTACTAGTATGAAGCCATTACTTTGAGAGACAGTACAGCATAATGGTTAAAAGCACAGGCTTTCTGGAGTCATGCTTCATAAAGTTGTCATAAACTATCTGGCTCATAGTAACAACTCAAAAACCAGTTGCTAGAATATTATTCCCTTTAAAAATTATATTATTTCAATCACTTTTACTCAATTACATAATTAATATATGACAGTACAGCCACTCAACCTCCATCTAACACTGTTTAAAAAATATTTCAAATTCTGAATAAATGACCTAAAAATAATGTTTAAATAGGAACACAGTTTAGCACAATTCCAATGAAGTTATGATCGTTCTTAAAAAGTAGGGATGCCAGAGTGGCTCAGTCGGTGAGGCATCAGATTTGATTTCAGGTCAGGTAATGATCTCACGGTTCATGGGTTCAAGCCCTGTGTCGGACTCTGCATTAACAGCACGAAGCCTGCTTGGGATTCTCTCTGTGTGTGTCCCTCCCCTGGTCACACTCTCCCTCTCAAAATAAGTTTGTTTGTTTTTTTAGAAAAATAAATCTGAGGGGCAGCTGGGTGGCTCAGTTAATCGTCCGGCTTCAGCTCAGGCCATGATCTCATGGTTCATGGGTTCGATCCCCGTGTTGGGCTCTGTGCTGACAGCTCAGAGCCTGGAGCCTGCTTCAGATTTTGTGTCTTCCTCTCTCTCTGACCCTCCCCTGCTCACACTGTCTCTGTCTCTCAAAAATAAATTTAAAAACACACAAAAAATTTTAAAAAAGAAAAGAAAGAAATCTGACTATTTCTCTAAAAATAAGTAACGATGCTTATCATTATCCCAAGCAGGCTCTGCGCTGTTAATGCAGAGTCAGACACAGGGCTTGAACCTGTGAACCATGAGATTACCTGATCAAATCAGATGCCTCAGCAACTAAACCACCCAGGCACCCCTAGTTTTGTTTTGTTTTGTTTTGTTTTTTAAGAAATCTGACCATTTCTCTAAAAATAAGTAATGATGCCTCCCTATTACTGAAGTAAAGTACATAGCACTTACTCAAATAGTATTCAAGACTCTCCATAAACTGACCCCAATCTGTGTTCACCCCACCTTATTTTCTACAAAATCTCTTTCTTACACCTTAAAATCTAAGCAGAGTGTAATTTGTACTACATATTTCCCAGTAGGGTATTCCCCCTGCCTCAGGGCGCTGTCTACACCTTCATTATGCCTTGTTTAAATCTGTCCCATTCCTTCAAGACTTGGGTTGAACAAACCCTACCCTCTTCAAATAACTTACTCCCATAGCATCTTGCCCCCCACCATTTTTTTTGGCAGTGCTGATTTGTTATCTCAAATGCTAGATGCAGCTATTGCTGTTGCTATTAAGAATTTGTCTCAGACCACTTTTATTAAGGAAACCATACATATAATAGGAATATGAAGACACATAAAGTCACAACATTATCACACCCTAAATATGCTCACAAATCATTTCCTTTTCTTTTAGGTCAGCTTAAATCTAATAACGAGATTTACACTATAACTTACTAAAAATCAATGTCCTTTCCTAGGGATAGAGTATTCCCAAGTAAAAAATGTGAGAGGCAGAGAGAACAAATGACTTGTCCAAGACTATGGGATAAGAAGGGTAAGAAGAGGGGCGCCTGGGTGGCTCAGTCGGTTAAGCCTCCGGCTTCGGCTCAGGTCAGATCTCACGTTCGTAGGTTTGAGCCCTGCGTCAAGCTCTGTGCTGACCGCTAACTCAGAGCCTGGAGCCTGCTTCCGGTCTGTGTCTCCCTCTCTCTCTGACCCTCCCCCTCTCATACTCTGTCTCTCTCTGTATCAAAAATAAATAAAACATTAAAAAAAAATTAAAAAAAAAAGGGTAAGAAGATAACTAGCCACACTATTCTATGCATTTGTAAATCACTAAGTCTTTAAACTCTTAATCCCTTATATACATTACATCTGCTTATAGTGAAATGATAAATGATACACAATGAATCATATTTTGTATCCCAGCATAAGAGAAAAGCTCTGTGTGTTCGGGTTTTGGTTTTTGTTTTTTAATATAATTGCCACACAATATTACATTAGTTTCAGGTTTACAATTCAGTGATTCGATTTCTCTACACTTTATGCTCTGTATTCTGTGTGGAGAAGCTCTATGTTATACTAGAAGTGCATGGGCTTAATTTCTGCACCAGTGCAATTTTGTAAAGTTATTTTCCAAAACTCTGACCTTGTTTCTTTAACTGTGAAAGTGGGAATAATACTGCCTCCTATTTGTAGGAAGTTGTATCAGCTGAACAATTAAATCTAAGATTATTCTTAATCCAGTATAGGACATCAATAATAAATGATAGCTATTTTTAGCTGGCGACACTTCTTCTACCTTATGAGAATTATAATTTCTTTTACCAGTCTCAATTCAAAATTACAAAGAAGGGATTCAATTCTACAATAGTATAGTGAAATAAAATATGACTACAAACATATACATTACTCCCACTGCAATATAATCTAATAAATGCATGTGTTTATTCTATAACAATCACATGATACTCCCAATAGATGCAGAGAAGCATGACAAAATAGAGCACCTTTTCTTAATAAAAACCCTCAAGAAAGCAGGGATAGAAGGATCACACCTCAATATCATAAAAGCCAAAAACAAAAGGCCAACCACTAATATCATCCTCAATAGGGAAAAATTAAGAGCTTTCCCCCTAAGGTCAAGAAGTGGACAAGTATGTCCACTATCATGACTGTTATTCAACATAGTGTTAGAAGTCCTAGGCCCAGCAATCAGAGAACACCAAGAAATAAAAGGCATCCAAATTGGCAAGGAGGAAGTCAAACTCTCATTCTTTGCAGACAACATGATACTCTATGTGAAAAACCCAAAAGACGGCAATTAGTTGCTGAAGTCTTGGAAAAAGACAGAGAACTGGTCCAAAAAGAAAGCTGGAAAGAAGAACTATAAACCTGGAAAGCTGCTACTTTGATTGTAGAAACTGGTACACTTAGGATCATATGGTAAGGCTGGGGGTAGGCGACTATCAGCAGAAGCCCAGCCTTAAGAAAGGAAGCATTTATTAGATACCCAAGTACCATAAACTGCTAAGAACATCCATACATTTTATTCTCTTTGAAATCTCATACTGATAAAGAGGCAGGTATTAATTACTATCTCCTTGTTTTAAGTACAGAATCTGAGGCACAGAAATGGGAAATTAGCTTAGCTAAATGCCAAAGCCATACTGCTGCTCTGTACTACACTCTTTCCACTACATTAAATAAATAAATAGGGGCGCCTGAGTGGCTCAGTCGGTTAAGCGACCGGCTTCGGCTCAGGTCATGATCTCACAGTTCGTGGGTTCGAGCCCCGCATCGGGCTCTGTGCTGACAGCTAGCTGGCTGGGGGCCTGGAGCCTGCTTCGGATTCTGTGTCTCCCTCTCTCTCTGGCCCTCCCCTGCTCACGCTGTCTCTCTCTGCCTCTCAAAAATAAATAAAAGACATAAAAAAAAATTTTTAAATAAATAAATAAATAAATAATATTAGTCTTTTCACCCTTTAGTGCCTGTAACTGCACTTAATGTTGGCACAACTATGACCATACTCTCATTCAACGAGAAAATTCTGAGAAAACTCTCATCAGGCCAATTTTTCTCACAACACCTTTACACTATAATGCAACTAACTGTCGATGCCCCTGGTCTCTTCAAACAGACACATCATACACATCTGTGCTCTTTACTGTATTTCTTTACCTAGGTCAAAACCAATTAATGTTGTTAAAAGGTAAGTCATCATTGGGTTAATACTAAACTGGAGATTAGAATTAGCTTACATTTAAAACAAAGACATTTTCAGAAAACATAATAAAACAATTTATACACAGCCTTTTTCAATAAAAAGCAATTTTGGGGCACCTCGGTGGCTCAGCCAGTTAGGCGTTCAACTTCAGCTCAGGTCATGGACTCATGGTTTTGAGTTGGAGCCCCACATCTAAGCCCCTGCTTCAGATCCTCTGTTCCCTTTTCTCTCTCTGCCCCTCCCCTGCTCATGCTCTCTCTCAAAATGAGAGAGATTTTTAATTTAAAAAAAAAAGCAATTTTTGCATATGTTAAAAAATATGAAACTTTATAAAGTAAAAAAATAAAATAAAATTTCAAAAAAAATTAAAAAAACAAACAAAAATAAATAAAAACATTTAAAAAAATTTTTTTAAAAAGCAATTTTTATTAGTATCAACCTAAACTTTACCTGTGCCTTTAATAAAGCAAAATTATGCTGACACTTAAGTGATTTCCTTAAGACAAAAAGACTAGAACATCTTATCTTATATTCTAATGCCTTTTCTCAAACACAATATTGTCTTTCCAGTCTTAACATCATATATATCCAATCCCTCTTGCACAATAGAAGTCCAGGACACAGGATTTTTTTTTTTTTTTTTTTTTAAGTAGGCTCTACACCCGATGTGGGGCTTGAACTCATGAGTCCACGATCAAGAGTTGCATGCTCTACCAAATGAGCCATCCAGGCCCCAGGACACAAGAATTTTGGCAGAGGCTGTGGTGCTCAACAAAACAAGGTATAAAGCAATCCTGACTAACACTCGCTGAATGTAACTTCAGACAAATTATTTGACATCTCTGAACTTCAAGTCCTTCGCTTATAAAATGGAGATAATAGATTTAGAAATAAATGTCTACAGAGCATCTGGCACAGTTCCATATAAAACAGACACTCAATAAGTTATTGGCACACATTACTTTTGAAATTCACCCAAACTCATGATTCAAAACACTGATCATCTTAAATCAAAGATAAGCTCGAGGGGGGGGGGTGCCTGGGTGGCTCAGTCGGTTAGGGGTCTGGCTTCGGCTCAGGTCATGATCTCGTGGTTCATGGGTTCGAGCCCTGAACACGGCTCTGTGCTGACAGCTCAGAGCCTGGAGCCTATTCTGTGTCTGCCTCCCTCTCTGCCCCTCCCCCATTCATGCTCACGCGCACGCTCTCTCTCTCTCTCTCTCTCTCTCAAAGATAAATTTAAAAAAAGTTTTTAAAAATTTTTTAGCATTTATTTATTTCTGAGAGAGAGAGAGAGAGAGAGAGAGAGAGAGAGAGAGAGAGAGAACGCGCACAACTGGGAGAGGGCCACAAATGGGGAGACAGAGTATCTGAAGCAGGCTCTGTGCAGTGACCCCCAACTCAGAGCTCAAACTCATAAACCATGAAATTAGGACCTGAGCAGAAATCAAGAATCCAATGCTTAACTGATTCAGCCACCCAGGTGCCACAAGTAATTCCTGATTTTTACTGTGCTAATCAGGAAAAGTAATGACAAAAGCCAATTTAAAATGTTTTGGTTAGGGGTGCCTTCCTGGCTCAGTTAGAACAGTGCATAATTCTTGATCCTGGGGTCATGGGTTTGAAACCACGTTGGGTGTAGAGATAAATACTTAAATAAAACTAATATAAATATATATTAAATATATATGCATTTAAATGCAGCCATTAATATACTGGATATACAATCATAAAAACTGATAGAATAATCTAATACTAGATTTCCTCTTAATTCAAAACACTGAGTGTGAAGTCAATGAAATGAAAGGTAGAATTTTCTCATCTGAACGTGCCATTCACCAATAAACCTTGCAATAAAATGCAGATGGGATTTATCTCTTGCCATTCTAGAGATAAACTCTTTAAAACTTTACCCTGTGTGTTTTGTTTTTGGTTTTGTTTTTGTTTTTGAGAGACAGAGAGACAGCATGAGCAGGGGAGGGCCAGAGAGAGGGAGACAGAAATCCGAAAACAGGCTCCAGGCTTTGAGCTGTCAGCACAGAGTGCGACACAGGCCTCGAACCCACAAACTGTGAGATCATGCATGTTTAAATGACACACAAAGTATCCTTTTTCCCTGTGATTTAAATGACATATCATTATTGTATTCAAAAGCTTTAACATTACTTGCCCTTCTAAGAAAAAAATCTCTAAACGCAATTTTCAAAATGCTATTACTTTATGTAACTTATGTATATTCAAACTAGCTTTCTACTCATCACAGAAAATTACAGAAAATTAACTTTAATATCTTTTGTGATCACATCTGTGATAATACAACCCCAACACAATCAATGAAATAAATATATACAGACTACACTCTGATGAGTTAAAAGGAAGATAACTATTTTGGGCAATGGTGCCCTGACTGTATAATAATTTTCTCCAACTGATTCAGTCTCTCACAGGTCCCTACTTATTTTCTTTTTACATCTCTGAAATATAAACCTAGCTTTCCTCTCGGCAGGAGAGCCAAGATAAGAAATGAGTTAGATATTTATAGAATACTCATTATAACTGTATAATTGTGGGATAGAATAATTTATATATAATTTGTATATTTGTAAATTATATTTACAGAATACATGTTTCATTCCTCCTGAAAAGATTACTGCATACCTGCTTACCAGAGGCTGTGCCAGGCCTCAAGGATACAAAATAAAGACAGCTTAACAAACACAAATCCCAAACTTGAAATTCTTGGTGGAAGATACAGGAATAATAATCAAAATGTATTATAAAAAATGCTGTAACAGTATTATGGGAACTCAAAAGAACTTTTTTTGCTGAAAAATCAAGAAGAAATCAAAATGACATGAGTATCAGACGACCCATAAATATCCTTCCTATTAACTAGAAAAGTTGTCATTGTAGTTAATTTAACTACTAAATTACCATTTCCATTCATTAAAACTTAAAATATTAGATGTGCTTAAGAACAAATAATATTTTGATACACACACCAGAACTTGATAAGCAAGTATTGTCCTTACAAAACCATTTAAGGGGCGCCTGGGTGACTCAGTTGGTTAAGCCTCCGACTTCGGCTCAGGTCAGATCTCACGCTCGTGGGTTCGAGCCCCGGGTCAGGCTCTGTGCTGACAGCCAGCTCAGAGCCTGGAGCCTGCTTCCAGTTCTGTGTCTCCTTCTCTCTCTGCCCCTCCCCCTCTCATGCTCTGTCTCTCTCTGTATCAAAAATAAATAAAACATTAAAAAAATTTAAAAAAAATCATTTAAAAACTCGGGATGACATGCACAAGAGGTTGATACATTTTTTTCTGTTAAGATCTGGATAGTAATTATTTTACTCTATAAGACATAATCTTTTTCCCAACAACTCAACTCTCATCAGAGCACAAAAGTAGCCATAAACAACACATAAAAGAGCCATGTTCCAATAGAACTTTATATGTATTGTTACTGGAATCTGATGTGAGTTTAACATGTTACAAATCTTTTCATTTTTCTCCCTCCCTTTCAAAAATGTAAAAGCTGTTCTTTTTTTTTTAAGTTTATTTATTTTGAAAGCGAGTGCACAGGGGGAAGCAGAGAGAAGGAGGGAGAAGGGGGAGAGGGGGAGAGGGAGACAGAGAGAGTGAGTCAGTCCCCAACAGGCTCCAAGCTGTTAGTGCAAAGCCCAAGGAAGGACTTGATCTCATGAACCATAAGATCATGACCTGAGTTGAAATCAAGAGTCAAGCTTGTAACTGACTGAGCCGCCCAGACACTCCTAAAATCTATTCTTGGTTCATGGGCTGTTAAAAACACAGGTGGTAGTCACATTTGGCCAAAGTTTGCCAAACACTACCACTAAGAAGTAAATCCTACATTATCTCATGATAAAATACCATTCATGTTAATTTCAAGTCACATTTAGAACCTAATCTGTTATTTAACTAGCATAACTTCTTCACCAGATTCAAACCTTACTTGATTTTACCAGATAAAAGCAGAAAGTTCTGAAAACAGTTACAAAAAATAAGTTCCAAAATTTTAAACTGAGGTTGCCACAATTAAGTGTCTAGGAAGACATCAGAAGAAATAATAGAGAATTTCAAAGGCCAGTCTCACCACAAAAACAGAAAATGAAAAACTCACATTCAACTGTCAAAACAGGGTATACTACTGAACTACTGGATAACCAAGCAAATACATAATAAAAATTGGAAACAATACCTCAAAGACGTATATAAAAAATCACCATATGATCCAGCAATTCCACTCTTATATACTGAAAAGAACTAAAAGCAGGCACTCAAACAGATATTTGTAAACCCATGTTCATAGCAGCACTATTCACAATATAAAAAAAGGTAGAAATAACTTAAAATACTCCCCAAAATGATGTACAAATTCAATGCATACTCTATGAAAATTCCAAAATCCTCTTTGAAGAAATGGAAAAGCTGAATCTCAAATTCACATGGAACTCCAAGTAGTCAGAAAAGACAAAACAATATTGAAAAAGAAAAAAAAACTAAACAGGACTCCCATATCCTGATTTCACAACTTACTAGAAAGCTACAGTAATCAAAACAGTGTGATACTGCATAAGAGAAACAGGTCAACAGATAAAACTGAGAGTCCAGAAATAAATCCTCACTAATATGTTAATAGATATTTGACAATGGCACCAATAACATTCAATGGAGAAGGAATAGTCTGTGCAACAAATGGTACTAAGATAATTGAACCACATATGCAAAAGATTGAAGTTAGACTCCTTCCTCATTCCATATACAAATATTAACTCAAGGATCAATGGTCTAAATATAAGAACTAAAACTATAAAACTATTAGAGGAAAACTCCACTCCTCAGTATATACTGAACAGAAATGAAAATATGTGTCCATAAAGAGACTTAAAACACATGTGTTTACAGCAGTATTATTAATAACAGCCAAAAAGCAGGAAAAAATATACAAATGTCCATTCACGCATGGACAAAAAATTGTGGTAACTAAATAACAATAGACTATTCAGCCATAGAAATAATAACTTTTTTTTAATATTTTACATTTATTTATTATTGAGAGACAGAGAGAAACAGAGCATGAATGGGGGAGGGGAAGAGAGAGAAGGGGACACAGAATCCAAAGCAGATTCCAGGGTCTGAGCAAACTATCAGCACAGAGCCTGACGCAGGGCCCAAACTCGCAAACTGAGATCATGACCTGAGCTGGTCGGTCGTTCAACTGACTGAGCCACCCAGGCATCCCAGAAATAATAACTTTAATACATTGTTCATGGATGAACTTTGAAAACATTATGTTAAATGAAAAACATTATTCCAGGCACAAAAAGACATATATTTTAGGATTTCATTTACATGAAATATACACAATAGGTAAATACATAGAGACAGAAAGTAGACTGATGACTGTCAGGTGAATGGGGAATGACTGCTTAATGGGTATGGGATTTTCATTTGAGGTGGTAAAAAAAAATCTTTGGAACTGGATAGAGGCAGTAGTTGTACAATACTGTGAATGTACAAATATCAATGACATATACACTTTAAAATAGTTAATTTTATATTTTGTTCATTTTACCTCAGTTCTTTAAAAAGGGGGAGGAGAATATTGGGGTTGTACAAGACAGCAGGTGTAATATTCAGAAATAATTCACTTTATGATATTTAATTTTAAAACTTTAAATAACATTAAATGTGGATTCACTAGGTATTTACACAGGAGAAATGAAAACATGCACCCACATGAAAACTTGTACACAAATCTTCCTAGCAGTATTCATAGTAGCCAAAATGTGAAAACAAACCAAAGATAAATCAACTGAAGAATGGGTAAACAAAATGTGGTATATTCATGCACTGGAATATTAATCACAAAAAGGAACTAAGTATTGATACATGCTACGATATGGATGAATCTTCAAAACATTATGCTAAGTTAAAGAACTCAATCACAAAGACCAAATATTATATAATTCAATTTATATGAAATATTGAAAATGGGAAAATTCATAGAAAAAGAACAGACCAGTGGTTTCCTAGGGCTGAGGGGAGTGACTGCCAATGACTAATGACAATGGTTTCTTTTAATGTTTTATTTTTATTTTTGAGAGAGAAAGAGAGAGAGAGAGAGAGAGAGACCGTGTGAGCAGGGGAAGGTCAGAGAAAGAGGGAGACACAGCATACGAAGACAGGCCCGGGACTCTGAGCTAGCTGTCAGCACAGAGCCCGATACAGGGCTCGAACCCACGAATCGTGAGATCATGACCTGAGTGAAAGTCAGAAGTTTAACCGACTGAGCCACTCAGGCACCTCAACATAATGAAAATGTTTTAAGTTTGATTATGGTAATGGATATACAACTCAATGAATACATTTAAAAAATCAATTATATACTTTTTTTTTTTTTTTTTAAGATTTTGTCTTGGGGCACTTGGGTGGCTCAGGTGGTTAAACATTCAACTCTGGATTTCCACTCAGGGCATGATCTCACATTTGTGAATTCAAACACTGCATCTGCCTCTGTGCTAATAGTGTGGAGCCTGCTTGGGATTCCCTCTCCCTCCCTCTCTCTGTCTGCACCCCTCACCCCCACTCATGCTAGCTCGGTCTCTCTCTCAAAATAAATAAATAAACTTAAAAAAAAGATTTAAAGTAATCTCTATACCCAACATGGGGCTTGAACTTAACTCTGTGTTATCAAGAGACTCATGCTTCACGGACTGAACCAGCCAGACACCTAAAATTATATACTTTCAATTGGCATACTGAATGGTATATGAATTATACCACAATAAAGCTATTAAAAATTCGGGGTGCTTGGGTAGCTCAGTCGGTTAAGTGTCCAACTTCAGCTCAAGTCATGATCTCACAGTTTATGGTTTCAAGCCCCGCATCGGGCTCTGTGCTGACAGCTAGCTCAGAGCCTGTAGCCTGTCTTCAGATTCTGCGTCTCCCTCTTTCTCTGATCCTCCCCTGCTCATGTTCTCTCTCTCTTTCAAAAATAAATAAAACATTAAAAAAAGTTTTTAATAAAAAAATCTAGTCCCTTAAAAAAAGCTATTAAAAATTTAAAACGTGTAGTTTTACCTGCCCCTACATATAAAAATTAACTCAAACTCATCAAAAATTTTAATGTTAATAGCTAAAACTATAAAGTTCTGGGGCACCTGGGTGGCTCAGTTGGTTGGGCGTCTGGCTTCAGCTCAGGTCATGATCTCGAGGTACGTGGGTTTGAGCCCCGTGTCAGGCTCTGTGCTGACAGATAGCTCAGAGCCTGGAGACTGCTTCGGATTCTGTGTCTCCCTCTCTCTCTTGACCCTCCTCTGCTCAAGCCATCTCTCTCTCTCTCAAAAATAAATAAAACATTAAAAAAAATTTTTTTTAAATAAAAAATAAAACTATAAAGTTCTTTGAAAATACACAGCAATAAGTCTTCACAGCCTAAGATTTGGCAACAGATTCATAAAAAGGAAATCAAAAGAACAATCAACAAAAGAATATACAAGTAAATTGGACTTCATCAAATTTAAGTTTTTTGTGAAGAGGGCACTATCAAGAGTGCTAAGACATCCACAGAATAAGAGAAAACATTTGCAAACCATACTTACGTAATAAAGGTCTCTATCTAGAATATATACATAACTTCTACAACCCAGTAACAGAAAGACAAACAATCCAATTATAAAATGATAAAGGAAAAAGTCTGAAAATGGATGGTGGTGATGGCTATACAACAATGTAAATATACTTAATGCCACTAAAATACACACCTAAAAATCTTTAAAATATTCTGTGTGTGTATTTTATGCTCATTTTTTTTAAATAGGCAAAGGACTCAAATAGACATTTCTCCAAAGATGAATAACCAATTAGCACAGGAAAAGATACTCATTAGTCACTAAGGCAATGCATACAAAACGATGAGATACCACTTTGCATTCATTAAAATGGCTATAAAAAAAACAACTAGTAAGTATTGGCCAGGACGTAGAGAAATTAGAATCTTCATACACTGCTGGTAGGAATTTAAAATAGTGTGGTGGGGGAGCCTGGGTAGCTCAGTTGGTTAAGCATCCAACTCTGGATTTCAGCTCAGGTCATGATCTCACAGTTACTACAATGAAGCGCTGAGTCGGACTCTGCACTGACAACATGAAGCCTGCTGAGGTTCTTTCTCCCCCCCGCCCCTCTCTGTCCCAACCCCGTTTGTGTGTGCACATGCTCTCCCTCTCTCAAAATAAAGAGGGGGGAAAAAGGACCTTTGTGTTCACACACTGGAAGATTTAATACTGTCAAAATGTATATACTACTGAGGGGCACCTGGCTGGCTCAGCCAGTAGAGCATAAACTCTTGATCTCAGGGTTGTGAGTCTGAACCCCACATTGGGCATAGAGATTACTTAAAAATAAAATCGTACCAAAATAAAAGTACGTATTACTGAAAGCCCTCTATGGATTCAACTCAATCCTTATCAAAATTGCAAAGGCATTTTTTTTTTTTTACCAAAAGAGGGAAAAAGCCCTAAAATTTATATGGAGCCATAAGAGACCTCTGAATACTCAAGCAATAATGAGCAAAGGAGAATAAAGCAGGAAGTCTGACACTTTCTGATTTCAAAATGTATTACAAAGCTACAATAATCAAAACATAAAAACAGATATATTGACCAAAATAACAGAAAAGAGTGGCCAAAATTAAACCCACACATTTAACAGTAAATTATCTTCAACAACAGGAGCAAGAGTATACAATGGGGAAAGGACGGGCTCTTCAACAAACAGTATGGGAAAAGTGAATATCCACTTAGAAAAGAATGAAATCGAACCTTTAATTTACACCATACACAAAAACCTACTCAAAATGAAGTAAGCCTTAAACTTAAGACCTTAAAGTTCTAGAAGAAAATACAGATGAAAAGGTTGTTGACATCGGCCTTAGCAATGATTTCTTGGCTATGACACCAATAGGAAACAAATGGATATGCAGGCTTCTGCACAGCAAATGATCAGCAAAGTGAAAAGGCAACATACAGAATGACGGAATATATCTGCAAATCATATACCTGATAAAAAGGAAATATCCAATATGTAGAAAGAACTCTTATAACCCAACAGCAAAACTATCCAATTTAAAAATGGGCAAAAAGGGGCACCTGACTGGCTTAGTCAGTAGAGCATGTGACTCTCATTCTTGGGGTCCTGAGTACAAGCCTGATGTTGGGCACAGAGCTTGTTTAAAAAACAATAAATGGGGCACCTGGGTGGCTCAGTTGGTTAAGTGTCCGACTTTGTTTCAGGTATGATCTCACGGTTTGTGGGCTCAAGCCCCGCAACAGGCTCTGACAGCTAGCTCAGAGCCTGGAGCCCATCTTCAGATTCTGTGTCTCCCTCTCTCTCTCTGACCCTCCCCTGCTCATGCTGTCTCTGTCTCAAAAATAATAAAAAATTAAATTAAAAGTAATAATAATAATAATAATAAAATAAAAAATAAACACAAATAAATAATAAGTAAAAATGGGCAAAAGATCTGAATGTTTCTCAAAAGAAGACATAAAATGATTAGCAGGTATCAAAAAGGTGCTCAGTATAAGTAATTACTGAAAAATGCAAATAAAAACCACAATATGGTTATCACCTTACACCTATTAAGATGGCTACTTAAAAAAAAAAAGAAAAAGAAAAAAGAAAAAAAAAAGAGAGAGAAGTGTTGGTGAGAATGTGGATAAGGGAACCCTTGTATGCTCTTGGTGGGAATGGAAATTGGTACTATGAAAATCAGTATGGAGGTTCCTCAAAAACTTAAAACTAGAGGGGCGCCTGGGTGGTTCTGTCGGTTAAGCATCCGGCTTTGCTTCAGGTCATGATCTCGCGGTTCATGGGTTCAAGCCCCACATCAGGCTCTGTGCTGACAGCTAGCTCAGAGCCTGGAGCCTGCTTCAGATTCTGTGTCTCCCTCTCTCTCTCTCTGACCCTCCCTCTCTCTGACCCTCCCTGCTCACACTGTCTCTCTCTGTCTCTCAAAAATAAAAAACGTTAAAACAAATTTTTTTTAATTAAAACTAGAACTACCATGGCACCTGGGTGGCAGCTTAGTGGGTTAAGTATCTGACTTTGGGTTCAGGTCATGATTTCATGGTTCATGGGTTCGACCCCATATTGGGCTGTGTGCTGTCAGCACAGAGCCTGCTTCAGATCCTGTCTCCCTCTCTGTCTAAACATCCCCTACTTGCGCAAGTGCACGGTTTCTCAAAACTAAATAACCACAAAAAGCAAAAACAAAAACAACTGAAATCAGGATCTCAAAGAGATACATACATTCCCATGTTTACTGTATCCTTATTTACAATAGCAAAGACCTGGAAACAACCTAAATATCCATCAACAGATGAATAAAGAAAATGTGGTATAAATACATACAACTGAAAATTATTCAGCCCTTTTTGTACATTTTTTATGTTTCATTTTATATTTGAGAGAGCGCGCACACGTGAGCTGGCAGGGGTGGGGGAGACAGAGACAGTATCCAAAACAGGCTCCACGCTCTGAGCTGTGAGCACAGAGCCTGATGCGGGGCTTCAACTCATGAGCCATGAGATAAAGACCTGAGCCAACATCAGACACTTAACCATCTGAGCCACCCAGGCACTTCAAAAAGAAAGCTCTACACCCAACATGGGGCTCCTATTCATGACTCTGAGATCAAGAGTTGCATGCTCTCAAAAAACTATCCATAGAACTCCCTTATGACCCAGCAATAGCACTGCTAGGGATTTACCCAAGAGATACAGAAATGCTGAGGCATAGGAGCACATGTACCCCAATATTCATAGCAGCAATGTCAAAAATAGCCAAAACATGGAAAAAGCCTAAATGTCCATCACCTGATGAGTGGATCAAGAAGATGTGGTATATATACACAATGGAGTACTACATGGCAATGAGAAAGAATGAAATATGGCCATTTGTAGGAAAGTGGATGGACCTTGAGGGTGTCATGCTAAGTGAAATAAGTCAGGCAGAGAAGGACAGAAACCATGTTTGCACTCATAGGTCTAACAGGAAAACAGGAGAAACCTGATGGAGGACCAGGGGGAGGGGAAGAGAGAAAGAGAGTTGGGGAGAGAGAGGGACGCAAAACTTGAAAGACTATTGAATGCTGAAAATGAACTGAGAGTTGAAGGGGAGGGGGGGGAAGAGGGGGTGGTGATGGTGGAGGACACTTATGGGGAAAGAGCACTGGGCATTGTATGGAAACCAATTTGACAATAAACTATTTAAAAAAAAAAAAAAAGAGTTGCATGCTCTACCAGCTGAGCCAACTAGGCACCCCCTGGCCGTCTTTTTAAGAAACAAATCTAGCCAATTACTATAACATATATCAACACAGAAGACATTATGCTAAAGGAAATTAAGTCAGACATAGAAAAAAAACCAAATCCTATATAATACCGCTTATTAACACAAATACAACTAGTCATTCACAGAAGCAGAATGTAGAATGATAGCTGAGTTGGGAGAGAAAATCAGAGAAGTGTTAAAGGGTACATAGTTTCACATATACAAGATGAGTAAGTCCTAGAGATCTGCTGCACAGCATAGTGCATACAGTTAACAATACCATATTATAAACTTGAAAAATATGGTAAAAGGGTAGACCTTATGTTTAATGTTTTCAAAAGAAGAAAAAGGGGGAGGTGCCTGTGTGGCTTAGTCAGTTAAGCAACCAACTCTTGGTTTTGGGTCAGATCATGATCTCATGGTTGTGAGATGGAGGCCTGCGTCAGTCTCTGAGCTGAGCATGGAGCCTCCTTAAGATTCTCTATCACCCTCTGCCCTCTCCCCTGCTCACGTTCTAGCTCTCTAAAATAAAATTTTAAAATATTAAAACAAAAACAAAAAACCCATCTGGGCATATCCACAAACTAACTGCCTGGGTGGTTTAAAAAAAAAAAAAAAAAAAAGAGGGAGGGAAGAAACTTTTAGGCCTATGGTTAAATGTATGAAATTATATATGGTGCTAATTCTACAGATGTATACTGATCTTTAAATCATTAAGATGTATAGATTAAATACGTACACTTTTGTGTAACAAAATAAAAGAATTAAAGGAAAAAAGGTTAAAATCATATGGCATAGCAATTCCACCCTGGAGTATTTACAGGAAAGATTTAAACACAGGTGTTCAAATAAAAACTTGTATACAACTATTCACAGCAACATCATTCATCATAGCCAAAAAACAGAAACACAAGGAATAACAAGTATTGGCGAGGAGTGGAGAAAAAGGAACCCTTCTGCACTGGTAGTAGCAATGCAAGCTGTTATAGGAATTATGGAAAACAGTATGGAGGTTCCTCTAAAAGTTATCGGTAGAACCATCCTATGATCAAGTAACCACACTACTGGGTATCTACCAAAAAAACCACAAAAACACTAATTTAAAGGGATACCTGCATGCTGATGTGTATAACACTATTATTTATAATAGCCAAACAATGGAAGCAGCCCTGGTGCCCACTGATACATAAATGGATAAAGAAGATGTGGTGTGTGTGTGTATATATATATATATATATTGGAATATTATTCATCCATTAAAAAAAAGAAATCTTGCCATCTGCAATGACATGGATGGAGCTAGAGAGTATAATGCTAAGAGAAATAAGTCAATCAGAGAAAGACAAGTTTCTTATGATTTCACTCATATGTGGAATTTAAGAAAAAAATAAGCAAAGGAAAGGAGAGAAAAGAGACAGCAAAGAAACAGACTCTTTAAGACAGAAAACTGATAGTTACCAAAATGGAGGTTGGTGGGAGGATGGAGATGGAAATTAAGGAGTGCACTTCTGATGGGCACTGGGTGAGGAATGAAATTGTTGAACTATACTGTACACCTGAAACTAATATAACACTGCTATGTTAGCTATACTGAAATTAAAAATTTTTAAAAACATGTGACCAATAAAATAGATAAGTAAAATACAAAAAATGGAAACAAACCAACGTCCATGAACTGATGACTAAAAAAATGTGGTAAAGCCACATCATGGAATATCATTCAGCCACAAAAAGGAATAAAAGTACTGATACACACTATACCAAGAATGAAACTTGAAAACATGATACTACATAAAAAGAAGCCAAACACAGATAGACACATACCTTAATTCCATTTTTATGAAATGTGTTGTGTTGGTATAACCATTAAGACAAAAGAAGAGCCAGTGGTTTCCATGGGTTAGGAAAAAGGAAGAGACGTCAGGTGGACTCAGTCAGTAAAGCATGTAACCCTTAAATCTAGGATTCTGACGTCAAGCCCCACATTGGTATACAGATTACTTAAAAATAAAATCTTCATGGCCAGCTGGGTGGCTCAGTTTGTTAAACACCAAACTCTCTTAATTTTGGCTCAGGTTAGGATCTCACAGTCTGAGCCCAAAGTAGGGCTCTGAGCTGACGTGTGGAGCCTGCTTGGCATTTTCTCCCTCCCTCTCTCTCCTGCTCCCCTGCTCATTTGCTCGCTTGCAAAACTTTTTTATTTAAAGAATAAAAAATTAAAAAACCAAAATCATTAAAAAAAAAAAAAGGAAAAGGGACAATGGGGAGTAACTGCTTAAAGAATCAGGAGTTTCTTTTTGGGTGATGAAAATGTTCTATAATTAATAGTGGTAGTGATTGCACAACACTGTAAATGAAAGAAATGCCAATGAACTGTATACTTTAAAATCATTAAAATGGGGGGACGCCTGGGTGGCTCAGTTGGTTAAGCATCTACCTTCAGCTTAGGTCATGATCCTGTGGTTTTTGAGTTTGAGGCCTGTGTCAGGCTCTTTGCTGTCAGAGTAGAGCCCACTTTGGATCCTATGTCTCCCACTCTCTCTCTGCCCCTCTTCTCCCCAACCCCAGCTCCTGCATATGCATGCTCTCTCTCTCATAAATATATCAATAAAATCGTTAAAATAGTAAATTTATAAGCTCTTTAAATTGTACCTCATTTTCTTTTATTTATTTATATTTTAAAGGCCCAGCATTGAGCCCAAGGTGTGGCTTGAACTCACATCCCTGAGATCAAGAGTTGGATGCTTAACTAACTGAACTACCCAGGTGCCCCTGATCTCATCTTCTTAAAAACTAAGTATCTAGGGGCGCGTGGGTGGCTCAGTCAGTTAAGCATCCATCTCTTGGTTTCTGCTCAGGATATGATCTCACGGTTTCATGAGTTCAAGCCCCACGTCAGGGTCCATGCTGACAGGTCCAGGGCCTACTTCGGATTCTCTAGCTCCCTCTCTTTTGCCCCTCCCCAACTCACACACTCTCTCTCTCTCAAAATAAATAAACCAAACAAAAAAAAAAAGTCTTCCCATTAAAAAAAACAACATGGGGTGCCTGGCTCAGTCAGTTAAGCGTCCAGCTTCGGCTCAGGTCATGATCTCACGGTTCATGGGTTCGAGCCCCGCATCGGGCTCTCTGTGCTGCCTGCTAGCTCAGAGCCTGGAGCCTGCTTCAGATTCTGTGTCTCCCTCTCTCTCTGACCCTCTCCTGATGGCACTGTCTCTCTCTGTCTCTCAAAAATAAAAATAAAAAGCATTAAAAAATAAAAAAATTTTTTTT